>NW_026843663.1:350731-701463 GCF_030254825.1 Meriones unguiculatus
CCATTTGTGTGCTCTAGAGCACAGGTATTCAAGAATCAGAATAAAGAACTAACCTTCTCAAGAGGAAGACATGCCTGCTCTAAATTGTATATCACATGGGGATTTGTTGTTGTTGTAGTTTTGGTTTTTTGTTTGTTTGTTTGTTTGTTTTTGCTTTTCTCCCAGGGATGTCTGATACCTACCAGGTGAAATGTAGCTGCAGTTTCAGTGACCCCACTGTAAAGGCACACGATAACAATGTCATTTGCTTTCTTAAAATCTTTCTTTAATTGTCAGCATTTTTGGCAGCCTTCCTCCTGTGGACAGATGGTTCACTCCACTGAAAGATGAGTAATGGGTTGTTCAAACTATCCACCTCGATTTCAGGTGGAGGAGAAGGGGAAGTGATTCCTGAGTGCTGGAAGACAGAAGGGTAGGCTATTAGACAACAGGCACAAATCTACTGACAAAGAAATTTCTGCAGATCTGGAAAAGGTGTGGCCCTGATTCTCCCCATATGGACCCAAATTTCAAGTCATGGACCGAAGGTGTCTGCCAGGAGCATAGGCTTCTCCCGAGTCAGCTTCTTCCCTAAGCCAGGTCCTCATTGCTTTTGTAATTAGCCAACATGCATTCATTCCTCCTGGGCGATGAAACATTATGCTTTGTCTCTTCAGTACACTGTGACCCTATGGGAGGGGCTCATGTCGCTCAAGCCTCACTGGCCAATCAGGACTTCCAGGCGAGGCCTGTAATCAGAGGAAGGGGAGGGTTTTTCCTGGCGGTTTGTTGCAGGTTCGCTTTGGAAGCTGAGCTTTGAGGAGTGTTTGGCATCCAGTGGTCTGAGCTCAGCTACTGGGTCCTGTGAGGGGATTTCAGGCGACTTCCAAAGCAGCGACATGGTGAGTGTGTGGCCGCCGCCGCCAACGTGGTGGTGGAGTAGGAGGCTGAAGAGCTGGAGCTGGTGTGGATTGTCTTTCCTGGGCTGGATGGAAACCGGCATCAGTTGCTTGTGAGGTCCTTTGTCCTGGCCTTAGGAATGCTGAGCTATCTGAGTCCCACGTGTTAGAAGTGGGATGGACTGTGAGCAGACTGCATGTGGGGACCTGGGCACTGTTAAGAATGAAATCCTGGGACAAATGGCTGAGTTGCCTATTTAACAATTCAGAGCAGAATTAGCTACCAGGTTTGCCCAGTATCGTTGAGTTCCTACCTGTTTACAGGCTATGGCTGGCATACACTGCCCTCTAGCCCAGGGCTCGGGCCCTTAACCCAGCTGCCCTTCTTTCTGTTATCTACCCAACTTGGTTACCTGCTCTATTTCATCTATTATTTACTGTCATAGTCTCATGGTTGGGCGTGCCCCTCTCCTCTCCTCCCTCTCCTCACATGGCTCACAGGTGCCTTTCTATGTATAATAAACTTTCTCCCCACCATACCAAGGAAGAGTCATGTCACTTAATTTTTATTTTTTCATTCACCTCCCATTTGCCACTCCTTTCTTTCAAATTCATAGCTCTTTAGGCTTCGGTTGTTGTTACTGTTTGCATTTGACTGAGGGGTGATGCAGGAATTATCAGCTGTGAGGTAGAGATGGTTGCATTGGACAGTGAGAGGGTAATGAAATGTATACATGCAGGACCCTGTGACTTGTAAAATAAACATGTACCCTGGGAGAGTGGAAACATTTATTAAACTACTAATTTACTAGGCTGAGGCTCTGTGTGCCCTAGGGCAGAGCTGAAATGGTTTGTGCTGTCTGAGTCCCCTTAACTCTAATCCTCCAGTAGAGGATCTGCCAGAGCCCTGAGGCCCAAATGCTTGGTTTAAGCAAATGATGATGGACTCTGGGGAAGCTACACAACCAGGAAGGAGGACCAGTACAAAGTACATTGCAGAGTCTTTCCTAGATTCTTCTCTGGTGCTTCTAAAGTGATCAATATCCAGGACCACAAGCTATGCCATGGAGACCATGGGGTTCATTGATGCCAGTCCCAGGAAAGCTGGTCTGCTGAGCTAGAGAGTCCCATGTGTTAGAAGTGGGATGGACTGTGAGCCAGTATGTATGTGGTGACCTGGGCAGAGGCCCTTGCCCTGTCAGCCTTTTTGAGTGTGGATTCCCTGGAGAGGAGGAGACTCTACAGCTCTGTCCTGTGAAGGGGACTTTCCTTCTCCTCTTATAGTTGTCCTTGCGGTTTAGCACTGTCTTCTGTGTCTTTCCAGGTCTATGTTATGTCACTCAGGAAGACCTTTTCTTGTTACATCCATTTGCATGCAGATTTCATGCTTTCCTTGTTTTTAATGGCTGGGTAGTGTTCTATTGTGTAAATATTATCAGGTTCATTACCCATTCTTCGGTTGAGAGGCATATAGGTTGTTTCCAGTTTCTGGTTACTAGAAATAAAGCTGCTATGAACATGGTTGTGGAAATGTCCTTGTTGGATGATGGAGCATCTTTAATGTGTATTCCCTGGTATAGCTGGGTCTTTACATATGTCTTTTCCCAGTTTCTGAGAAAATGCCAGAATGATTTCCAAAGTGGTTGTACAAGTTTGCTCTCCTACCAGCAATGGAGGAGTGTTCACCTTTCTGTACATCCTTGCCAGCATGTGTTGTCACTTCAGGTTTTGATCTTAATTATTCTGAAAGGTGTAAGATGGAGTCTCAAAGTTAATTTTGATTTGCATTTCCCTGATGAGTAAGGATGTTGAGCATTTCTTTAAGTGCTTATGCACCATTCAAGATTTCTCTGCTGAGAGTTTTCTATCCCTGTGTCCCATTATTAATAGGATCATTTGGTTTGTTGGTGTTTAATTTCTTGAGATCTTTAATATAATTCTGGAAATTAGCCCTTTGTCAGACGGAAGATTGGTGAAGACCTTTTCTCAATCTGTAGTTGGCCATCTACTGGAAATAATAGTGCCCATTGCTTTACAAAAGCTTTTGAGATTCAAGATGTTCCATTGATTACTTGTAAATCTTAGAGTCTGCACTATAGGTGTTCTGTTAGAAAGTTGTTTCTTGGACCAGTAAGTTCAAGGGTGTTACCCATTTTCTCCTCTGGCAGATTTTGGGAATCTAGCTTTATGTTTAAGTTGTTGATCCACTTGGACCTGACTTTTGTGCAGGGTGAGGAGTATGGATCTCTTTGCATTTTTCTATATGTGGTCATGTATAAGGAGCAGCACTATTTGTTGAAGACGCTGTCTTATTCCATTGTATGGTTTTGGCTCCTTTGTCCAAAAGCAATTGTGCATAGGTGTGTGGGTTTATTTCTGGGTCTTTGATTTGTTTCCATTGATCACCCAGCCTACTTCTATGCCAGTACTATGCTGTTTTTATTACTATTACTCTTAGTATATCTTGAAGTCAGGTATGGAGATACCTCCAGTAGTTCATCTCCAGACTTTGGAACAGTCTTACATCTGATGAAATATGTCCAGGAGAACCCAAATGGGTTCTGGCTTTCAGATGTAGCCTCACAGTAGTGGGTATTTCAATGTAAGGGCACAGACACAGGTGACCTGAAGGTTGAGGCATGGGATTTTTTTTGGTAGCAAAAGTATTGCTTTGGAATGAAATGAGCAGGAATGCCACAATTTAAGCAATGGAAAGAACACAAAATGTGACATGAGGTTTTTTTTTTCAACTAGGAATTATATTTGATATTACTGAGAGCAAAACTGTAAGCTTTACTTTTTCAAATACCTACTTTATTCTTGGTTCGTAAATACCTCTACCTCCCTTTCACTCACCACCCCTTGTTAGGAGAGAAAACAGTTAGTACAGACAAGGAATGCAGATTTCCAGCTACTTAATGCTGATTAGGGTTCATTGGGTTCTTTAGTACAATAACTGTCTTACTTGTGTGGATTCCAGAACCCCACTGAAACAGCAAACAACAAATGGCACTGTTTGTTTAAATCTCATTAATTTGGGTTTTTTGGAACAGCAGCCAGTGCTCCTAAACTAAGCCATCTCTTCAGCCCTTTATTTGGATTCTTAAACCTATACCCCCCTTACAACCCTTATTCCTTCCAAAACCCCCAATTGGTAAAGGAGAGAGAATGCTAGAGGGGAAAGAAACAGAGGTCTCTTTAACTACTTCCTGTGGATTAGGGTGGTCAGGATCTTTGGGGCAATACCTCTTAGTCACCAGGATATCCAGCAGCCCACAAACCAGCAATGGCAAAAAGAGTAGCAGTGTGGGTGAACAGCATCAGGAAGAGCAGCAGCTTCTTTCTTCTTCAAAGACCCAGTGTCCTCTCATGGCTCTGCATGTGTACCCTCTGCAGAAGACGCAGAACTAAACTATGTGCAGGTGGCACAACCACAGCCCTGCTAGAGCACGAGACAATCATAAGTAACAGTTGTGGACAAACTGAAGCAGCTTCTTGCTCCACACCTGGGGATAATGGAAAAAAAAATTCGCATAATATGAGTGGGATTTTAAAGAAACAAAAATATTTAATACAATTGCTGATGCTATTAATTTGGATATTTCCTTTCTGTCTTTTATTTAGTTTAGGTAAGGGTTTATCTTGTTTGTTTTTCGCAAAGAACCAACCCTTTGTTTCATTGTTTCTTCATCTTCTCCTTCTACCTCATTGATTATAGGTGCAAGTGCTCTTTTCTTGTGTGGGGATTTTGTTCTTAGTTTTCTGTTAGTTATCTCAAATTTCAGAAAGTGTGTTGGCGGAGTGTTACTTTTTTAATGATCTGCTTGGCTAGTGTATTCACGGTGTTAGGCTTGCTGCGATGGTATGGAGTGGATGGTGCCATATGTGTTCTGTTGGAACACTCGGGAAGATCCTGAGAATTGAGAGTGATGTAACAAAGGTAGTGTAGAAGATCCCTGGTACACTGCCTTGGTCTCTATGCAAGCATGGCCTATGGTTTACCTGAAGACTTGGGAGTGGGATCCCGGAAGCAGAACAGAGAGTGAGAGTGTGTAATCCACGGGAGACTTGGACACAGGAAAGGGGAGCTGCCACTGCTGTGCTTTTGGAGTGCTAGGGGCATTGAGAATTGAATCTTCATTAACAGAGAGTGGAAATGGTCCACAGAATCAAGTAGGAGAAGATCATTGAACATTTATTTCTTCTTTGTGTGCTTCTTTGGAGGAAGGTATAAAAGGTTTTCTAGGAGGAAATTGTCTAGATTCCTTACTGGAGATTAGATTTGAGTGTCTATGATCTCAAACCATTTCCTTTTGTTTCTGTCTACTGTCTTATGATTGAAACTGATCATTCTGTTTCCTTCAGTGCTCACATGGTCTTCATTGTTATCTAGTCTTACTCTAAATCACAAGAAAGAGTCAAAGAAATTGCTATTCATTGCTAACCTATTTTGGTATCCTGAGGTTTTTACATTTTTAATTTTATTGTTTTTGAAGACCAAGTTTTTTGTGTTGATTTGGCTGTCCTAGATGTAGGAATGCAATCTATCCCAGCCTCAAACTTAGAAGTCCACCTCATATTGGCTCCAGAGGGCTAGGATTCAATGTGGCCCAATATGCCTGGCAGTTTTTCTTTTGATATGTTGGCTGATGTGGTATGTAGCTTTTTGTACATGTCAAGCATATGCTACCATCCTGATTGATCTTCATCCATATCCACTCTTGAATTCTTTTTTTTTAATTTTTTTTTGTATTTATTTAGTATTTTATTAATATTTTTTTATTTTTATATAATTTTATACATTCACTTGTATCCCAGCTGCATCCCACTCCCTCTTTCCCTCCCAATCCTCCCCTCCCTCCCTCATCTTCTCCCTTCCCCCTTCTGAGTCCACTGAATTCTTATATTTGGCAGAGTATATTCTGTTTCTCAGGATGTCTTGTGTTCATAACATTAATACTGATTGAGATTTGTGAGTCATTGGATTGCAGGTGTGTCTCGTTCTTCCTGTCTCATGTATTTGTTTTGTTTTAACTGAGTGAATGTGAGTAGTATTTTGTCTGTATGTCTTACTAGGCACCTCATATGTACGTGATCCTAACAATAGTCAGCAGCTGACCTCAGAACTTCACAATTTGGAATAATGGGTAGTTGTGAGCCTCCATATGAGCACTGGCAATTGAGCCCAGTTATTGGTAAGACAAACAAGAGCTTTTCATTGCTGATCCACCTCAACTGCCTTATGTTGCTCATTTATGACCAACTATTCCAGGACTAATGTTTTCATCCGTCCATTTGTACCTGTTTGAACAAGCATTCCCTTTTAGTAAGCTCTCATTAATATTACAGTTTAATCTGGGACACTTCAGGTTTATGGAAGATAGATACAGAAATATATTGAATATATAATTCTTTGTAGGAACTTCAGATATATCACAGAATTTGCAGTATTTTTTTTTATTTGTATGATTTTTGTGGTGGATTCAGGTATTAAATGTACCTCTGGATGTCATGAAACTAGTTTCAGAGACTAGGCTGGCCTTTGACTCAATGAGATACACATACCTCTGCCTCTTGAATGCTGGAATTAAAGTTATGAACCAGTACTTCCTGTTTGCCCCTGTTTTTAGGTAGTAATTTTGTATGCAATGTCTGTGATCTGTGTTCCGTACTTTTCATCTATTTGCATGTCTTGCTTTCTTTACGTCTGTTAATTTTCATTTCTCTTGAAAGGCTGAATTCTATTCAAAGGTTGCCGAAATGAGGTGAACCTCCTCATTTAGTTTCCTTCTGAAATGACTTGGTGAGTACATCAAAACTTCTGTATCAGTAGATGTCAGGGAAGCACCAGAATTATATGAATATATTGTCAATGAAGTATACATTTAAAATGTTGTCACCATTGTGCTTTCTGTTCTACTCATGTATGGGATCATTTAGAATTCAATTACCTATGCTGATGTGGATGTGAACTTCACTCGGGAAGAGTGGGCCTTGCTGGATCCTTCCCAGAAGAGTCTCTACAAAGATGTGATGCTGGAGACCTTCAAGCACCTTACAGCTATAGGTAAGACAGTGAATTTTCTTTCTCTATTCAGGTAAAGGGGACAACTGTTGTTACTGTTGACTGTTCTTATTGATGTTCTTGTATAAGTTCACTTGGAATGAGGAAGAAAAAAATCAGGTATGTTTCTAGGGTTCACTGAATATAGAAACTTAAATTTTGCCTAATTTTTAATCCTCTCTCAGTCACTTTCTGGTCCATATTTCAGGCTACAATTGGGAAGAGAATAATACTGAAGAACATTATGGACTATCTACTAGATATGGAAGGTAATTACTCATGGAAGCTTCTCTAAATATGCCTATGAAGAAATTTTTAAAGATGATTTGTTTATTCATTATTTATACATTATTCAACCTGCACAACAGAAGAGGGCACAGGATCTCATTATAGATGGTTATGAGCCACCTGTGTTTGCTGGGAATTGAACTCAGGACCTCTGTAGGAACAGCCAGTGCTCTTAATGTCTGAGCCAGCTTGCCATCTCAGAGGCGAAAACATTTTAATGTGTCCCAGAAATTTTAAAGAAAACCAACAGTGGAAAATCAAACACCACTTTAAGAGTAGTAAGGAACATTAAATTCTCCCAAACCCATGTTCCGCACTGTTAGGTATATTATATTATTTATGTTTGCCAGGCATTTCAATGCAAAAGAAGACAGTGAAACCCTTGCTAAATAGATATTACTGTACAAACGACATTTGCTCAATCTAGAAATTATGATCTCTGAAAATGACTGCCCCTCTGTCTGCCACCCTAGGCCTGGGCAGGGCAGCTTCTTGGTTCCATACACTCTTTCTTTGGCCTAGAAGATTTTCTGTCCTTGAGAATTCCTGCTCAATCTGGCTTTTGTCCTGACCTCTAAATTGCTTTGTTTAGTCTCAAACTAACTCCATCAGTCTTTTCTAATCTTCAGCTCTTTTTTATTCTCTGCTTCATTTGATCTTCACCTTAGTTTTCTCTCTCCAACCTGCCTATTACTGCACAGTAAAACTCCCTTCTCTCTCCTGGTAGCGCCAGCCACTTTTGGGTGATTCATTTCCTCTCTCTTCTCATGAGAGATACATGTATCTTATGCAGTCAATTATTTTTCTGAATTTGTCACCTTTCCTGAAACTGAATGAGACAGCATTTTCAAATATGGGTGCTTCCTTCTACCAGCTATTTTTACACCCATAGTTGGGGATTAAAAGCATGTACCACCATGCCTGAATCCAAGCTTTTCTTTACTGGACATTGCTCTATACCAGGCTGGCATTGAAGTCAGATCTGCTTTCCTCTGTCTCCTGGATTAAAGGCGTGTTTGTATTCTAGCCAGATCACATTGACATAGAAGGTATTTGAATGGGGTCTTTTGACAGAGCAGCCATGTTCTAAATTAAAATTCCTCTGTAAATGATAAATCATTAATCATATCCATGTTGAGATACTCTGTAGAAATCCCTATCTGTTGATCCTCTCTCACCACTCATATTGTAAACAGCATACTCATAAAATAGGTGATAATTTTGTGTACAAAACCTACTGATGAGCAAATATTCCATAACAAAGGTTATGTTACTCAAATACCTGAAGCAAAGTTGTGAAGTTTAATCAGATGGAAATTATGAGGGTCAAGAATACTGTTGTGGAGGAACCATAATAACCATGTCTTTGAAGAACAAAAAGCAAAATTGTGTGTATGTGGAAATGTTTCATTTGTTGTTCTTCCGTTTTTATTTATATTTTAATATTAATTACTGTTTATTCACATTGTATCCCGGGTGTACCCCATTACCTCCAAATTCTCCCTCCCTTCTTCATATCCTCTCAATCCCCTCCTCAAGTTCACTGATATATGAGTCCCTCCTCCTCTTCAGTCTGACCCTAGCTTCCCAGGTTTCATCAGGACAGGCTACAGAGTCATCCTTTGTGGCCTGCCAAGGCTGTTGCGCCTGCAGCAAGGGTTAGTCAAAGAGCTAGTGACTGAGTTCATATCAGAGACAGTTCCTGTTCTTATTACTAGCGAATTTCACTTGGACACTGAGCTGCCATGGGCTATATCTGAGCAGGGGTTCTAAGTTATATTTGTGAATTGTCCTTGGTTGGGGTATTGGTCTTAGAAAAGAACCCTGTGCCCAAGTATATTGATTCAATTGTTCTCCTTGTGGAGCTCCTGTCCTCCCCTTGCTATCTTCTCTTCATTCATAAAATTCCCTCCACCCTGCAGAGAATTGTTAAAGAGTATTTATTGTCTCCTCAATAGAAGTGATGATCTTGTAGATCTCCATCATTACCTCTGTGTAGAGATGCTTTTGGGAAGGATCCAGCAATGCCCACTTTTCCTGGTTGGGTTTTTCCAGATGCACATTATCATACACTATTGCATTCTAAACTATCCTGTACATGTGTACAGTAGAAAGCATGATAGTGACAACAGTATAAATTTATATTTGTTCATGTGTTCATTCATCCATTCATGATTAATAACGAATGAATTATGAACTCCTATCACCTTCGGAAAGTCTGCTCAAAAGAGAGGACTGTTAAAAATTAAACTAATATACTTAATTAGATTTCCAAGCTCAATGAAAATATAGCCAAAGAAATCACATTACAGAAAATACCTATGATTACTAGCCCTGTGGAAATTGTTGTGTTTATTTTGGTTCCCTTTATGAATGCAGTGTGATTACAACTATAGGAAAATTTATGAATGCAGTCCCTGTGTTAAAGCTGGCTCCTTCTAGTTCTTTTTAAATATGAAAAACCACTCATAGAAACGTGGTGCTGTCAGTGAGCCATGTAATGAAGTTTCTTACCATCAAAGGTATCTTGTAAGGTAGAGAAACCCACAATCAAGGGGGAAACTATGAATGTAAAGAAAGCGATAAGAGGTTAAGATGTAATTTCAGTTTATGATTAAACCAAATTGCAAACATAGTTTGTACTGACATAAAGATTCATCAGTGGCTGGAGAGATGGCTCAGAGGTTAAGAGCACTGGCTGTTATTCCAAAGGTCCTGAATTCATTTTCCAGCCAACCACATGGTGGCTTGTAACCCTCTATCTGGTGTCCTCATCTAGCATGCAGTCAGAACACAGTATAAATACTAAGTAAATAAATCTTTAAAAAAAGATTCATGAGGGTAACGAATATGGTAAAGCTTACACATATCTGAATTATCTTTGCAGAAAGAAAAGAATACATATTTATGACAAACCCTATGAATGTAAACAGTGTGGGAAAGCCTTTTCCCAACCTAGTAGTCTCCAACTGCATAAAAGAACACATACTGGAGAGAAACCCTACAAATGTAATCAGTGTGGAAAAGCCTTTTCACGAAACGGACATCTCCAAGTACATAAAAGAACACATACTGGAGAGAAACCTTACAAATGTAATCAGTGTGGGAAAGCCTTTTCACACCCCAGTACTCTCCATGTGCATAAAAGAACACATACTGGAGAGAAACCCTACGAATGTAATCAATGTGGCAAAGCCTTTTCACGACATGGACATCTCCAAGTACATAAAAGAACACATACTGGAGAGAAACCCTACAAATGTAATCAATGTGGTAAAGCATTTGCATATTGTAGAAGTCTCCAAAGTCATAAAAGAACACATACTGGAGAGAAATTCTACGAATGTAATCAGTGTGGTAAAGCCTTTTCAGAAATCGGTAATCTCAAACTACATAAAAGAACACATACTGGAGAGAAACCCTACAAATGTAATCAGTGTGGTAAAGCCTTTTCACGACACGGACATCTCCAAGTACATAAAAGAACACATACTGGAGAGAAACCCTACGAATGTAATCAGTGTGGTAAAGCCTTTTCAAAAAAAGGAAATCTCCATGTGCATAAAAGAATACATACTAGAGTGAAACCCTACAAAAGTAATCAGTGTGGGAAAAACTTTTCACAACACGGACAACTCCAAAGGCATAAAAGAATACATCCTTGAGAGAAACCCCATGAATGTAATCTATGTGGTAAAGCCTTGGCACATTGGTGCAACCTTTACAGACATGAAAGAATTCATACTGGAGCCAAACCCTACGAATGTAATCAGTGTGAGAAAGCCTTTTCACAACACAGAAATCTCAAAAAGCATAAAAGAACACCTACTGAGGAGAAAACGTATGAATGTAATCAATGAGGGAAAGCCTTTCCATTTTGGTGCTACCTCCAGAGGCATGAAAGGATTCATACTGAAGAGAAACATTTTCTTTTTTTTTTTCTTTTTTTTATTTTATTTTTTTTATCAGTTACATTTTATTAACTCTGTATCCCAGCCGTGTCCCAATCCCTCATTCCCTCCCAGTCCCTCCCTCCCTCCCTCCCTCATCTCCACCGTGCCCCTTTCCAAGTCCACTGATGGGGGGGACCTCCTCCCCATTCATCTGATCCTGTTTTATCAGGTATCTTCAGGACTGGCTGCAAAGCCCTCCTCTGTGGCCTAACAGGACTGCTCCTCCCTTCGGGGGTGGGGAGACCAAAGAGCCAGTCATCGAGTTCCTGTTAGAAATAGTCCCTGTTCCCCTCACTTTGGGAAACCAATTGGTTACTGAGCTACCACAGGCTACATCTGAGTGGAGGTTCTAGGTTATATCCATACATGGTCCTTGGTTGAATGTCAGTCTCAGAAAAGACCCTGTGCCCAGATATATTTGGTCCTTGTGGAGCTCCTATCCTTTCCCCATCAGACTAACTCCCCTTCTTTCTTATGATTCCCTGTACTCTGCCAAAGGTTTGGTCATGAGTCTTTGCTTTGAAAACACTGCTAGTTAGAGTCTTTCAGATGTACTCAGTAGACTCCTGTCATACATTCAATGCACATCCCATCTGTCTTTCTAAACGAGGATTGATCATCTTAACCCATGTCCGCTCAATTGATTATCTTTTTTAGGTGTATAGATTTCATTGTTTATCATATCTTATTGGTCTATATAAGTGAGTATATCCCATGTTTGTCTTTCTCCTTCTGGGATATTTCACTCAGAATGATCTTTTCTAGATCCCACCATTTGCCTGCAAATTTCATGATTTCCTCCTTTTTGATTGCTGAGTAGTATTCCATTGTATAAAAATACCACAATTTCTGTACCCATTCCACCGTTGATGGACATCTGGGTTGTTTCCAGGTTCTTGCTATTACAAATAGAGCTGCTATAAACATGGTTGAACAAGTGTCCTTTTTGTGGACTTGAACAAACTTTGGGTATATACCTAGCAGTGGTATAGCTGGGTCTGGAGGAAGCACTATTCCTAGTTGTCTTAGAAAGCGCCAGATTGCTTTCCAGAGTGGTTGTACCAGTTTACATTCCAACCAGCAGTGGAGGAGGGTTCCCCTTTCTCCACAACCTCTCCAGCATGTGTTATCGCTTGAGTTTTTCATCTTGGCCATTCTGATGGGTGTAAGGTGATATCTCAGGGTCGTTTTGATTTGCATTTCCCTGATGGCTATGAGGATGAGCATTTCTTTAAGTGTTTTTCTGCCATTCGATATTCCTCTGTCGAGAATTCTCTGTTTAGCTCTGTTCCCCATTTTTTAATTGGATTACTTGGATTGCTGCTTTTCAGCTTCTTTAGTTCTTTGTATATACTGGATATTAGTCCTCTGTCAGATAAAGGGTTAGTGAAGATTCTTTCCCAATCTGTAGGCAGTCGTTTTGTTTTGATGACGGTATCCTTTGCTTTATAGAAACTTTTCAGTTTCATGAGGACCCATTTATTGATTGTTGCTCTTAGAGCCTGTGCTGTTGGTGTTCTGTTCAGGAAGTTGTCTCCTGTGCCAATGAGTTCTAGGCTGTTCCCCACTTTTTTTTCCAATTGATTTAGGGTATCTGGTTTTATGTTGAGGTCCTTGATCCACTTTGACTTTAGTTTTGTGCAGGGTGATAAATATGGATCTATTTTCATTTTTCTGCATGTAGAGATCCAGTTGGTCCAGCACCATTTGTTGAAGATGCTGTCTTTTTTCCATTGAATGGAATTGGCTTCTTTGTCAAATATCGAGTATTCATAGGTGTGTGGATTTATTTCTGGGTCTTCTATGCAGTTCCATTGATCCTCCTTTCTGTTTCTATGCCAATACCATGCAGTTTTTATTACTGTTGCCCTGTAGTACAGCTTGAGATGAGGAATGGAGATACCTCCAGTTGATCTGTTGTTGTACAGGATTGTTTTGGAGATTCTGGGTTTTTTGTTTCTCCATATGAAGCTGAGAATCTTTTTTTCAAGGTCTGTAAAGAATTGAGTTGGTATTTTGATGGGAATTGCATTGAATCTGTAGATTGCTTTTGGCAGTATGGCCATTTTCACAATCAGACCAATCTCTTTTATGAACAATGATGCAGAAATACTCAATAAATACTCACAAACTAAATCCAAGAACATATCAAAGATATCATCCACCATGACCAAGTAGGCTTCATCCCAGGCATGCAGGGGTGGTTAAGTATATGGAATCCATCAATGTAATCCACCATATAAACAAATAAAACAAACAAACAAACATAGGATCATTTGCTTAGATGCTGAAAAAGCATTTGACAATATGCAACAGTTATTCTTGTTTAAAGTCTTGGAGAGACTGGGAACAAAGTCACATATCTAAAAATAGTAAAGACAATGTAAAGAAACTTCATAGCTAACATCAAACTAAATGAAAAGAAAGTTAAATCAATACCATGGAACTTGGGGACAAGACAAGGCTACACACTCTCTACCAATCTCTTCAATACAGTACTCAAAGTTTTTTCTAGGGCAATAAGACAACTAAAGGAGATCAAGGGGACACAACTTGATAAGGAAGTAGTCAAATATCACTATTCACAGAAGATATGACATTATACAAAAATGACCCCAAAAATTCTACTGTAGGGAACTCCTACTGTTGAAAAACACTTCAGCAAAATGGCTGGATATAAAGTTAACTTAAAAAAAATCAGTAGCACTCCTGTATGCAAAAGACAAATAGACTGAGAAAGAATTAGGAAAATAACACCCTTCACAATAGCCAGGAAAAAAATATATATATCTTGATGTTATCCTCAACAAGCCAGTGAAAAACCTATATGAAAAGAAAAAAAAATTCAAGTCTCTGAAGAAATAAATTGAAAAAGATACCAGAAGATAGAAATATCTCTCATGCTCATGGATCAGTAGGATCAACATAGGAAAAATTGCCATCGTATCCAAAAACAATCTACAGATTCAATGATATTCCCATCAAAATATCAACACAATTCCTTAAGGAACTTGAAAAAAACAATTCTCAGCTTCATATGGAAAAATAAAAAAAGCCAGAATAACTAAAACAATCCTGTACAATAGCAGATCTTCAGTAGGTATCACCATTCTTCATCTCAAGCTCTATTATAAATAAATAGTAATAAAAACTGCATGGTACTGTAATAAAAAGTATCAGTGGATCAATGGAATTGAAGTGAAGACCCATAAATAAACCCACACACCTATGGCCACTTGATTTTTGACAAAGAAGCCAAAACCATGCAATGGAAAAAGGACAGCATCTTCAACAAATGGTGCTGGTCTAACCTGAAGTTTACATGTGGAAAAATGAAAATAGATCCATATTTATCACCCTGCACTAAACTGCAGTTCACGTTGTTCAAAGACCTCAATATAAAACCAGATACACTAAATCTGCTGGAAAAAAAAGTGGGAAAGATCCTCGATCTCATTGGCATAGAAGGTAACTTCCTCAACAGAACACCAAGAACAATTGATCTAAGATCAAGAATTAATAAATAGGATCTCATGAAACAAAAAGCTTCTATGAAGCAAAGAACTCTGTAAATAGAACAAAATGACAGCCTACAGCCTGACAAAAGATCTTCACCAACCCTTCATACAACAGAGAGGGCTAATAAACAAGATATATAAAGAGTTCAAGAAATTAAACTCCAGCAATCCAAATAATCCACTTTAAAACTGGGGTACAGAACTAAACAGAGAATTCTCCACAGAGGAATATCAAATGGTGGACATTAAATGCTCAATATCTGTAGTCATAATGGAAATGCAAACGGCATTCCATCTTAAACCCATCATGGCTAAGATCAAAACCTGAAGTGACAGCAAGCTAGTGAGAATGTGGAGAAAGAGGAATACTCCTCCATTGCTGGTGGGAGTGCAAATTTATACAACCACTTTAGAAATCAATCTTAGGCTTTCGCAGACAATTGGAAATAGTGTTACTTCAAGACCCAGCTCTACCATTCCTGGGCATATATCAAAAAGATGCTCCACCATTCAACAAAGATATTTGATCAACTATGTTCATAGCATCTATATTCATAATAGTCAGAATAGGGAAACAAACTACATGTCTTTCAAACAAACCATTGTTTTACAGAAATTGTGGTACATTTACACAATGGAATGCTACTTGGGTATTGAAAAACAAAAAGGAAACCATGAAATTTTCAGGCAAGTGGATGGAACTAGGAATTATCATCCTAAGTGAGTTATTCCAAAACCAGAAAGACATGCATGATATATACTCATTTGTAAGTGGATAATAGCCATAATACAGGATAAACAGACCACAAGCCACAGGCCTAAAGGAGCTAAATAAAAAGAGGACCCTATGGAGGATGGTCAATTCTTATTCAAAAGGGCAAATAGAATTGACATCAGAAGTGACTGAGGAGAGGGAAGAGGATGAGAGCCTAACATACATATTCTCTGAAAGACTCTACCCAGCAGGGGATCGAAGCAGATGTTAAGACTCACAGCCAAACTTTGGGCAGAGCACAGGGAGTCATAGGAAAGAGTGGGAGGATAAAAAGACCCAAAGCTGACAGGAGGTCCTTAAGAAGACCAACAAGTCCAATGAATCTGGGCCCAGGGGACCTGCAGAGACTGATGCACCAACCAAAGACAATTCATGAAGAGGACCCAGACCCCTGCTCAGATGTAGCTGATAGGCAGCTCAGTCTCCATGTGGGATCCATAGTAAGAGGATCCCACGTCTCTCACATGGACTCTGTTACCTGCTCTTTAATCACTTCCCCGTGGTGGAGCGGGCATTGCATGTCACAAAGGAAGAGGATACAGGCAGTCCTAGTGAGAATTGATAGGAGGGCTCCTACCATCTGAGAAGTAGAAAATTAGATAAGGGGGAAAGAGGAAAGGAGGGTAAGGCCAGCAAGAGACAAGGGAGGGGTTTCAACTGGGATGTTAAGCAGATAAATTATTTTTAAATGCTATTTATTTATTTATTACAATTTATTCACTTTGTATCCCTACTGTAACTCCCAGTCCCATCCACCCTCCTTCTTCCCTCCCATGCCCTTTTTCTAGTCTCCTGATAGGGGAGGAACTCTTCCCCTTCTGTCTGATCCTAGCTTATCATGTCTCATCAAGGATGGCTGCATCATTTTCCTCTTTGGCCTCACAAGGCTGCACCCTCCAGGAGGAGGTGATCAAAGAGCCAAGTTCATGTCAGAGAATAAATTATTAAGAAACAAATTTAAATTAAAAATGAATTAAATGTGAATAAATAAATAAATAAAGTTAAAAAGAACCAAACAGAACAAGTAGGAAGGTTGTCATACACCTGACCCTACATTCCAGGCTCAGCGGCCAATGATGATGATGTTCATGCCAGGCATGTTGGACTAAATTTAAGCCAAATACTCAACTGCAGTTAGACTTGTAAGTTCAAAACCTGACTGGTCTACATACCAACTTTCAGGACAGCCACAGCTACATAGAAACTTTTTCTTCAATGTCAAAACAGAAACATTATCTTCTCTGGGAGCTATTTTGATTCAATCAAATATGTTCTGACCAAATTCACTGTAGAATTATTGTCATCCCATAATGAAAATGTAGTCTAATTTCAATGATCCTAAAATTCTGCAATAGCTCATACACTGTCCAAATGTCCAAAGTCTCTACTGACACAGAAGAAAAATCTCTTGGGTGCCACATCTTGTAACATCAGAAACAAGTTACATCATTCCAACATAGATGCACAGAATACCCATTTTCATTCCAGTATATAGTGATGGGAGACTGGACCAAGGAAAAAAGATCAGCAAGGAAAACAACAAATCCTGTTGCTGATTCAAAAGGCTTAGATGGTCCTATCCCTGCAATGTATCATACATCTATGTTTGGTTACTTCCACTTCCTAAAGGCAGCACTATATTAGATGTGTCTCATAACTTAGGTATCTGAACATCTTGTAGTGTCAAGGTACAACTTGACCCTGCTTCATGCAATGAACCTTTACAGCATCTTCGCTGGGGATCTGATTCTGCCAAACACAGATGGCTGGCACAGTGCTGAACAGAAACCACAAAGAAAGCATCCATTACCTTAAATTTTGAATCTTTCTTGTTTCCAGAACCAGCACAACATGGGTGAGCCTGTCAAGTTGGATTCTAAATTGGGATGGACGTTGTCACACTTTGACCACATTTGGAGCAGCTTTTATATGAAGTTCTTTCCTGGCACTAGGAATCACGTTGCCTACTCCTTCCATTAACAGAAGAATTAGCAAGAGGGAGTATTAATCTATGGAAACCATCTTAGGCTTCAGATCCAAAGCTAGGACCTTCTCTTTGATGGCAATAATCTCCTTGAAAATTCCTGTCTCTGTTTCACCACGTTTCTGCCATCTAAAACTACCTAGTGTTTTTCTCTACAAACCAAAGACCTTACATTTATTTCTGCTCCACTTGGCTCATTCTTTTACTCTGGCCCTGAACATCTCACTAATAATATCCATTCAACAGATTCAACATTCCATGTAAGAAATCCAGCCCATTATTTTTTAATTCTACTTTACTCAATTTCTAAAGGCATGGGCAGAATAAGCATGATTTGCAGCTAAAATATCACACAAATGACCTCTAGCTTAATTTTCCATGGAGTCTATTTTTCACTGAAATCCTATGACCTGGACTTACTTTGTCTGCATTACTGTCAACACTCTGATCAACTAAGTCCTACCAGAATAGCCGATGAAGCTCTGTATACAGCTTTCTAAAGTTTTTCCCAACTTAAATCCTGATGTTTTCCATATTCCTTAAAAAGTGAATATTCCAAGGTTGTGTCCAGCAGTGAAATCACTCTTTGTATATATATATATATATATTTGTTCTAATTTGCTACTTTGTTCTGTGACTACATCCCGTAACCAAAAGAATCCCAGGTCACAAATGGGTTTACTCATTGAGTTTGGTTATGTCAGATCACAGTCCATCATTTTGGGAGCTTAGCATAGAAAGTCAAGTTTGAATGAAATTAAGGCAAAAGCCATGACAAACGTTTTTGGGTTGGTCTCCTACTTAATCACTGTCTCATGCTCAGGTAGTTATCTTACGTGGGCCAAGCCCATTTTCTTAGGGTTATTGCATCTCTCAGTGGAAGAGCCTTCCCACACCAATCATCTGTCAACACAATCTCTCACAGATATAGCAGCCAGCTTCTCTGTTGAGGGCATGCCCTTAATTGAGGCTCCCTCAGATGACTGTAGGCTTTGAAATGTTGACAACTGAAGCTAATAAGGACAAAGATACAACAATATATGAAAAAGTAAGAGGGAACAAGTCAGGAGCCTGACACAGAGGACCCATGAAAAGCTCTGCCCTGCAGACTATCAATGTAGATGCTGAGACTTATGGGCAACCTTTGGGCAGAGTGCATGGAATCTTAGGAAAGAAGTGGGAAACAGTAAGATCTGGAGAGGACAGGAACTCCACAAGGAGAGCAACAGAACCAAAATACCTTAGCACAGGGGACTTTCCTGAGACTGATATTCCAACCAAGGACTATGCATGGAGAAAACCTAAGACCCCTGCACAGATGTAGCCCATGGCAGTTCAGTATCCAAGTGGGTTCCATTTGAATAGGAACAGGGACTGTCTCTGACATGAACTGATTGGCCTGCTCTTTAATTACCTCCCCCTGAGGGGGAAGCAGCATTACCAAGCCACAGAAGAAGACAACGCAGCCATTCCTGATAAGACCTAATTGACTAGGATCAGAAAGAAGGAAAAGAAATCCTCCCCTATCAGTGGACTTGGGGAGGGGCATGCATGCAGAAGGTGGAGGAAGGGAGGGATTGGGATGGGAGAAGGGAGAGAATCACAGGGGGGATACAAAGTGAATAAAGTGTAATTAATAAAGAAAAAATATAAAAAAACAAAAATATTGTGTTAATTCTATCAGTCACTTAAGTAGTAAAAACCGATACATTGACGATTGCAAGAATTTGAAAACACAGATATACCAAGGAATGAGGAGAGGGAAGCCTTTAAGATCAAGAAGAGAAAAGTAAAACTGTTCCTCTAAATCAAGTCCCCAAATCAACAGAAACTCAAGGAATTATAGCATAATATAATAAATTTTCAGAAGGCAAAAATATGTGAAGGTCTATTCCTTTCAAGAGAAAAAATTAATATAATATAATATAATATAATATAATATAATATAATATAAATAAACAAATCACACAATATACATAGCACCCCTGTCAAAAGGAAACACAAAGATAGGCCTATAAATATAACATAGTCCTATAAGCAAATACAATAGGATTATAGTCAAAATCAAAATCAAAGACATCACTGGCCATTACTCAACTTGTGCAATCTGGTTATTTCCTTTGGCAACAATAAAAAATGTATTGGAGGTGGAGGGCTATTCCAATTGAAGAGATTCCATTAAAGCATACAAATGTTTCAACATTAGAATAAAATAATTTTGACTACTAAAATTATCTCCTACTCTTATGATAAAGAAAGGGATATCTGTTATGATCATTTGGGAACCATATTATTTTCTGTGATTGATGATTGGATATATGTCTGCACCAGTGTCAGAAAACGTAAACTTTTAAATGTCAAGTAGAAGAAAGCAGATTTTTATAGAAACAGTGTGCTTGTATTATATACTTAAACACCTCCTTTTGCACCAATTGCTGTAATGACCAATATCATCTTCATCATCTTCATGATGTTTGTTTGTTTAAAGATTTTTTTGTGTGTATCTTTCAGCTATGTTTGTATATTCAGGATGTGCTGTGGTATGTGATATGAATAAATTCCATAAGGAAATCCAGGCAAAACATAATCACACTATTGGAGGAAACCAATAAATTCCTTAAATAAAGCCAACAAACATTTGAGGGATGTGAGGCTTTGCTGGATTAGGGTAAACTCTGACATCTTTGGATAGCCATTTATTTGCACTCAGTCTATGAAGGTGAACTCTGTTTTCTCAAGGAAGGGCCTAAAAATCCACTCCCTGATATGTTTGACCCCAGGTCTGGTAAAGAGCCTCAGGGCAGATTATTAGCCAAACTCTTTCCTGATAAGAAAACTGCTCCAACAAGCATCTCTAAATTCCTAGAAATGCATCACCCTGCTTAGGATCTTATTCTTCAGCAGTGACTTTCAACTGTACTCAGAGATTTTCCCCCTACAAATAGGATAATTAAGTACTGTGTTCTCCTTCTTGCAATAGGACCATGATACTGCATGGAAAATGAATATACATTTTCATGCATACATAAGCCAAGTATCCTTGACCCCTAGACCATAGTAAATCAAACATTCATCCTCAAAATCCTTCTCTTTGCCCAAGGTTTATAAATCCCTGACTTCAAATAAACATGCTGGGTGTGAATTCATGTGGTTGGTTGTATGCCACTTGATACCATCAGCCTTCCATCATGGCCCCTGAGAGTCATCATTTATCTCCCTTTGGGCCTGCTCAATGGCCCACTGGGCCTAGGACTCACTGGGTCTGTGTCTCACCAGGCCTGAGTCTTGGTTGCAACCAACCAGGCATGGACTTTCACCTGCACTTCTGAGGTGCTTAGCACAGCAGCTTAACCAAGAATGGTAACACTTTGGTATTGCCATAGGCTAGAACACCCGAATTTCCACTACCACTGGTGATCTCATTCTAGCTGTAACAGTCCATAGAAAATTATTTTGATACTCCAGCCTAGTGAACATATCAGATTCAGAAGCCAGAAAAATATCAATTGAATTTTTGGCTTTTGCAAATGCTTATTTAAAATGCAAAAAGGTGATTAGACCTTTAAAAGCAAGATCAGCACCAAGAGAGGCATGGATTAGAAATACAATGGATATTTGATCTCAGGTTTATGATACTAACCTGATAGGAGAAGAACTTTCTAAGAATCTAAGTAAAGGAAAGGGGTCCAGCATGGCAGCAAACAGTGTGCAATGTTTCTGAGGGGAACAGGATCTAAAATTCTGAAATTTGTGAATGGAGGGGCTGCTGAAGCCAGAACATCCACATTGAGGTTTCCTGGGTGAGAGGGGAAAATCTGTGAGTTTCGAGATTTTGTAGCCAGGTCACCCATGGACATCTCCAAGGATTGAGAGTGTCGAATATTCAACCCCCCCTGTACTTCCCCTTGCCCAAGCATGGGTCTCCCTGCTCAGCAGAGGTGGCAATAGTTGTCCCATGCATATGATGATATACATGAGTGATCCCATAATTTAACCAGAGAACTCCTTCAGCTGATAAACACTTTCAGCAAAAGGGCTGGATACAAAATTAACAAAAATTCTGTAGCCCTCCTATATATGAAAGACAAAAGGGCCAAGAAAGAAATTAGGGTAAAAACAACCTTCAAAATAGCCACTAATAACATAAAGCACCTTGGTGTGACTCTAACCAAACAACTGAAAGACCTGTTTAAAAAACAATTCAAGTTTCTGAAGGAAGTAATTGAAAAAACATATCAGAAGAAGAAAAGAGCTCCCATGCTCATGGATTGGTAGGATTAAAACAATGAAAATGGCCATCCTGCCAAAAGCAATCTACAGATCCAGTACAATTCCCATCACATACCCACACAATTCTTTACAGACCTTTAAAGAAAAAAAAGTCAGTTTCATATAGAAAACAAAAAATCCAGAATTGCTAAAACAATCTGTACAACAACAGATCTTCTGGATCTCAAACTGTTCCACAGAGCAATAATAATAAAAAACTGCATGCTATTAGCATAGGTACATAATGGTGGATCAATGGAATCAAACAGAAGACTCAGAAATAAACCAACACAGCTACGGATACTTTATTTATTTTTTTGACAAAAAAACCAAAACCATACAATGGAAAAATGACAGAATCTTCAATAAATGGTGCTGGTCTAACTGGATGTCTACATGTAGAAAATGCAAATAGATCCATATTCATCACCCTGAACCAAATTAAAGCACAAGTGGATCAAAGATCTCAACATAAAACCAGATACACCAAATCTGTTAGAAGAAAAAGTGGGGAAGAGCTTTGAACTCATTAGCACAGGAGACAACTTCCTGAAAAGAACACCAACAGCACAGGCTCTAAAATCAACATTCAATAAATAGGACCTCATGAAACTGAAAATCTTCTGTAAAGCAGAAGACTGTCATCAGATCAAAACAACATCCTACAGACTAGGAAAGTATCTTCTCCAACCCTAAATCTTACAGAGGAATATTGAATGGCAGAGAAACATTTAAAGCAATGCTCAAAGTCCTTAGTCATCAGGGAAATGCAAATCAAAACTACCCTGAGATTTACCTTACACCCATCAGAATGCCTAGGATAAAAAACTCAATTGACAACACATGCTGGTGTGGATGTGGAGAAAGGGGAACCCTCCTCCATTGTTGGTGTGAATATAAACTTGTACAACCACTTTGGAAATCAATCTGGCTCTTTCTCAGACAATTAGGAATAGTGCTTCCTCAAGATCCAGCTATACCACTCCTAGGCATATATCCAAATGATGCTCAAGTACATAACATGGAAATTTGCTCCACCATGTTCAAAGCAGCTTTATTCATAAAAGCCAGAAGCTGGAAACAACCCAGATGTCCCTCGGTTGAGGAATGGATACAGAAATTGCACATTTACACAATGGAATACTACTTAGTAATTAAAAACAAGGAAATCATGAAATTTGCAGGCCATTGGTGGGATCTAGAAAAGATTATCCTGAGTGAGGTATCCCAGAAGCAGAAGGACACATATGGTGGATATTAGACATATAATATAGGATAATCATACTGAAATCTGTATAGCTAAGGAAGAAGGAGGACCCTGGGTAAGATAATCAATCCTCACTCAGAAAGGCCAATGGGATGGACATCAGAAGAGGGAGAAAACAGGGAACAGGGCAGGATTCTACCACAGAGAGCCTCTGAAAGACTAAGGAATATGGAGACCACTGGACAAATAAAACTTTGGAAGAAAAAGGATAGATCACCTAAAGAAAATGTCCAAAGAAAAGGAGTAAACTGGCCAAGTGGTATCACCTACCTCCATGTTGTCTCTTCTGCCTTCTACAGACATAAGTGCAAATGATCTTTATGTGCTTGTTAAAGGAGAATTCAAAATCTCAATCTCATATCAGAAAAGCCACCTGGTAAGAAACAGAGGAAAACAGAAAAATAAGGGATGATTCTATTGTCATGAATCTCATAATCTTCTGGCAAGATGTGATTTCTGTACTTACCACAAACTTCAATAATCAAGAAGAATGTGTACAGTGTTTGTGAAAGAATGAAGGGGTGAGAGAAAAAGCCAAAAAATAAGCCTAAAATATAGCCAAGTTTACGTGAAAAGACCTAAGGAAACTCTAGCATGAAAAATGTGCACTGGACCAGAGATAACTTTTATTTTGTAATTAATAAAAATTAAATAAACACAGATTTCACAACTGCTACAAGACAAACAGAAAGCGACACCTAAACTGTTATATTTCTGACACTCCAGCTAATACTAACCTCCTTTACAGAGAGTCCTTTTACTCTGGAAGTCTCTTGGAAAATGGAGGTGATCATAAAGCTGGGCTATGGCTTGCAGTCCCTCATGTCCCCTTGTGGGTTCAGGCACAGCCCAGCCCTTGCCGACACTCACACACAAAAAATGTTGGAGAATAATTTAGTATCTTTTTCTTGCTGCATGAATTATGTCATAAGATGTGGAATCTGCCCTATCCACTTACCTAAAACCAGGCACACCTGACAAAATTCTGCATCTCAGAAATTCCTTTTGTACCTCGAATTGAATTTCCCTAAATCACACCATTGTGACTAGTGGTAGTTGAAAGGTAAAAAACAACAACAACAAAACGTAATCAAGTATTGCTGAAAGATGACCACCACCACCTCTTTTCTTCTAGTTTCAAATGATTTGTAAAATTTGTTACACAAAACTGTATGTGGAATACAACGTTCATCATTTCTAGAAATGAGACCTTCAGTTTTCCAATTTGTCCACTGCAATACCAATGCCTGTGTATGCACACTAGGTAGTCAAATTATAAGCACCACAACTTTCTACTGCTCAGGTCACAAAATCCTCACTTCTCTGGTCAATAAACACTCAGGAAGGGTTGAAGGCTAAGGGTCTCTGCCGAGATCACCACATGGAGACCAACAGAACCACAGCCTGAACCACAGTCTGAACCACAGTCCATCTCTTTCAAAGCAGATCAGGCTGTGAGAGCTCAGCAGCCTTCTCTTCCTGGCCTGGGGAAAATGGCCCCACACTCAGCATGACATGGCCTCTGGTCTCACTCACAGCTCTTTAGAGCTACATCAGAGGAAAATCCCAGAACAAACCCATCAACTACCTCCCACTATTGTTCCTGACTGCTATGCCTGCCCAGAGTTCCTCATTAGCTTGAACAATAAAGCTGAGTCTCAGAAAAGTAGTAGCCCCTCTATCAGTGGATCAAAGGTCAAATGATGCAGATAACAGAGGCATTCTAGCTTTGCCCTAACCCCTATGGGTACACAGAGCCCTAGTTTTGTTCTAAAAGAATGAAAATCCCAATTATTCGATTTTAAAACCTGCTAGCACAGAAAAGGCAAAGAGAGCACCCATCTGATTTTGCTACTCACCTTACCTCTAAGAGGAAGAAGCTCCAAAAGCTCACCAGTTCAGATGACAGCTCTGGGGGCGATAGGCGAAAGGAACCCAAGGCCAAAGGCTTCTAGCTCAAAGCTCAAAAAGCCCAAAATCTACAAAGCTAAAACTCCTTCCACTTTTACACTCTGTCTTAAATACATTTCAGCTGAAAGTTCCACTTACTCCTTAATCCCTGTTAGCTGGTTTCTTGCTTTACCTCTTGACCTAGAATTAACATTAATAAATCCTGTGCACAGAGAGCTTTTGAATTAAAGGCATGTTCTAGGGCTGATGGAACCATACCGTAATGACCTGTTTACAATAAATTTTAAGTTCTTGGAATTAAGGTTTGTATTAGGGTTCACCCACACCAAACAAAGCACGGGTTTTTACAGTTCACAATCTCAGGTATCACACTGGGATCAAATATCCTGCAACATCCTCATCTTTGAAATGTTTTAAAATACAATCTTCCACTTTTCCAGGGCACCTGCTCATCTTCCCAGATACAAGCCATTTATGTTGCACATTTTATTACACACTCAGTGTCCAGTGCAATCACCTCTACCTCATAGTTGGGAAGTCCTTCATCAAAACTTCAGTCAAAGCCAAAGAGTAACAACCATTAAAGAAACAAATGGCCATGGATTTGAGAGCAAGGAGTAGTTAATGAGAGCTCAATGAAAATGAGAAATAAAACAAAAAGGATATGGCTGTACCTAGAAATGTTGGAGTAAAAGGTTTATTATAGATAGACAAGAGAACATAGTCATACACAGGAAAATCTGGGACAGTTTAGAGTTGACATGACCCTGAGCTATGTGAGACGAGAGGAGAGAGGGAAGTGGAGAGCCAGAACAAAGGTCTAGAAGGATAAATGATAAATGAAAATGACCAGGTAACTAAAACGGTTAGAATACATAAGGAAGGACAGCTGGGAGGAGGGCAGCTCCACTCCTGGGCTAGAGATCTGTGTTTGACACCCATACCTTGTAACAGGTAAGGACTGAGGGATGCTGGGAGGACCTGACAGCAAGGTCTACTTTGCTTTGGTAAGTAGGCTCCTCAACCATTCATCCCAGCATTTGAGACCTAAGAGTAGAGAGGAATGAGTAGGTTAAAACAATTTCATTATAATCTTAAAAATTATTTTTAAAAGTTGAAAATGGCCTTATGGTCCAATATTCTTCGAGGACTTCAGGTATATATTAGCGCACATCAATTGTTACTCACTTTTTCTCTCTGGTTTTGCAATTTCAAATGGGGGAAACATTCCTGTTAGGCAGTACCACACCAGTTTCTCCAGATCTTCTGTATTGTTTTAACTAGTTCAACTATCGAAATTTGTTTTCCAGAAACAATCTCAGCTCTTAATACATAGTCTTGATTTCATTGTGTATGAATCCCCTCAAACATCCAGTTTTCACTTTTACTGACTGTCTGAAATTGATTACCTGACTCATTACCATCTTTCCTCCTCCTCCTCCCTTTTTGTGTTGTAACCAGCTTCAAAGTAGGTCAGTGAATTCAATTCTCACACAAGTCCCATCTTCAAAAAACAAAAAAAAAAACAAACAAACAAAAAAACCCAGGAAAACCAGGGCTGTCAGTGGACACTCATTCACTGGTCTCTTTTACTTCACAGAGACCAGTCAGGGCCCACCTGAAAAGACTTGCAAGACTGTGTTCTAGGCACTGGGCAGTAGAGGTAGCATTCAGTGTTGAAATAAAGTGTAAACTATATAACAAGTGAAAAGCTGATCTACAGGAGACATTGCTTTAAACAAAACAAATATAAAAGTACTAGAGAAAAAGGAATGAAATTCTTCATGACTGGGGATTATCAGAGAATATTAACGAATAAGAGACTAGGAAAATGATGCATCAACAAAAGATTTAATTATACCAACAACTGACTTTTCTAAGTATTTATTTATTTATTATTATGTATACAATGTTCTACACGCATGCACACCTGTACACTGAAAGAGGGCACCATATCTCATTATAGATGGTTGTGAGCCACCATGTGCTTGGTGAGAATTGAACTCATGACTTCTGGAACAGCAGCCAGTGCTCTTAAGCTCTTAGTTGAAAAAAACACATAGGCATACAGACTTTGAAAAACACAGGCCATTCTGTGGTAGAGGGAAAGCCATTAATAAGATACTGTTTAATGTTGCCCCTGTGTCCAATATTAGCTGCTGAGACTGGTAACCTGACAGACATAGCTTTATCCACTAGCCTGTGTCTCAAATTTGAACTCACAGAACTATGTCAATGAGGATTGTACATACAGGCATAGGACAGTCCCTTAATTTGAAATTCAATATTCACTGGATCAAGCTACCTGACCCAAATTGTACCCCCACCAATCTGGTATGTTTTCATTCACATTCATAAATTAATAAATACACGTTGGAAAATTACAAATTAGAAACCTCATCCTGCCACATTTCTAGATAATCCTCGTGAGCAAACATGGATCCCGGGATCCTAATCTCTAACAGGCTGGTTAGCATACTACTTCTCTGTGGAGTGTTTTACAGGCAGTCTTCCCTCATCTAAATTCTAACTGGTGTCACTCATTTCTAAGCAATAGTAAATACTTTACATCATCAGTTCTAATCTTCTATATCACAGCTTAATATTGGAGTGCTCTCTGACACAGGACATACCATTTACAACCCCCATAAATTCCAAATGCATCATTAGAATTGAGAGAACCAGACCTGGCAACTCCAAAGGTAACCATGAATTAGGCCTAAAAATGGTTACCTAAAGGTCACCAAACTAGTGGCCCCTCCACAAGGTCACCACAAACTAGGTTATGGGTCACCAATTCCAGAAATAAGGTCATAAGATTCCCTACCCAAGGAACAGTCTGAGGATAACTACAAGAATGTGAAAGTATCTTATCTCAAGTTGGGATATTTGTGCTGAGCAGCCCACCAACCTTGTATTAGAACATTCCATGGCACAGAAATTAACTAACATTCCTGAGACCTATAGCTACCTCACTCAGTGTTAGTTATGTTAGCTAGCCAATCACTTTGTAAAATGTTTGCCCTCACTGAATGTCACCCAATCCTGTAACTGTTAAACTGGAACTTCCTGTTCCTTCTTCAGACTCCAATCAAAACCCTGCCATGCAACTTCTCAGGGCTTTCCTCTCTGGTCTGCTGTGTTGGTGATCATGGAGGGACTGGGGTTAAGCCCCTATAAAGCTCTCTGCTCTTGCATATGTCGTCCAGCTCCTGATGATCTTTGGGGACCCTAAGATCTAGGCATAACATTTGGGTGCTCATATAGGATTCCCAAGAGCCCCAAGAACCACTGGCACATGAAGCTGAACACCAGCCTGTTAAGTGAGCACTCTGCCCATGTCTATTTGTCTGCATCTGCCTCTGTGTTTCCGTAGTTTCTGTTTTCAAGCCTTGAGGCAAAATCTGTAATCTATGTGGTCAGAAAGGTCAAAGCTGATGCTCTGGAGAGCTGTGAGCCACACGGGGCCTGGAAGACAGTCCATATCCCCCTTGAAGGGGCGCATCTGTAAAGAGAGTTGAACACCCAGTTTTCTGTGATCTCTGGATCTCAGAGGGCATGAATGTGCCCCTATCTGTAAAGGGTGGTAGATAACTCAGTTTCCTGTGATCTCTGGATCATTGGATAAGGACAAGGCAGCTAGTTCCTGCAGCACAGATTTGCTGATTTCCTACTTTCATTTTTTCCACTGCAGGAGTGGTGGGATCTGTTGTCTGGCTCTGTGTATTTTTCTACTGCACAAGCAGTGGGATCTGGCTGTTTTGTCTTTTTGTTTGACTGTCTTGTCTGTCACTGTCTGGTTTTTGTTATTGGGCCTGACTGAGGACATGGGACAGAATCCTTCTATCTCCCTAAATTCTATTATTTCCCATTTCAAGGAGCCTTGAGCCATGCTCCAAAGGCTAAGTGACAGTGGTAAGGAGGTGCCAAGGGATGTATGTGGTATGCAGAGCTCCAGGCTTGGCACCTCTGCCACTGGTCTCTGGTCTCTGGTCTGGCATAGCTTGGCTACTGCTCTGGGTCTCAGATCTGGTAAAGATCAACAGATACTGGAGTTGCTACTCCAGTCTCTGGTCTGGCTGATGCTTGCCGTTCCAAACTCTGGTGTAGTTGGGTGGATCCTGATTTCAGGGCAGGCCACCACGAATGGAACAGGATAGAGGGCCCATAGAGAGACAGGCCACTGTTCTGAGTTTTGGTATTTTCTTCTTCCATTCTCTTTGCGTGCATTGTACCCAGTACATTTTTTCTTGTGTTGTTCTTTTGTGGTTTTGTTTGCTTGTGATGGTCTCAGTGGGCCACTGACCAAACAGTTGTGCTCCACGGTGACTTTGCCTTCCCCACACACCCAGAACTACAAGCTGAGGCACCTCTGGTCTCCAGTGGGAGCACACATTTCCACATGCTTGGGTCAGAAGGCTTGGTTGGAGAGGGGTATGTATGCAGAAAATCCTGTTGCACTGGACCTCATTGTTTCCTTGCTTCCTCTCTGAGGAAAGTTGGTGACCTGAGGTTAGCTCTGACTTGGAACAATAATCGTCAAATATGCTCTTAGCCAAAACATATTGTGGTTATTACTGTTATTATTATTTGGTTAGGATCCCCTGTAGCCCAGCCTGGCCTGAAACTAAACAGCTATAAGATGACCTTGCATTCCTGATCCTTCTGCTCTGCCTCTTGACAACTTTCTTCCTTGCTCAGTGTGAATTTACAAACATTGCTCTTGAAAAGATGCAATTATGTGAAAGCATTGCCAAAGGGACCCCTGCTGTCAGAAGGGGAGGGGAGGAACATGTTCAAAAATTTCCTGGCATGAAAACAGAAAGGAAAAAAAAAAACCCTGCTTAATTAAGTTCCACATTTTGTGTGTATGCCCAAGAATTCTTAAGTTCTGTTTATATGTACATCGTTACATCATATATATACTCTAAAAGCTTGCTGAATAATGGTGTTTCAATGTCTTCCTCACATTTCAACTGAATTATTTTGGGGCCCTAAATCTAAACCTAATTCTTATTAATATTTGAAGGTTTTGCTTGTTTTGAATGTATGGTTTTATTTTCTTAGTTAACAGTGTGTGCACAGTCCCTTACACCAGGGTCATCATACTTGGGTCTCTAGAAAAGTAATGATAAACAACAAACAGTACTAATAATGTTAGTGACTAAAATGAAAGTTACTGAGTTCATTGTACAACGATCTCAGATGCTCTTTTCAGACAGGACATTTTATGATGAAATTTTTTTTAATGAGGCACAAAATGGCTCTTAAGCTTAGGGCTGGTTTACAGCATGCTCTTGAAAACAAGGTTCAAAATGCATCCTGAAGTCATAACATCAAATGATTTACAGAAATGGACACAATCAGCTGTATAGATATGGTCTTCTGGGGATAAGTATGGCAGGATGCAAAACCCTGGACATTTTCTTATAAAACCTAATGAAAACATACATTCTTCCCAGAAAATGAATATTTTCATAAAACCAACTATGTATAAAGCAGGTATTCAGTGAATGTCAGGAGAGGGACCAGGTTAAAAACTAACACCAAATAAGTAGCACTGTTGCTGTATCTGGAATTTCTATCTTGTTTGGAAGGCAGATACAAGAAGACAGTTAATCCCTGTATTTAAGGCAGAGCATCTGCATAAAGAGAAGCAATGCTTTGCATCTCCTGTTCCTTTTCTTTCTCCTCCTCTTCTTCCTCCTTCTTTACCTTGTATATGTGAAGCAAATGTTCTACCTCTGAGCTGCATTCCTATCTTCTGTGCAAAACAAGTAGATACAGATAGTCTTTGCATATGATAAAGCCAGATGCTAAATCTCACTAAAGCTTAAAGGAAGTAACTTGTTATGGGACAAATGAAAGAGAACACAGAGAAGGCAACAGGCATAGAGGAGGATGTCTTAGTAACAGCAGTAACAGAACAAGATAAAAAGACTTCAAGAGAAGTTTATTACAGTCGGCACAATGGCTGGCATTAATAAATAAAATGCTACATGCTCCCATCCTTTAGGTGGGAATTCTGTATTACTATCAGATTACGAAGACTTTGTTCAAGGCATTTACTACTTAAAAGGTTATTTGTCCTTCTACAGAGAGTTACTGTTTGTGAATTAGTTACCCAGTACTGTGCTAAGTCCTGAACACACAGAAAATGATTCATGAAAGCACCATTCTTTCTCTAAAAGCTTACAGCCTTGTGGGGTATTCCACCATAAACAAACCTATAGACCATGCAAAGAAATGTATACATCACTATAAAATCCACTATGAAACCTAAAGAAAAGCAAGAGGGATCTAACACCCCAGAAGGGATAAAGAACATACGTATTCAAAGGTCCAGAGTTGAGAGCATTTTAGTTCCATAGGGGAAATGAAAGAAAGTGAATTTGTTTGGAATATAAATGGGAAGAAAGTAATAATAATATTAACAACAACAATAATAATAGTAATTGCCAGAGCCCGCCAGTAGAGTTGAATTGTTCTTGAGTCTGGAGTGAGGACTGAAATTGATAAACCAACAGACAACACATGGGACCTTTCCCAGAGGCTCTAGTGGAAGCTAGATGCCTTGCTTTATATCAGACTCCTCTTAAGACAGAGTAAAAGCACTTTAGTATAATGAGTTAAATTCACAAGTAGGTGAAACAAGAGGTGTGATTTTGACAAGGTATCCTACATGCTGTCTCAAAGAAAAGAAGCTAGACTTGGAAATTCTTCACTAACTCCAGTGAAGGCCTTAAAAAGCAGTCTTTCTGCTGAGACTTAAATATCAAAGCAGCTGGTAAAACAGCAGTTCCCAACAAGAAATAACAAAGACTAAAGAGGAAGCTGAGGAGATGGTTTAGTGATGAAAAATACTTTCTGTGGGGCTGGAGAAATGGCTCAGATGTTAAGAGGACTGGCTGCTTTTTGTCATGCGTTCAATTCCCAACAATCACATGGTGGCTCACAACCATCTATAATGAAAATTGTTGCCCTCTTCTGGCATGCAGGTGTATATGAAAACACAACATTATATACATAATAAATCTTAGAACAAAGCAAAACATTCTCTACTTTTTTTGCAGAGTTCCTAGCATGTTCATGGTGGTTCACAATCTTCAGTAGCTCCTGTTACAGGGAATTTGATGCCATATGGCCTCCTGGGAAATAAGACACACATGTGGTACACTTCTATACATACAAGTAAAATAATCTTATCACTCATCTACACAAAAGATAAAAATACCCTCTCAAAAAAAAAAGAGGTCAGCAGGTGTGGTGGCACACACTGGATCTCAGTGATTTTGAGGCCACCCTGGTCAACAGAGCTAGTCCAGTCAGGCAAAGCTACATAGAGAAATCCTGTCTTGAAAAGCAAAGCAAAATGACAACCAACCAACCAACCAAACAAACAAACAAAACAAAACAAAAAAGATCATAAAACAAGTGTGGTGACACATGCCTGTAAATGGAGCATCAGGAAGGTCAGGAATGAAGGACAACCTGGACTATATGAAACTCAGTCTCAAAAACAAAACAGCAGCAGCAACAACAAAACAACACAAGAATCTGAGTGCCTGAGATGCTTTGGGACATTAAAATTTTTATCTTAATTCCTGTCTCCATAGGAAGCTATTGAGGAGTGTAGTTCTTTGAATGAAAATGAACCCTACTATCTCATATGTTCGAAAATCTGGTCCCCCGTTAGTGGAACAATTTTGGAAACATTAGTAAGTGTGATCTGGTTGAAGAGTTGTGTCACTGTAAATGGAGCACTGTAAATGGGTGGGCTTTGAAGTTTTAAAATCCCACACCATTCTCAATTAGCTCTTTGCCTCATACTTATAGATCAGGATGTAAGCTCTTAACCACTGTTTGCTCTGGTGCTCTGCCTGCCATTACTGTCTGCCACCATGGTCTCTGCCATGATATTCATGGACTTATCATCTGAAACTCTAAGTACCCAAACAACTGTTTCTTCTATAAGCTGCTTTGGTCATGATATCTTAGCATAGTGATAGAAAAATAACTAAGACAAGTGATTTGAAAATAGGATAGAATTTATTTGGTGTACACTTATCTCAAGGACCTTTTTGTTCTATAAAATTAATAGTAAGATTACAAAAATTTAAACATACACACACTTTTATGCACTGCCTGGGGATGGGTCCATGTGGTCTTGTTCTCAATTCCCAGCATAACTTAAAGGGGAAACTTACACAATGTTCTGAGCCCTTGATGTCCTGCAGATGAAGGAGGAGGATGTCCTCAAATTCCTTGCCACAGGAACCCAGTTATGTGGCACCAACCTTGACTTTCAGATGGAGCAATGCATCTACAAAAGGAAGAGTGATGGTATCTACATCATAAATCTGAAGAGGACCTATTGCTTTCGGCTCAGACTACTGTTGCCACTGAGAACCTTGCTGATGTCAGTGTCATCGCCTCCAGGAACACTGGTGAGCAAGCTGTGCTGAAGTTTGCCGCTGCCACTGTAGCCACTCCAATTGTTGCCCCCTTCACACCTGGGATCTTCACTAACCAGATGCAAGCAGCTTCAGGGAGCCATAGCTTCTAATGGTAACTGATCTCAGGGCTGAAACCAGCCCTTCCCAGAGGCTGCTTAGGTGAACCTGCCTACCATTGCTCAGTGCAAGACAGATTCTCTGCACTATGTGGACATTGCCATCCACGTAACAAGGAAGTTCACTCAGTGGTGGATGCTGGCCAAGGAAGTACTCCTCATGCATGGCACTATCTCCTGTGAGCAGTCATGGGAGGTTATGCTTGGTCTTTACTTCTACATATACCCAGAGGAGACTGAGAAAGAATAGCAGGCTGCTGCTGAGAAGGCCATGACCAAGGAGGAATTCCAGGGTGAATGGACTGTGCCAGCTCCTGAGTTCACTGTCGCTCATCCCAAGGTGGCAGACTGGTCTGAGGGTATGCAGGTGCCCTCTGTACCCATGCAGAAGTTTCCTACTGAAGACTGGAGTGTCCAGCCAGACACTAAGGACTGGTGAACAGCTCCCACAGCATAGGCCACTGATTGGGTTGGAGCCACCCCTGAGTGGTCCTGAGCTCCTCTGCAGAAACCTGTGCAAACAGAAAAGGTGGAAGGAAAATAAAGTTCCTAAAAGCTGAAAATATGCACACACACACACACACACACTTTAGAAACAATAGTTTTGAGTGTTGGGTGTAATGGTACACTTCTGTAATCCTGGCTCTTAGGAGGTTGGGGCAGAAGGATGGTGAACTTGGGCTATGTAGTGAGATCATCTCAACAATAATGACAAGACTAGAACAACTAGAGATTGTTTTGAGGCTGGGGTATGTAGCTCAGTGGTAAATCATGTGCTAAGCATGCACAAGGTGGTTCTAGGTTTCATTGTTATCTCCAAAATAGCAAACAACCAAAGCAGAATATTGGGGCTGGAGAGATGACTTGGAGGCTAATAGAACTGGCTGTCCTTCCAGAGGACCTGAGTTCAATTCCTGGCAACCACATTGTGGTTCACAACCACCTATACAGGGATCTGATGCCCTCTTCTGGCATGCAGGTGTATATGCATGTAGAGAACTCATAGACATAAAAATCAAAATCAAAAAAAGAAAAAAAAATGGGCCGAAGAGATGGCTCAGAGGTTAAAAACACTAGCTACTTTTCTAAAGGTCCTGAGCTCAATTCCCAGCAACCACCCCCCCTCTCTACTCCAGCATGCACACAGACTGCACCAACAGAGTCAGCTTTGTGGAAACACACCCTGTTCAGGTACTAGGGATCTGCACTCAGAGGAGCCCACCTTTGTTCTAATGCTCTGCTAAAGCTTTTGAAATCTTTAACTTTTGAACAAGGGATCCTTCACTTTTGTTTTGCACTGGACTCTGCAAATTATGTAGCCAAGGCCTGTGTACCAAATATTCAATCTATATAAGAACAGCCTGCAAAGCCTCTCAGTAGCACTGTGACCACTGCAGTCCCAGATACTTCGAAAAAAAATGTCAAGACACAATGGCCTAAGACACAGTCTGTCAGCCATCTCTGGATTTCTCTTTCCTGCACTCCAAACATAGTTCAAACTGAAAATGTGTGCTTGGTACACTAACTTTTTTTTCTCAAAATAGGGCTTTTCTGTGTAGACCAGGCTGGCCCTGAACTCAGTGCGACCCACCTGCCTCAGCTTCTCTGAGTGTGGGCTCACAGGTGTGTGCCACTGCTCCAGGCTTACAGACTTAATTTTAAGACTGGGTCAATATCTTGCTTTTTGTCTTTAGGTTTTCTATATAAGGACTTGGAACATAGCTCAGTTGGTAAAGTGCTTGCCTTGCATCCATGAAACCTCGTGTTTTGTACACACCTGTAATCCCAATAAGGAGGTGCAGTCAGGGACATCAGAAGTTCAACATCATCTTAATGTGCTTGGAATTTTTGAGGCTAGCCTGAGATAAGTAAAACCTGATTTTCAAAAATAATTTTTACATATAAAAAGCCATTTTTTTACACACATGGAACCAATGAAGAGGGAAAAGGGTAAGGAAGGTATTATAAACTATCAAGATGGGAAATGACAATGATGTGAGTGTGAAATGGACATGTGGGAAGTAGGAGCAACAGGACTGAAAGACAAATGTGGGCCTGAGTGAAAGGCCAGTATCGAGGGTAGCAGTCATTGAGATTTTTGCTTAGGCAACTTCGTGTTTTGAGATATGGCAGTCATCAGGGAAATTTCCACATCTCTCAGTCTCTTAAGTTATGGGTTGGGAGAAGAAATCTGAAGGAGCCCTGGTTGTGGCTGCAGGAAATATGATCAAATCCAACTCTCAGACTGCCTGCCTAAACTGTAGTGGCTAACCACAGCAAGCATTGGCAATGCCTGTACAGTGAAACCACTTACCCCACCACAGTCCACACGGGGAGTATCAGGCTGAGAAATCCCCCCACACTAGGAATCAGCTTCATCTTGTCTTGTAAGGCAAGAAAGGCTGTCTTCTCTCTTGCATAGCTTCATCACTTGAGGCTCCCAGCCCTCAGCAAAACAAATCTGGACTTGGATTGTTCTCTCCCTTGTTGGTGAAAGATGATGGTAGTTATCTTAGGGGGTGGAATGGCCTTTAGCCAGCCTCATCAATCAGGCTGTCCTGTCCAGGCTTATCAGTTTCAGCAGCCTGGCAGTTGTTAGGTGAGAAACCAAAGTATATCTTCAGTGGATGTTAATGTGTTCATGCATAGATAGAAACACACAGTACTTTTAGGCCTTTACCTTATGTCATGGGAAAACTTCATTTACAAAACAGCCATTTAAATGTCCACTAGTCTATCTAAGACCTTAATAGAATAAACATAGTCAAGAAGGTAGTGCTCAATTCTAGGTTTGGGAAACAACTTCGATAAAGAAAAAGAAAGAAATTAAAATAAACTTGCAAGTTGGGAATGTAGTTTAGTATTAGTAGGATGAACAATGATTACCTCAGGTTAATGTCAATATTTTCAAAGAGAATTTAAACAATATGCATTTAAAGAGTAAATGGGGGCTGGGGAGATGGCTTAGTGGTTAAGAGAACTTGATTCTCATCCAAAGAACTAAGTTCATTTCCTAGCATCCATGCTGGATGCTCACAGTTGTCTCTCCCTCTAGATCTGGGGTCTCTGAAACTCTCTTTTGGTCATCACATGCACACACATACATACATACACACAAAGAGTTATACACACACAAAATAAACATAGATCTTTTAAAAAAGGTAAAATGAGAACCCTATCATTACAAAGTCAACCCAAAATGGATCAAAGGCCAAAATATAAGAGCTATAAGTGTGCAAAGGTTACATAGTAGTGAACTTTCATGATGTTAAATTCAATAATTAATTTTTAAATATGACACAAAAATCATAGAAAACCAATAAAACTTTGGACTTCATCAAAGTAAAATACTTTTTTGAACCAAAGGGTAATATCAAGAAGATAACATGACAGTCTACAGAAAGAAAGTCTGCAGAGTTTTTATTTGACAGAAGTCTAGTTTTAGAATAACAAACACAACAAAAACAAACAGGGCTGGGCTAGGGGTATGGCTCAGTAGAACAGAGCTTGCCTAGCATGGGGGAAGCCAAGGGTTAGACACCTCAGCAGGGTGTGGTAAAGGTGTAGTTAGGCAGAGGACTAGAATAGATATTTCTTCAAGGAAGATTTAGAAATGGCAGTCATACAGAGGAAAATATGCTGAACACCATGAGTCATTAAAGAAATATAAATCAGGAGGACAGTAAGACATCTACTCAGCTAGGCCTGGTGGTTAATTCCATGCTGTTAACCTCAGTATTGGGGGTGAAAATTAGGCTGGAGGATCCAGAGTACAAGAGTAAACTAGGTCACAGGTTAGTTGGGTCTCTAGTGAGACCCTGTCTTAAGAGCAACAGCATAAGTTAATAATTCACACTTATTGGGCCAGGCAGTGGTGGCACATTCTTAATCCCAGCACTCACTCAGGAGTACAAGGCAGATAGATCTCTGAGTATGAGGCCAGCCTGGTCTACAGAGTGAGTTTTAGGACAGCCAGGGCTACACAGAGAAAACCCCCCCTTTTTTTTAAACAAGCTAAAAAAGTAAAGCAAAACAACAAAACCCCAAACAAACAAACAAAAAGTAATCTATACCTCTTAAGATATCTATAATATTTTAAAAAAACAACCAAGGAAAGAACTGTTGACAAAGATATAAAGATAGAAATAAAGTTAGAATTCTTGTTCAGTGTTGGTAGGTAAAATCATTACCATATGTAATTTACTACTGTCCATTAGTGCTACTCTTAAGGATATACCAAGAGAATTGCAAACTGGTACTCAGGCACTTTTTTGTTCTTTTAAGATTTATTCATTTTATGTATGTGAGTGCTCTATCTGTATGTACACTTGCATGCCAGAAGAGGGCATCAAATCCCAGTACAGATGGTTATGAGCTACCATGTGGGTGCTGGGAATTGAACTCAGGACCTCTGAAAGAGCAACCAGTACTCTTAACCACTGAGATATCTCTTTAGCTCCACTCACATATTTTCTATACATGGTTATGGCGCTAGACAGAAACAATGCTCTATGCTCTAAATCACCAGTGGATAAGCAAGGCCTGATTTGTACATAGAGAAGAGGGTTATTCAACAGTAAGGAAGAATGCAGTACTGATGCTCTGATATAGTACAAGGCAGCACTAATGATAGAGCATGGATAAAACTAGGAAAAAAGCCAGGTGGTGGTGTGATGGCTCACACATTTAATCCCAGCACTCAGGGGGCTGAGGTAGGCAGATCTCTGTGAGTTCAAGGCCAGCCTTGTCTACAAAGAAAGTTCCAGGACATCCAAGGCTACACAGAGAAACCCTCGCTCAAAATATCAACCAACCAACCAACCCAAAAGCAAAAACCCAAAACCTAGGAAACAATATTCCAGACAAGATTAATTCAAGTTATAGGAAACAGGCAAACCCATAGAATCAGAAAGTGAGTGGTTATTGCCAGGGCCTAGAGAGAGAAATGGTAGTGTATATTTAATGGATTTTGGGTGGGTGATGAAAATGGTTTGAAACAAAAAAGACAGCTGTATTCGTTGTCCAATGGTGAGATATATTAAATGCCACTGCAGTGTATATTTACTTTTATGATATATACATTTATTCCAAGTATAAAAAGATTGTTTATTTTATGTGTATGGATTTTGCATGTCTCTGACATGAACTGACTGCCCTGCTCTTTGATCACCTCCCCTTTAGGTAGCAGCCTTACCAGGCCACAGAGGAAGACAGTGCAGCCAGTCCTTATGAGACCTGATAGACTAGGATCAGAATGAAGGGGAGGAAAACCACCCCTATCAGTGGACTGGCAGAGGGGCATGGGTGGAGAAGGGAGAGGGTGAGTGGGATTGGGAGAGGAGGAGGGAGGGAGCTACAGGGGGGATACAAAGTGAATAAATTGTAACTAATGAAAATTAAAAAAAATAAAAAAAGAAATAAAAAAATAAACTCAATCGACTAGGATAATCTCTAGACTGGACAAAGAGCCCCATGAATTTATCTGATTGCACTTTTGCAATAGAGCAACTTGGAAGTTAATACCTGTTTCGGCTACCAGAGCTTTGAAACAAAAAAGCAGTGAAATTCAGGTGAGCAGGGCTCCCTGGGAAGCGACAGGACCATTTCAGGAGGCTCCCTGGGATGCCCTGTTCTTAGGTGGAACCCAACTCTCTTGGGCACTCAGAGGAAAGCCCAAGGTGAACGCTCCCAGCCCAGGAATCCCAGAAACCATAGGTGTCTCTGAAGATTGCGCAAGTCTTTTCCTCCCCCGCCAGCTCGGTGGCATGTTTCTAAAATCCCAATCTGCACAACATAAACAGAAAACATTCAGCCAGAAAGCCTCGGTGGTGCAAATTAAAAGCTTCCAGCAGAGGGCGGGAGAATCTTTGCTGCGCGGCCAGTGGCAAGCAGGCAGCAGAGAAGAGCAAGCTTTCCAGTGACCTCACGACCCTCCATGCCCTTCTCCCCCCACTGCAAAAGGGAGAGAGAAGGCGGAAGGAAAGACCCCTGATAGAGGAAAATAAAGAATAGGGGAGGGGGGCGTTGAGGCAGAGGGCGGCCTCTAAGAGCTCCCCCTCGGAGCAGCCGCCCACTTCCTGAGCCGAGGGTCCAAGCCGCCTCGGGGGAACCCGAAGGCCGAGCCCTCGCAGATGGGGCGGGGGAGGGGCTTGCACGAGGCCCAGCGCAGGCGCAGTGCGCGCCTCCATTGTCAAGCGTGACGTAAGCGCCATTGCTATGGCAACAGCCGCCAAAGGGAAAAGGAAAATCCCTTTGGGTTGCAGCGGCGGCGGCGGCGGCGGCGAGGGTTGGCGACTGGAACCCGCTTCCCAGGCACGATGGCGGCGGTCGTGGCTTGGCTAGTGGACTACTTCATCGTGGAAGGCTGAGACCAGGAGAAGCCAGGTAAGGGTGTGGGGCAAGCGCCGTCCCGGGCTCCGCCTCCGCCTGACCCGGGCTCCGCCTCCGTCCCCTCGGGCTCCGCCTCCGCCCCAGGCTCAGCCTCTGCACACACTAGGCTCCGCCTCTGCCCTCCCAAACTCCGCTTCCCTCATCCGCCGGGCTCCGCCTTCACTTCACAGGGCTCCGCCTCCCTCCGCTTCCGGGCCTCTCCCCGTCTCTACCCCGAGTTCGCTTTCGTTCCCGGGCTCCGCCCCCCCTCCGCTAGGCTCCGCCTCTGCTACCACGGGCTCCGTCTCCCTCCTCCGCCGGACTCCTCCCCTGACCCTCCCTGGCTCCGCCTCCGCCCCTCGGGCTCCGACTCCGCCTACAGGCTCCTCCCCCGCTCTGCTTCTGGGCTCCGCCTCCGCCCCCAGCAGCCATCCAGTGGGCTAGGCAGTGCTGGGCCTGGCATCGCGGCTGGGAGGCTGAGAGGAGAGAGGGTTTGTTCCCAAGGTGGAGGAGCCTGTTGGCCATCGCGGAGCAGGCGATGTGTGTGAGGGACGCGCTAGATGGCAGTTGCGAGGCAAGGCAGGGCTGTGCAGCTGGGGGCTGGAGGGCTGGGCGGGTCGGGAGAGCCTGTCTGAGTTCTGCCAAGAGCTTTTGTGGAGGATGCTGGTACCTGGGACCGCGCCCTCTTGCTGCCAGGGTTGGGAGGGCGGGAGTACACTCTGAGGAGTTTCTAGGATACCCTTGTGCTCTGCATCCTGAGGAAGAGTGATGCTGGGGCCAGTCCTCCAGGAATGGAAGTGCAGAGTCCGGTGCTGCCTCCTGCCTGCCCTAGGGGAGCTTGGACATCCCAGTCGAATGAATGCCTTAAAAATGTACTTAAAAAGGCTACAGGATCCGTGCACATTTCTAGGAATATTGTTTCAGGACGTATGTGCCAGCATTCCAGAATGAAATGACTCTTCTTAAGTAAAGACAGCCACTGCAGGTGCTCTCTCTCATTTAGATTTCACGTGATTTAATTGTTCTCTTTATTCATCAGAGAATTCTTCATAAGGAACAGTTTGGCAGATACACTGCTGTTTATACTTTGATGGACTTGTACAACCAGGAGTTTACAGGGTTCATGCGGGCTTATTTTTCTATTTGTATTTCTTTGGGTTGCTATGTGTAGATAATCAGGATATAATAACAAGGTTACTGTAGAGCTGGGAAAGCTCTTTTATTTCAGGTTTATTCCAGTTTTACACTTGCAAGGAATTTTAGCTACCAGCCCTGCAGCCCCTTGTCTCAGGAGGTGCTTGGTTGTGTTTGGATGATTGTTAGTCGTTGGTAGCACTAGTGTACTAATGTTCTACTCATCTCTTTTTTATTATTTATTCATCCCTAAGAAATTGTTTAAGAGCAGGGACCCTTCACATTTTTTTCTCACTATTATCTAATTGAGGTCATTTAAGAGAATCACTTGCAGGTCGGTAGGATGGCTTGCTGGGCAAGCCTGGAAACATGAGTTTGATCCCTGAATTCCTGAAAAGGTGGAAGGAAAAAATGATTGCACAGAGTTGTCATCTGACCTTCCCATATGTTCACTGATATTCATCCTTTACCCACATCATGAACACTCCCCCCACACACATACACAATAACAAAAGAAGACTGTGGGCTGTATTTAGAGAATCTTCTTGCTGCTCCAAAATGTCATGTCATTTCACTTTTCAGTCTCTTACAGACATAGTCTTACCCAGACTGCCAGTGTGGAGAATCAGCTTTGTTTTTAATCTTGTTCAGTTTTCAGTTACATTGTTCTTCTCCTTACAACAATTTTATTTAGTTTGTTTTTTTGACACAAATTCTCTCTACAGAGACCTGGTTGTCCTGGGCTTCCCTATGTAGACCAGGCTGGCCTTGAACTTACAGAGATCTGCCTTCCTCTGCCTCCCAAGTGCTGGAGTTAAAGACCACACACAACTTCCCCACAACAATTTTGAAACAATAACAAACTTGAAGATAGTTCCAAGTATGTACAGTTAATTGTTGTTTTACTTTGCACATTTTGAAAGGAAGCTGCTGACCTTATGCCCTGTCACTCAGAATGGTCTAGTGTTGATTTTATACAAACAAGAACTTTGTCTTACATAATGACAGTTCAGTTATCAAATTTGGTAATTCACACTGACACAGTATTACATTTAATTTGGGTTGTGTTGACTATGTTATTACTCACAAAGTTGTCGAGGAAGTGGGTACATTTAAGTATTGCATTGTTTCCTTATCTTTTTAGTCTCTTTCAATATGGAATAGTTCTGTCATCTTTTTCATAATCCTGTCACTTGTGATGACTGTGGGTCAGTTATATTTTTTCTTCATTAATTTATTTAATTTGTTCATTTTACATCTCACAACCCCACTCCCTCCTCTCCTCCCAGTCCTGCCATCATCCCACTCACCCATATTCCCTAGATAGCCCCCAACCAACCCACCCTGGCATATCAAGTTACATCAGTATTAAGTACCTCCTCTTTCACTGAGGCAAGACAAGGCAGCCCTGCAAGGAAAATGGGATCCAGAGGGAAGCAACAGAGATAGGAGCCCAAGTCAGAGACAGCCCCTGCTCTAGTTGTTAGGGGACCCACTTGAGGACAAACAGCCCATCAATTTCATATGTGGAGGGATCCTAGGACTAGTCCAGGCATGTACTCTTATTGGTTCTTCAGTCTCTATGAGTCCCTATGGTCCCAGGTGAGCTGGCTATGTAAGTATTGTGGTGTACTACCCCCTCCCAGCTCCCTAAATCTTTCCTTTAACTCTTCCACAGGACTCTCCAAATTCTGCCTAATGTTTGTTTGGCTGTGGGTCTCTGCAACTGTTTCCATTATCTATTGGATGAAGCCTCTCAGATGATAGTTATGCTAGTGTCCTGTCTACAAGCATAGCAGAGTATTATTAATAGTGTCTGAAGTTGAGTCTTTTCTATGGGTTGGGTCTCAAGTTGTGCCAGTCACTGGTTGGCCATTTCCTCAATCTCTGTTCCATCTTTTATTCCTGCATATCTTGTAGATGACAAATTTGGGTCGAGGGATTTGTGAGATGGTTGGGGTCCCCCTCCCTCCTCTGGCTACAGGATGTGTCTACTTCAGTTTCAATATCCCTGCTGCTAGGAGTCTCAGCCAGGGTCAACCTCATATCTACCCAGGCACCTCCAAAATTCCAGGTCTTCATCTTATCTCAGAGATGCCTCAACACCAATTTCCCTTCTTTCTTAGCCCTCTTACTCCCCCATCTCCACTTTACCCACACATGATCCCCCCTCCTGTTCCTCTCTTCACCCCCCTCTCCCACCCATTTCCTCTCTCACTCCACTTCCCATGTCTGTCCCCTTCTTAGTGGGATTCAAGTATCCTCTCTTCTACCCTCCATGTTACCTAGTTTATTTAGGTCTGTGGGCTGTACCATTGTTATTTTGTGCTATATGGCTAATATCCCAGGTTAGTTATTTTTATAGACTCTCTCTAAGCTCTTTGTGTTCTCATAGATCAATACATAAACTGGGACAAGGGTATCACAAAAGTATAACACATTGTGTCCTATCAGGTGGTACATATTTTGACTTTGATTACTTGTAATCAGTGTTTTCCAGGATTTTCGACTACACAGTTAATACCTTGCACCCCCATGAGTGCCTTGACACTCTGTGTCTTGGTCCTCATCAGAATGTTAATGCATTTGCCATACACTTACATCAATATGGATTCATGATTTATGTGCCTTCTGTAGTGGACTGGACTGTTACTGTTTGTTTTAGTCTGCTGCGGCTAAGTGACAAATGATTTATAAACAAAGGATTTACTTTTCAGAGTTGTGAACTCTGGAAAGTCTTAAGTTAAATTATGAGGTCTAGTTGGGGGCATGCTTATCTAGTCCTGTTCTCACTTTAAACTCAGTGTTATAGGATCTCTTCAATAAGGTTATGAACCTATTTATAAGGGCTTCACCTCCCAGACCTGGGTACCTCCCAAAGATCTCATGCAGCTCTGTTACTTTGGGTCTTAGGACTTCAACATAGGAATTTGGGAGGACATAGATATACGTATCATTTTGATGTTTAAATTGTTTTGTCATTTGACCAATGAGAGCTTATAAATCTGGCTTCTGTGTCTTTTATTTTCTTTCCATTTTTAATCTTAATTTTTACTCATTACACTTTATTCACATTGAATCCCTCCATGCTCCCTCCCTCCTCCTCTCCCAATCCCATTCTCCCTCCTCCTTCTCCACACACGTGCCTCCCCAAGTCCACTGATAGGGGAGGTCCTCCTCTCCCTTCCCCTGATCATTGTCTATCAGGGCTCATCAGGAATAGCTTCACTGTCTTCCTCTGTGGTCTGGTAGGGTTGCTTCCCCCTCAGGGGGAGGTGATCAAAGAGCAGGCCAATCAGTTCATGTCAGAGACAGTCACAGTTCCCATTACAATGGAATCCACTTGGACACTGAACTGCCATGGGCAACATATGTGCAGGTTTCTAGTTTATCTCCATCAATGGTCCTTGGTTGGAGTATCAATCTCAGAAAAGACCCCTGTGCCCAGATTTTTTTAGTTCTCTTGTTCCCCTTGTGGAGCACCTGACCTCTCCAGGTCTTATTATTTCCTACTTCTTTCATGAAGTGCTCTGCACTCTGCCCAAAATTTGGCTACAAGTCTCAGCATCTTCTATGATACCCTGCAGGGTAGAGCCTTTCAGATTCCCTCTGTGGTAGGCTCCTATCATGTTCCCTGTTTTCTCCCTCTTCTGATGTCCATCCTCTTTGCCTTTCTGAATGTGGATTCAGCATCTTAGCTAGAGTCCTCCTCCTTCATAAGTTTCTTTAGTTGTACAGATTTTAGTATGTTTATCCTATATTGTATATCTAGTATCCACTTATGATTGAGTATACATCCTGTGTGTCTTTCTGCTGCTGAGATACCTCACTCAGGGTGATATTTTCCAGTTCCCACCATTTGCCTACAATTTGCATGATTTCCTTGGGTTTTTTTCTGTTTGTTTTTGTTGTTGTTGTTGCTGAGTAATATTCCATTATGTAGATGTACCACAATTTTTGAATCCACTCCTCAGTTGAGGGGCATCTGGGTTGTTTCCAACTTCTAACTATTACAAATAAAGCTAATAAAGCTGTTACAAACATGGTTGGACAAATGTCTTTGTTGTATACTTGAGCATCTTTTGGATATATGCTTAGCAGTAGTATAGCTGAATCTTGAGGAAGCAGTATTCCTAATTGTCTGAGAAAGTGCCAGATTGATTTCCAATGTGATGTACAAGTTTACATTCCCACCAGGAGTGCAGGAGGGTTCCTCTTTCTCAATATCCTCTTCATCATGTATTGTCACTTGAGCTTTAGATCTTAGCTCTTCTGATGGGTGTAAGGTGAAATCTGAGGGTTGTTTTGATTTGCATTTCCCTGATGATTAAGGGCATTGAGCATTTAAGTGTTTCTCTGCCATTCCTCTATTGAGAATTCTCTGTTTAGCTTTGTACCCCCCCTTTTTTTAATTGGATTATTTGATTTATTGCTCTTTAACTTCTTGAGTTCTCTATATATTCTGGATATTGGCCCTCTGTCAGATATAGAGTTAGTGAACATCCTTTCCCTATCTGTAGACAGTATCCTTTGCTTTACAGAAGCTTTTCAGTTTCATGAAGTCCCATTTATTGATTGTAGCTCTTAGAGCCTGTGTTTTTGGTGTTTTGTTACACCAGCAAAGACACAAGACCTGAGAAAGAGATTTTCCTGGCACAGGCAAGAAGAGCATAAGAGTCCTTTCCAAAGCAATGGTTTGCTTCAAGAAAGCAAGCACCGGAATTTAACTTATGGCATATGGATAAGTTCAAATGTGGGTTTGTCTACTCAGAGACATTCTAAATTAAGTCCTATTCTGAATGTGAAAATAATGTAAAAATAAGAGATAAAAAGGCACTCTTGGCATTTCTTGGCAGAAATAGATGTAAAAATTTTAAAATTATGGACAGAAATGCCTCTGGAATGTTTACTTTTGACCACAGTTCTTAGCTGAAAATGAAGTAAATGAGGCCATGAAAGTAGATTTCTCAGGGAGCAATGACATCTGGTAATAATATCTGATCTATGAGAGGGATATTACAATGCTACAGTTCTCACTCACAGAAAGGACAGAGAGCCCAATTTCAGAAAACTTCTAACATCGCTGTGTACACTATCCCTCAGGAAAAAAATCTATTACTTGAAAGATAGTTTGCATTTTGAAATCATTTTGATACATGATATTCCTACATAGCCAGGCCTGTTTTAGAAGTGTCCGTGGAGTTGGGCATGGTGGCACACACCTGTAATCCCCAGCACTCAAGGAGGAAGAGGCAGACAGATTTATGTAATTTTAAGGATGGCTGGGTCTACAAAGTGAGTCCAGAACAATCAAAGATACACAAGAAAATTGTGTCTCAATAACAAAAACAAAAACAAAAAAAACTGAGAATACAGTCTGTGGAACAATCTGGCCTCAGTCTCAGAGAGATCAGCCTGCCACTGAATCCTAGGTTTAGGGTGACAAGGATGCACTTCTGAGCCAAGCTATGATTTTTAAGTCGTCTATCCTTAAATCAATAAATTAAAGGATAAAATAAGATATACAGAGGAACCATTTTCCTTTTCAAGAACAACAATAAGTCTTCAAATTCTACAAATAATTTCTGTCATCTATAAGTGGCTCCATTGCTTTGTTAATTTGATCATTTATAACTGGATATAAGGTATATAATACTAAAATCTGTACAGCTAAAGAAGCTAATCAAGAAGGAGGACCCTGGGTAAGATGCTCAATCTTCATTCAGAAAGGCAAACAGGATGGACATCAGAAGACAGAGAAAATAGAGAACTGGACAGGAAACTACCACAGAGGGCCTCTGAAAGACTCTATCCAGCAGAGTATCAAAACATATGCTGAGACTCATAACCAACCTTTTGGCATAGTATAGGTAATCTAATGAAAGAAGGTGGAGATAGAAAGACCTAGAGGGGACAGGAGCTCCATGAGGAGAGAAATAGAAAGAAAAACTCTGCACACAGGGATATTTGGAGACTCATAATCCAAACAAGAACCACAAATGGAGATAATGTAATACCCGACAGATTTAGCCCATTGCAGCTTAGTGTCCAAGAGGGTACCCTAGTAATGGGAACAAGGACTGTCTCTGACATGAACTCAGGGCCTGGCTCTTTGATCACCTCTGCCTGCAGGGGGAACAGCCTTACCAGTCCACAGAGGAAGACAATGAAGACAGTCCCCATGAAACCTGATATACTAGGTTCAGATGGAATGAGAGAAGTACCTCCCCTATCCAGTGGACTGGGGGAGGGGCATAGGAGAAGAAGAGGGAGAGAGGGTAGGATTGGGAGGGGATGAGGAGGGGTCTATAGCAGGGATACAAAGTGAATAAACTGTAATCAATAAAAATAAAAATGAATTAAAAAATGCTGGAGTGTGTTTGTGTATACATACATGTTATTGTCTATATGTGATAGAGTACAACTTATTGCTATTTATTATCTACATCCCATATATAAGTTCTTGACATGGAACACAATGAGTCTTTTGGCCAGTGACCACACTGGCCCTTATTTAGCCTGAAAATATATTTTCATATATGCTAGTGTGTGATTTTGCATATACAGCAGCCCAACTATAGAAACATTAGAAAAATCTATAGCACTGATATGAACTACTCAGGGATTGAGCTCAAATCATCAGGCTTAGCAATAACTAAATTTACCCACTGAGACAATTCTCTGACCTTCACTTGCAGTTTTGAGAAATTCTTAAGAATAAGTCTTTACTCCTAAGAAGGAACTAACACATTCCAAAACAAGACAGGAGTGTATAATTTTCATTTGCAAGTAGAATTTATTATTCAAATAATTTCTTTTTCTTCCATCCTCAGATGACAATATATTCATAATCAGAATAGAGGACAATATTGTACTGATGTAATTTTTCAAGTAAGTTTTATGAGTCTCAATGAGCTTAGTGGGGAGTGTTTGTGGTATGCAAAAGAGACCACATACCTTGAAGATCATAGAACCATGACGAAAATAGATCCCACACTCTTCGTATATCTGTCATAGCCTAAGAATGAATAGTCCATCACACACATAACATGTCTTTTTGAAATAAATCTTGTTGCTGTTACATTAACTTTCACTTCTAGATAAATCTCTAAGAAGGCAATACTTCAAGATGATGTGCCATATAGTAAATATGGGAACATGTAGAAGCATGAATCTTCAAACAATATATACATACATACGTACACACATACTATTAAGCATCAATTAATTATTTATATCCAAGCAAAGCTTAAAAACAAACATCTTAAATGAATTTGTGAAAACATAAAAAAGTACAAGTTCTCATAGACCCTTTCTTGAAAACTATGATCTCACACTGTCTGATATAAATGAGCAATGCGCCACATAGAGGATGTGGATTCCATTCTATGCATTGCAGCAAAAAAATACCTATAACCAAGTGGAAATGCATTAAAACATGAACAGCCACCACAGAAGGAATATCAGAACAACCTAATAAACTTCTGTGAATGGATTTGCTACACACACAGCAAATTTAATACCTACTCCAATGTTTCAAAATTCAGACCACAACCACAATTGGTGATCTCCTCCATTATAATGAAGTGAACATGGTAAATAATTACTTCTTCTGAGGCTCTGATAAAAACAGATTCAAAATAGTTTCTTTTCTTGGAAATGAATACATTTATTATGTCCAAAGTAATAAACACTTTTGCATAAATAAGATTGTTCTCTTCTACGAATGCTTTTCTACTTCCTGACATCAAGATGATATATTAATATTTAAGATATTTACAGTACTGGATACATGGTTTTGCAGTTAAGACAAGTTCATTCCCAGGACCTAGGTCAGGTTTTTGACAACTTTGTATAATTTTTGTTATGAGAAAATCAGTGTGTCTGGTCTATATAGAAAGTAAAGTGGACAGGCACATGAACAGACAAAGACAAACTGTTATCACGTAAGAGAAATTAGAACAAATTCTTAAATATACTCATGTTTTACTTGTATAAGCATTCATTACTGAACTCAGGTGTTGACGGAACTACAGGCTTATCTACAAATATCTTCATCATGAATTCCTTCATGTAACAGAAATCAAACATGTAGGTTTGAAATCAGAGAAATGAATCCTTTTCAGTTGGTGGTATCATTTTGGGAATGTTTAAAAAATGTATCCCTGCTGGAGAAAGTATGTTACTTGGGGTGGGCTTGATAGTTTTCAGCTGCATACCATCTGTAGTTCCCACTCTCTGTTTCATGCTGCAGGTGGAGGTTGTGAGCTCCAAGCTTCCTACTTTAGCTGCCATGTATGACATTTGTTTTGCCCAATTTAAAGTGATCCCATATCCTCTCCCATATCATAAGGCAAAGTAAACACATTTGGAAGTTGCCATAGACATTGTGTTTGGTCACAGAAAATGCACTAATATGCACACATAAATTTTACAACTGGATGATTTATTTCATGTAATTGAAGTGAATTGTGAAATAAAAATGGATTATCTTACTGTTTCAATCCATATGCCTTTGGTCCATGAGATTTCAATTGGAAACAAAATAAGGATGGATGTCACAAACACATGCATCCATCGTTGACACTTCTTAGAATTTTCCTCCAAACTAATCTAGTGTAATTGAATGCAAGTTGGTGGATCAAAGACCTTTACAAATCTTTTATTCTAATAGATGTTCTACAGAATGAGTTCTTTTAGGTTCTCAAAGGCTACTGTGATATGCAAAGGCTTTAAGATGTAGCCCACAGAGTAAAGCTTTTACTCTTATATAATGGTAGCATGAAGCAGAAAACCTTATCATACTGACTATATTCATGGTTTTTCTCTGCAGCATGACTTTTTCTCATGATTTCAAGGAAAACCCTATGAAAAGGATTTACCACATTGCTTATTCAGAGGGTTTCCCTGCAGTGTGTTTTCTTTTATATATTTGGAGATAACTGTATTAAGAAGAGGCTTTATCACATTGAAGACATGTATAAGGTTTCTCTCTACTATCTGACCATTTGTATACTTGAAGATGACTTTGATATGCAAAACATGTAAAAGCAAATTGTATGTGGGAACATGCAAAAGCAATTTGTCCTAAGTATTTCCTTTTAGTTACCAGCATTCATTGATATATAGGGTGAACATAAATTCAAGTTCATAGTCCCTAGGAAAGCTGTAGACTTCTCAATAGCTGACCGGCTTTAATTACTTAACTTTTGTTGCCCAAAATGACTGTTCCATACCATGATTTCTGGTCCCCTAACATAATGACTGACCCAAACCACAAATTCTCTTTATTAAAACACAGTACCTTTTCCTAACCACAAAAGAACAAATGGATATGATTGTTTTGACTGTTAAACCTACATTTTGCATCAGGTGACTTCCTCTTAGACATAAACAAATCCCATATCCCTAAACCATGACTAATGGAAATAATTCAGTTGTAAAACGCTAAAGATGTTTATGATTTTCAAGCTCAGAACCTCTGTAACTTTCTGGCTCATTGGATGGGTAGGCATCACAGTTAAACATTATGTGTCCTTCATCAAACTGGATGACAATATTTTTTTATTGGTATTGATCTGTTTGAGTTATAATGGACAGTGGACAGAAGAACACAAAAGCCTTACCATATTCATTATATTCTCAGATTTTTCTCTCCATTTTGAAATGTTTATGATGATGTAGAATACAGGTCTCCCATTTTAACACATTCATAAATTTTCTCTCTGTATGAATTCTTTCCTGATGACGAAGATTATACAAATGTGGAGTAGCTTCACCATGTAAATACACTCATAGTCTTTTGTTCCAGTATGAATTCTTTCATGACATTGAAGATAATTGTGAAAAGCAAATTATTATTAGGAGATGACTGTTTTGTGAAAAGGTTTTACCACATAGATTACATTATTAAGGTTTCTCTCAAGGGTGAGGTATTTTATGTATTAGGAGATGACTGTTACATGCAAAGGCTTTCACACATTGATTACATCCATAAGAGTTCTCTCCAGTGTGAGCTCTTTTTTGTATTAGGAGACTACTGTTACATGCAATGGCTTTATCACCTTAGTTACATTCATAAGGCTTCTCTCCAGTGTGCTTTCTTTATGTCATAGGACATTACTATTATGTCAAAATGCTTTATCACATTGGTTGCATGCATAAAGTTTCTATCCAGTGTGCTTCTTCTATGTACATGGAGATTATTATGGCATGCAAACTTTTTCACTCATTGGTTATATTCATAGGGTTTCACTCCAATAAGTGTTCTTGTTCAAGATAAGTCTTACATGAAAAGACTTCATGACATCAGTTATATTCATAAGGATTTTCTGCAACATGAATTTTTATGTCTTCGGAGAACACTGTTATCTGCAAAGGCTTTACCACATTGGTTACATTCATAAGGTTTCTCTCCACTGTCAGTTCTTCTATGTAGCAGGAGATGACTGTTACATGGAAAGGCTTTACCACATTCATTACACTCATCAGGTTTCTCTCCAGTGTGAGTTCTTTTATGTACTAGAAGGTTACTGTTACATGCAAAGGCTTTACCACATTGTTTACATTCATAAGGTTTCTCTCCACTGTGAGTTCTTCTATGTAGCAGAAGATGACTGTTACATGCAAAGGCTTTACCACATTCATTACACTCATAAGTTTTCTCTCCAGGGTGAGTTCTTTTATGTACTAGAAGACTACAGTTACGTGCAAAGGCTTTACCACATTGGTTACATTTATAAGGTTTCTCTCCAGTGTGAGTTCTTTTATGTACTAGAAGACTACTGTTCTGTGCAAAGGCTTTACCACATTGGATGCATTCATAAGGTTTCTCTCCAGTGTGAGTTCTTTTATGTACTAGAAGACTACTCTTGAATGCAAAGGCTTTATGACATTGGTTACATTCATAAGGTTTCTCTCCACTGTGAGTTCTTTTATGTACTAGAAGTCTACTGCTACATGCAAAGGCTTTACCACATTGGTTACATTCATAAGGTTTCTTTCCACTGTGAGTTCTTCTATGTAGCAGGAGATGACTGTTACATGCAAAGGCTTTACCACATTCTTTACACTCATAAAGTTTCTCTCCAGTGTGAGTTGTTTTATGTATTAGGAGATGACTGTTACGTAGAAAGGCTTTACCACATCGGTTACATTCATGATGTTTCTCTCCTCTATGTATCCTTTTATCTCTTAGGAGATGACTTTTATGTGCAAAGGCATTGCTATATAAGATACATTCATAGTGATCTGCACCAGTATGCATACTTTTACATGTGTGGGGACTACTGTGATGTGCAAAGACTTCATATTGAGTATCTTCAGGGAGTTTGTCTGCACAATGATTGTTTTCATACCTGCAAAGATAATTGGCACATATGACACCTTTTCCACATTCATTACAGTAATGGATGTTTTTGACACATGACTTAATTTTGCAATTTGAATTAAAGGTAAAGAAGAATTACATTTTGAGTTTTCATCATTATTTTTATATTTATGATGTTCTTCTCTACGGGTTGTTTTGCATATTTGAAAATATCTGTGATGGTAAAAATATTTTTTTACCTGGCACACGTTTATCATATACTTTCTTCTATAGGTTGTTTTACCACATGTTTATAGAAAACTAGAATACCTCAGAGCTTTAACACACTAACTGGATTAATAACTTTCCCTATACTGTGTGCCAAACTAAATATGTAAAGATAATTGTTAGAAAAAGAATAATTTGTATATTCCTAAAACTTATATTCTTTGCACTGTGATTTTGTGAGAATGCCTAATGAAGGTGAATAGCCAGGTAAATGATGTTAGTGTATATTCTGTGAAAATGTGCCAGTACAGGTGAATGCTGATTGATGAGCCAGCAACCAGCTAAGTACTGACGAAATCATATTATTGTTGGTTCTATGGCTGATCACCTGTCATATATTTTGTAAACATTTGTCCTTCCTTACTTATCTATTGGAAATAATAAAGAGCTAACAAGTGATAGCACTGCACAAAATGGAGGACAGAACTTCTGAGTGAGAGTGGGTTGCTGGGAAGAAAGCAAATGATAGGCTACTCACCAGCATGACAGTGAGATTAACAGATGGACATGACCATGAACAAAGAAGTAGAGCTGGCCATGCATCTGGACACTGTGCTAGGTTTGTGTTAGGGAAAAAAAGGGTTCAGAATCTGCCCAGTTAAATTGCCTAAGCTTTAAAATATTAAAAAGCCTCTGTGTCATTATCTGTACTGCTGGCAGCTCTAAATAGCCCATATAAAGTACAATAGGTATCAATTTTTAAACATCCACTCAAAATGGGGACTACTATACCTTTTAGTTGTTCTGGGTGGTACATTGTTTCTTTCAATATACATATGTTATAATGACTTGTATACATTGTGATACATGATTATATCACTATTAAAGAATAATAATAAATAACATAATTTCATGATGCATTCACACATATCTGAGTTGTAGGAGACTAAACAAATTTCACTTTTACCTCATAGCGCTAATGAGTAAACAATTTAAACATTGATCTTGTGTAAGTATGATTTCCTTGCATTCTTTCTTAGAGGAGTGCCTTGCAAGCACACATCAAATACCTAACATGGAGATACATGGTTTAGTAACAAGTTAGACATCATCAATTAATACACTTAAAACAGTTCATTTACACTCTCCCTTCTCTTTCAAACTTCCAGAACATATTAAAATTTTCTCAGAACGATATTCATTCATAAAAATTACCTTGCATGTCTTCTAGAATTTTGAAAATGCTCTTCTATATTATGACTTTCCCAATTGTAGCCTAAAATACAATAACACAATATATATGATTCATTATCGGAAATAAGACAAAATTTAAGTCGTGCTCTATGGTCAATGAAAGAACCATTCACCTCATTCTTGCTCATCCTCAAGAGAAATTGCAGAAGCACTTCAATAATGAATAAAGAGTTTTCTGCATATTTTAAAAGGTAAAAAAAAAATTCACTGTCCTACCTATAGCAGTGAGGTTCCTGTAGGTCTCCAGCATTACATCTTTGTAGAGATTCCTCTGGGAAGGATCCAGCAAAGCCCACTCTTCTCGAGTGAAATTCACATGCACATCATTGTACGTCAATGCTGTCTAAAATATACACACACATGTACAACAGAAAGCATGATATTTAGAATACTGGAAATGTATCCTTCATTTAAAATATTTTTAGGGGGAGCCAAGATGGCGGCGCCGGGAGAACAGCGCATCTGAGAAGCAGGACAGCACTCTCCGTGCAGAGACCAGGAGACTGAACTCAGGGCCCTGAAACTACATCGATCGTGTTTCCCAGGTGAGGGGAGGCTCCCACAGCGTGGGAATCGGTTGGGTCCTCTCACGGCTACCCAGCCAGAACCCGGAAGAAATCCCAGGTAATGCAGGCTTTGGGAATCCAGGCTGGAGCCGCAAGCAGGCGTGTCCCAGTCACTTTCCCAGACTGATCTGTGGGCACAAGGGTACATGAGACTGGGAGTCCCAGTCGTGGGGGAACCCCACGGGGAAGCAGGGTTGCAGGTCTGATCGCAGGTCACCCAGTCTTTCCCCGGAAGGTCTCTGCCGCCATCACAGTCGAGCTCCTGACGTGCACAGAGAGCTTTGCGCTCAGCTCAGCAGTACAGACAAGCTACGCGCCCCAGTACAACAGGGACTGGGAACCCCTGTCCGGAGAGGACCCCACAAAGAAGGAAGAAACCGTGCTGCTGGGGTCACCTAGGGAAAGTCTAGCAGACTGCAAATTGCAAATAGGTGAGTACAGCCACCCATCACAGATCTGGGCCCAAACAGGGAACACAGAGTGATTGGAAACTCAGCTCCCGCAGACTAGCAGTTGGGCGCACGCTCCACCAGCTCAGAGGCCTGCTTCATAGCAACTACTCCTTACAGACAGAACTGAGTGCCCCAAGACACCGGAGCAGTACTCAACTGCCACAGATTATCTCTTGGGTTCTGGGGCACAGAGCCCCAACCTCAGACCTACAAAAGACCGGGAACCCTGAGATCAACCCCCAGATACTGCTCCAAGGGGCAACCAGTTATCCCTAACAAAAGCGACCAAACCACGGGACACACAGGTTACAGCAGCTGATCACTAAATTTACAGCAAGAAAATCCAGAAGGAGGGCAGCTGTCTCCAGTACCTCTCCCGGTGAGAGGAGAGCCCTCTTGACTAATCAGGACCACAGTTACCACCCAGGTCTCTATGTCTGAGGTGAGCTGTAGCAACTCCTGAAAAACACCAGACATCCAGGGACGATACCCAAAAAGCTGAGAAGGCTTCCTTCAGGAAAAAGCATTTTCCTGCCAAAGGGATTCTCTCCACTACAACAGTCCAGGAACAACCAGAAACTAAATTCAAACAACTAAGATAGCCCAATGGGTAGAGGACAGCATAAAAGTTCAACCAACAAAAGCCAGAGCATTATGGCATCTCCAGAAGCCAGTTATCCAGGGGCAAATAGCCCTAGACACCCCAGCATAAATGAAATTCAAGGAGACGACCTAACATCTATGCTCAAGAAGATGATAACAGAGGAAACATATAAAATATGAAAAGAAATAGAAGAAGCTGCAGCCAAACGGAATGTGGCCTTTAAAGAGGAAATGCTTAAATCACTGAATGAAATAAAAGAAACAGTGGATTGTTCAAACAAACAGCTGAAGTAATTGACAGAAAAACATGAAAATACACTCAGACAGGGGAAGGAAACCAACAAAATAGCTCAAGACCTGAAGATAGAATTGGAAAAATTAAAAAAAAAAAAAAACACAAATGGAAGAAATTGTGGAGAGAAAGAACTTAGGGAAGAAAGCAGGAACTACAGAGGTTAGCATAACCAATAGGCTATAAGAAATGGAAGAAAGAATCTCAGGTGTGGAAGATACAATGGAAGAAATAGATGTATCTGTCAAAGAAAATGTTAAATCTAAAAAATTCCTGACACAGACCGTCCAAGAAATTCAAGACAACATAAAAAGACAAAACCTAAGAATAATAGGAATAGAGGAAAAAGAAGATTCCCTGCACCAAGGCCCAGAAAATATTTTCAACAAAATCATTGAAGAAAATTTCCCCAACTTAAAGGAGAGGCCAATAAGAATACAAGAGGCCTATAGAACACCCAATGAATTAGACCAGAAAAGAAAATCCTCCCGCCTCATAATAATTAAAACTGTAAGTATACAGAACAAAGAAAAAATACTAAAAGCTGCAAGAGAAAAAGGCCAAGTAACATATAATGGGAAACCCATTAGAATCACACCTGACTTTTCGACAAAGACTAGGGCCTGGACAGATATCATGCAGACCCTAAGAGAACACAGATGTCAGCCCAGGCTACTATACCCTGCAAAACTCTCATTCCTCATAGACGGAGAAAACAAGATATGCAATGACAAAAACAAATTTCAACAATACCTACAAACAAATCCAGCATTACAGAAGACACTGGAAGGGAAAATACAACCCAAGCTAGCTACATTCAAGAAAACACAGGAAATAACCCTACTACAGTAAAACAAAAAACAACCAAGCACACAACCGTATGACCACAGCCAACATCAAGTTCAAAGGATCTAACAGCCACTGGTCATTACTCTCTCTCAATATCAATGGACTTAATTCTCCAATAAAAAGACACAGACTAACAGAATGGATGCGTAAACAAAACCCAGCAATCTGCTGTATACAAGAAACACACCTATGTCACAAAGAAGCAAATAGACACAAGAAGCAAGCAGGAGTAGCCATTCTAATATCTGATAAAATAGTCTTTCAACCAAAATTAATCACAAGAGATGGGGAAGGACACTTCATACTCATCAAGGGAAAATTCCAAGAAGACAACACAATCCTGAACATCTATGCCCCAAATACAAGGGCACCCACATTTGTGAAAGAAACATTGATAAAACTTAAACCACATATAGATCCCCACACACTAATAGTGGGAGACTTCAACACCCCACTCTCAACAAAGGACAGGTCAACAAAACAGAAATTAAACGGAGAAACAATATCTCTAACAGAGGTCATGAATCAAATGGACCTAACAGACATTTACAGAACCTTACACCCAAACACAAAAGAATTTACCTTCTTCTCAGCACCTCATGGAACCTTCTCTAAAATAGACCACATAGTTGGTCACAAAGCAAGCCTCAACAAATACAGGAAGATTGAAATAATCCCTTGTATCCTGTCTGATCACCATGGAATAAAGCTGGACCTCAGTAACAACAGAAATAGCAAAAAGCCTACACATACATGGAAACTGAACAACTTGCTACTAAAAGACAGCTGGGTCAGGGAAGAAATAAAGAAAGAAATTAAAATCTTCCTAGAACTCAATGAAAATGAAGACACAACATACCCAAACTTGTGGGACACAATGAAAGCAGTGCTAAGAGGAAAGTTCATAGCACTAAGTGCCTTCAAGAAGAAATCTGAGACAGCGCATTCAAGCAACTTAATGGCTCACTTAAAAACCCTAGAAAAAGAAGAAGCAGATACACCAAGAAGGAGCAGACGGCTGGAAATAATCAAACTCAGGGCTGAAATCAATCAATTAGAAACAAATAAAACAATTCAAAGAATCAATGAAACCAAGAGCTGGTTCTTTGAGAAAATCAACAAGATAGACAAACCCTTAGCCAAGCTAATTAAAAGTCAGCGAGACACCATCCAAATCAACAAAATCAGGAATGAAAAGGGGGACATAACTACAGACACTGAGGAAATCCAAGCAATCATTAGGACTTACTTCAAAAGTCTATACGGAACAAAATTTGAAAATTTAAATGAAATGGACAATTTTCTTGATCGATTCCACTTACCAAAGCTAAATCAGGACCAGGTAAATCAATTAAATAGTCCTATATCCCCCAAGGAAATAGAAGCAGTCATCAAAAGTCTCCCATCCAAAAAATGCCCAGGACCTGATGGTTTCAGTGCAGAATTCTACCACACATTCAAAAAAGAGCTACCTCCAATTCTCTTCAAACTATTCTACAAAATCGAAACAGAAACAGTACCAAACTCATTCTATGAAGCCACAGTCACCTTGGTACCTAAACCTCACAAAGACCCAACCAAAAAAGAGAACTTCAGGCCAATCTCCCTTATGAACATTGATGCAAAAATACTCAACAAAATACTCGCAAACTGAATACAAGAACACATCAAAGATATCATCCACCATGACCAAGTAGGCTTCATCCCAGGTATGCAGGGGTGGTTCATTATACGGAAATCCATCAATGTGATCCACCATATTAACAAATTGAAAGAAAAAAAAAAACACATGAAAATCTCCCTAGATGCTGAAAAAGCCTTTGACAAAATCCAACATCCATTCATGTTTAAAGTACTGGAGAGATCAGGGATACAATGCACATATCTAAACATAGTAAAGGCAATATACAGCAAACCTATAGCCAACATCAAACTGAATGGAGAGAAACTTAAAGCAATCCTACTGAAATCAGGGACAAGACAAGGCTGCCCACTCTCTCCATATCTCTTCAACATAGTTCTGGAAGTCCTTGCTAGAGCAATAAGACAGTTGAAGGAGATCAAGGGGATACAAATTGGAAAGGAAGAAGTCAAATTATCACTATTTGCAGATGATATGATAGTATACGTGAGTGACCCCAAAAACTCTACCAGGGAACTCCTACAGCTGATAAACACTTTCAGCAAAGTGTCCGGATACAAAATTAACTCAAAAAATCAGTAGCCCTCCTGTATACAAAAGACAAAAGGGCTGAGAAAGAAATTAGAGAAACAACACCCTTCACAATAGCCACAAATGACACAAGGTACCTTGGTATAACCCTAACCAAGGAAGTCAAAGACTTGTATGAAAAAAATTTCAAGTCTCTGAAGAAAGAATTAGAAGAAGATATCAGAAGATGAAACTATCTCCCATGCTCATGGCTTGGCAGGATTAAAATAGTAAAAATGGCCATTTTACCAAAAGCTATCTACAGATGCAGAAATTGTGGTACATCTATACAATGGAGTATTACTCTGCAATGAAAAATAAGGAAATCATGTAATTTGCAGGCAAATGGTGGGACCTGGAAAGGATCATCCTGAGTGGGTTGTCCCAGAAGCAAAAAGACACACAAGGTATATACTCACTCATATAGACATACAACATAGGAGAAACCCACTAAAATCTGTGCATCTAAAGAAACTAAGCAAGACAGAGGACCCCGACTAAAGCGCTCAATCCCCATCCTGAAAGGCAAAGAGGATGGACATCAGAAACAGAAGAAAACAGGAAACAAACTAGGAACCTGCCACAGAGGGTCTCTGAAAGCATCTACCCTGCAGACTATCAAAGCAGATGCTGAGCCTGATGGGCAACTGTTGGGCAGAGTGAGTGGAATTTTATGTAAGAAGTGGGAAATAGTAAGAGCTGGAGATGACAGGAACCCCACATAGAGAGCAACAGAATAAGAAAATTTGAACACAGGGACTCATACTCCAACCAAGAACTATTCATGGAGATAACCTAGAACCCCTGCACAGATGTAGCCCATGGCAGTTCAGTGTCCAAGGGGGTTACATAGTAATAGGAAGAGGGACTGCCTCTGACATAATCTGATTGGCCTGCTCTTTGATCTGAACATTATTTACCAAGACCACAGTGACTTTGGAACTGGTGAGGGTATCTCCAGGTGTTAGAAAGAGTTGGGTTCTCAGAATCTGAAAGAAACCCTCCTCAAACCCTCCTTCCTGAGGTGGGGAGCAGCCTTACCAGGCCGCAGAAAATGACAATGCAGCCACTTTTGATGAGAAATGATAGACTAAGATCAGAAAGGAGAAGAGAACCTCCCCTATCAGCGGACTTGGGGAGGGGCATGCCTGCAGAAAGCGGAGGGAGGGTGGGATCGGGAGGGGAGGAGGGAGGGGCTAATGGGGTGATACAAAATGAATAAAGTGTAATTAATAAAAAATTAAAAAAACAAATTATCTTCTAGATATAACTGATTATTTTTCAAAGAAAATACCCATGCTCTAGACCTCTATCTGTAAATGGAGGTCACCAGAAAGGTGGGCTATGGGGTTATAGCTCATGTGCCCCCAGTGATTGAAGATAAACACAGTTCTACTGAATCCCATAAACAAAACAATGTGAAATAGTAATTTTAAGTCTCGTTCTTGCCACATGTATTCCAGCACAAGATATGAAATCTGTCCTATGTAACTGCATAACACTATGTACACTTGAGATATCTCTGCAGCTCAGAAACTCCTTTTAATCCTGGAATTCTGTTCTTAAGTCACATCATCGTGGCTGCTGTGAGTGGAAACATAAAAGGATGCTAATCAAATACTGCTGAAGACTGATCTACATTTCTTCCTTGACACCATTTTGAAGCCCATTTGTAAACTTGTAACATTCATCACAAAACAAGGATTAGGAAAAAATGAATTAGGAAACAATGTTTAAAGCTTCTTGAAATCTGACTTTCATTTTTTCCAAGCTGTCTTCCTACTGCACACACAGTAGACAGCTCATTGTATGTCTCAAATGAGTAATTTTTAAGACTCTGATGTGCACAGCCTTTAACTTCAGAATTTAGAAATTTTAACCAAGAGGAAAGCAAAGTCATGCATCTGGGGAACAAGAGACTAGGAAAAATGTGACTTGAGCCAACAACACTTGTCTCAGAAATATTTTTCCAAAACAATGAAGATGCAGCTATTCTAGAGTTAATATCCACCATCAGGGAGAATGTATGCCACACACAATTAAATGGTTAATTAAAAAAGTTTTCTTTAATAATAGCATGTATCTAGCTCTAGTTAATGCTATGAGACAACCTAAAACTGATTTTGTACTCCATACATGCAGTCTTCCTTAAGTCTCTTTTAGGCTCCAGTTTATATATTAAACAATTTCAATATGGACCAGAGAGTTCAAGTCTAGCCACTGAGCCAGTTGGGAGATTTACATAGCAAAGATATTCCTAGAATGATTTATGTACTCCACTCCCCTAATACAGTAGGTCATTATTCAGTGACAGGGTATAAGTGAGATGTCTCAGAGGTTTCAAATATTAGGAAAAGTAGAAGGTAGAAAATGTAGAAGCTAGGGTGGGAAGGTTTTGCACAAACTATATCTTATCCTAATTAAGCTTCTTAAGGAGCATAGCATATTGTACACTCCTTGGGGAGAAATGGAAGGAAACAGGAGACATCTATGAATTGATCAGACAATCTCATACAATGGTATAAAACCATGAAAAGTCTAATAAACAACACTGCACAAGGGGAACACAGGATCTCAAGAACATTATTTACCAAGAACACAGTGACTTTGGAACTGATGAGGGTATCTCCAGGTGTTAGAAAGAGTTGGGTTCTCAGAATCTGAAGGAAACACTCCTCAAATGCCCTGAACCTGCAGCTCACCTTATTCCTGGTTTTAGAATAGGAACAGTGCTTTATTTTAAATACCTCATAATCTTGGGCAAATCTCCCAAAGACTAGGCCACAGGTTGATCTGGTTCTGCCAAGCATATCTGAGGAGTACGAGAAGAAGTTAGGTCACTCTCCATACACGAGGCTCTTGGGGAAAGCTTTGTTTGATCAGGGCAGTGTTTTCCCTGTTCAATTGGTTTTCACCAGATGTCTTCCCCATGTGACAGAGCTATGCTTTTCTCAAGAAAACTGTAACTTTATGGCACAACAGTCTTTAATGCTGGCTGTCAGTCTGTAATGGCAATTAAGCAGCTTGTTAGATGCCTGTTCTTTGACATGGACATGGGCCAGTGCTTCATATGAATCAGGGATGTCTCCCTGGTTATGGCTGTAGACAAATTTGTTGACTATCATCTTATGCAAACATGTATTTCCTAGCATCCTTATCTCAAGCATGCCTGGTTGGCATGCTACTTATCTATGTAGCCCTTAGCTAAATTCTACTTGGTGTGACTTCCTGTCACCTAAGTATTGGTAAATCCTTTACATGAACAATTCTAGGTGTTTACACCACAGCTTTATAATGAAGTGCTACTCAACACATATGTTATTTACAACCTCCACAAAATTAATTCCAAAGGAATCTTATACATGAATGTTAAATGCCAAGGTCAGTACTTGGAAAAGATACTAGAAACTAGGCCTCTCTGAGTTTGCATCCTACCAAGGACATTTCTGTGTTCAAGCCCCTGTTGCAAATACTTTGTAAACATGCAAGCCCATAGTGTGTAAGGAGGCATCCTCCAGTGCCCCAGCCCTCTCCAAGCAACTCTTCCACTTTACTAGCAAGATTAAATTAACTTCACATTCCAAACCTTTCAGCGCCATCTCCCACTGAACCCCTTGAAACATTTTCCTAATTATCAGTTAACTGGTAAAACTTGCTGCTACCTTAACCAATGTGCCTGAATTGTAAAAATATATCACTTACAAAGCCCTGCCTTATTACAGACAGAGCACTCATGTCTTTGTTTCTGTTTCTTTATCACCTTGAGCTCCAGACCACGTGTCAAGGGATATAAATGAAGGGCCTTGGAATCCAGACCAAATGTCTTGGAAAACAGTTAAAGGCCTTGAGCCCAGTGGATCAACACAGCCTCCAACAGAAACTCCCTTGCCTAACCCACAATGTTAAAATTTGATTGGATGACCCCAGGACTCACCAAGGGGCCCTCGCCGTGTGGATTTAACTCTTTAAATATACAATAAAGCTTACTCTGGGTCACCTTTCAGATCCTGAACTGGCTGCCTCCCTGAGCTCAGAAAATAAAGCTTTCATTTTAACCTTCTGTTCTGGAAATGAGTTTTCTTTGCTCCCAACCAAAAGCTAACATAGCCAAGATATTCAGATGCTCTGCTCTGTTCAGAGCTAGGAAAAGGGACATCTCCCATGGCTGATTCTGGCTGCTGGTTCCCACCCAGCCCCATGAAAGACCCTACACAGAAGCTCTTGTCGTTCAGCCTCCTGCTCCACCAGGTTGGGGGCACTGACCACAAACTCACCAAACTTGTCTGAAATCGCCTCACAGCACACAGCAGCTGCACTCATACCAGAGCACACCAACCATTCAATCCAACTCAGCTATAGAGGGAACATGCACCATGTCGCCAAGAAGAACCAGCCTCTTCCTCAAATGGAGGGATGGAAGATTCTGATTGGCCAGTGAGTCTTGAGTGACATGAGCGCCTCCCTTAGGTTTACACTGTAACGAAGGGACAAGGCTTAGTTATCTATGGCTCAGGCTTCGGTTTCAGTACCAAATCTTCTTCAGATATGCAGAGATTTGCATTTCATCATTTGTGCCTGTCCTCCCCTAGCCTACCCTCTGTCTTCCACACTCACAATGCAATTTCCCTCTTCCTGCTGGAATCAAGGTGGACATTGCACAACTGTTATTCAACCTGTAGCAGAGCGAACAGCCTGGCCCACAGGAGGAAGGGTGCCAAGAGTATTAAAAAATATAGAGAGATTTTAGAAAATGGAAGGAGATTTTATGTTCTGTGAATTCACGCTGGGGTCAGGTAAACTGCAGCCACTTTTCTCCTGGAAGATCAGAGAAAACCCAGGAGGAAAAAAAAGCAGGAAAAACATGACACATTGGAGTACTATCATCAGGTAAAATTTCTCCTCAATGGGAAGATGTAGAAAACAGAAAGTTATACTAGTGAAGGCTCTACCCATGAAAAGAACTGACAGAATAAATTTCTCTGTGTATGTATACAGCTAATACATATATGTATACACACACACATACAGACACAGAGATATATATTATGATTTGATATTTTGAGACAGGGCTTCTCCTTTTAGCCTTTGCTGTCTTGGACTAGATCTGTAGACCAGGCTGACCTTAAACTCACAGAGACTGGCCTGCTTCTTTCTGCCAGAGGACTGGGATTTAAGGCCTGTGCCACCAAATCCATCTCAGATTTTCTGTTTTGTTTAGGCCTGTTATTGTAAACCAGCGTGAACTCACAAAGAACAGCCTGTGTCTGCCTTTCATGTGTCTAGATTAAAGGCTTGTGCAAGCATGACTGGCAAGACCTTAGGCTTTAAGGATTTGTTTAAGGGAGGGTTTCTTATATGACTAAATTTTTATAAGATTTTTGAGTGGGTGGATGAGGGGACCTATAATTATTATTGTCTGTGCACAGACGTTAAATCAGACATTGCTGCCATCCTCACAAAACCTTCTTATATCAGAGATTTTAATCTTATTCTTAAGAAATTTTATTTTATTTTTTTGAAAAACATCTCACCAGGCACTGAGTTCTGTGCTGAGCATCAATTGCACTGTGGGTCCGGTCCTCTGAGGGCAAGGAATCATATGAAAGAAGAGAGAGTTAGTATTACATGGAGAGGACAGGAGTGCCACAAGGACCAATTAATTATATATGGGAACAGGGGTCCTTTATGAGACTATATCTCCAACCAAGGACCATGTATGGATATAACCTAGAATCCCTGCTAAGTTGGAGCCCATGGTAGCTTGGTATCTAAGTGTGTACCCTGGTAAGGAGAACAGGGTTTATTTCTGACATGAACTCAATGGCTGGCTCTTTGACCTCCCTCTTCTGTGGGAGGAGCAGCCTTGCTAGGCCACAAAAGTGGACACTGCAGCCAGTCCCAATGATACCTGATAAGCTAAAGTCAGATTGAAGGGGAGGTGGACCTCCCCTATCAGTGGACTTGGAAAAGGGTAGGGAGGAGGGTGGGAATCAGAGGTAATGAGGGAGCAGGCTACAGCTGGGATACAAAGTTAATAAACTGTAACTTATATTTAAAAAATAAAAATATAAAATAAAAAACAGAGAACAGATCTCAATAAAGAATTCTCAACAGGAGAATCTCAAATAGCTGAGAAACACTGTTCAGGTTCAGCATCCTTAGCCTTTAAGGTTTGAGGTTTAATTTTACACATGTCAGAATGGTGAAGTTTATCAGGACAAGTGACAGCTCACTCATACTGAAGGTGGAGAGGTGGACCAGGTGCAGGCTGAAAGACTTCACCCCTATGTTCTAGTCTCTTTGGGGTGAGACAGTACTGTACAGGCTCCCGAAAGAGAAACCTGGACACAAACCCAGAATAAAAACCACTCCACCTAAAATCTGTACTGCTTACAAGATGTAAAGGGGTGGTGGTGGCACCAAACTTGCTTGAGTGGTGAGCTAATGTTTGGTTTAACTTGCAGCCTAAGCCATGGGATGGAACCCACTCCCTGCATGGCCAGGAATGTCACAGAGACATAAATGGCAAGCATTGCATGTGCATGTCTCAGCACCAGGTCCTCTACTGAGGTGTCATGGCTGTTAGCTCTGTATTTTTGTGGGAATCCTAACATTAGGAACAGGTGTAGCTTTGACTCTCTCACCTGCTCTTGAGAATCTTTTTCCCCTATCAGGTTCCTTTTCAATCCTCAATGTGAGGTCTGTTTGCTTTATCGTTTTGTATCTTGTTTGGTCTTGTTTGGCAGTCCTATCTTGGAGGCCTGTTCTTTTCTGAAAAGGATACAGAGTGGAAGGAGTGGATCTGGGGAAGAAGGGAGGTATGCTGGACGTGGGAGAAGTAGAGGGAGGGTAAACAGTGGTCAGAATATATTGTATGAGGGAAGAATCCTTTTCAATTAAAAAGCACTAATTAAATTTTCCTACCTAAAAAATGGGAAGAAGGGATGCAATCAAAGAGAAGTGAAATAGTGACGACTAGGCAAACACAATCATGACGTACAGTTATTGTTCTCTGTGCATAGAGAGAAAGCATCACTCAGGAATTTAACAAGCTTATTCTTTAGTCCCATCTAGATCTGTGAAATCAGAAGTTTTGCTCTCACCAATGTGAAATATATATCATGCAGGTAAAAAAAAATGGTAATTTTCTGCTGTTATGTGGAATTATAGGGGTCCCTGCTCACTTAATTCCAAAAGAGTACTCTTTCTTCTCTATAATAAAAACTAAAGTTTGGAGCTGGAGAGGTGGCCCAGCAGATAAGAACACGCTCTGTTCTTTCAGAGCTCCTGAGTTCAATTCCTAGCAACCACATGGTGGCTCACAACCATTTATACTGTGGTCTGTTGCACTCTTCTGGCATGCAGGCGCATGTGCAGACAGAACATTAATTAAATAAAGAAAAATCTTTAAAAAGAAGCAACCAAAAAGAATGTTTGAATAATATTCACAATAACAGAAATAAATGCATAATGTTATACACTATACATTAAATATATAATACATTAAGTATATACAAACTGATGTTTTAAAATGTTAAGTGTTTAGACATGTTTTTCCAATAAAAATAAAAGTATTACCATCTAAGACAGGTTAGCTGATCAGAACAAAACTAAGAAAAGTGTCACTTGTGTAAGACTATTACATTTTTAATCAACTGTAATTTATTGTCATTTCAATTCAAACAAAACAAGTCAGTCTGTTTCTTAACTCATTTTCACTTCGTGTAGCATGACTCATTGGCATAAAGCTCTCAGACCATCAAAATAAACCAACTATCTGCATTTTTATACTATACTATAAAAGCACATTTGCTTTTTTTCCATAACAAATTTTGCTGTAAAAAGTCTGATATTTGATTTTCCTTCTCCACATACCAACTAAAAAATGTTATAAAAATTCTTTGAAAGTGATTGCTTCACCTAGGTTGTGTTGTTTCTGTCTTTCATTAGGTAGACAAGATAATTGAACGTCTCCTACCCAATGGACAAAGAGAAATGCAGCAAGATTGAAATTAGAGAGAGAAAGAGAAGTTTGTTGATTTAACACTGTTTATGCTGTACTTATATCCTCTTTCATGACTAATACAGCACTGACTGTGAGAGTCTTTTAAAAGTGTGTAATCCTTTAACCATTGCTATTGTCTTCATTTATTTACCATACTGTCCTCCTGAGATACTCAGAGTGACCTCAACAAATGAAGAATTAGGTTATTTTGAAAGGTATGCCACCACGAACATAAATGCAATAAGCATGAGAATTCAGATACTTATTTAAAACCAATCTAAAGTACCTGAAAATTTACTGAGAAGACTGTTAGGATCCATAGCAATTCTGTCATTTTATGAGAGCTCTGTGCAATGTAGGCACACATAAACATGGAAACAATGAGAATGTGTAAAAACATGGTTTATTGTGTTGCTTTTGGTAATGAGGGTGTGTGGGTAGGGGTAATATCTGCAAAACCATCAGATTACATACATTAAATACTTGCAGTTTTACATTGACTCTAAAACTACTTGATGTTACCTAATTTTAGTTTGTATCCACAGGAAATCCCAAATTCTGCTATCAAGAGTTGATTTTGTATGCTAATACACGATCCCATATCACATTCAAATTTATAGTTCAATTCTGGACCATGTATTATTTTCACTTTTTGTCTTCTCAAATTATACTTGATGAGATAGCTTTTCTGACTGTAACAATGTTTTTTCTGTCAGTAAACTCTATACTGGTCTTCTTTTTATAGATTGAAAATTATTTCATATCACTTTCAATTTTATGTACTAACTGTAGTTTGCTAAACAAATGATTATGTAGGATAATATCATTTACCCTTTTATACTAGAGTAAACGACACTAATGAAATGATCTATTTAAAAATACAAAGATGTTGGCTATTTTCAACATGAATTCAACAGAATCTGAAGAAAATTTCTATGAATTTCTAAGAGGAAAGATGATTCCAAAGCTATATCCCATGAAAAATGATACAGAATTCCAAATAGGATTATGAAGTAAGAGTACACACATGGGCAGCTGTGACCTCAGAATGTATCTCAGAGCTACAAATACCAAGAATGTGTACAACAGTTTTGACAAAATTAGGAGATGAAGAGAAAAAGTGAAAACCATAAGCTTAAAAATATATTCCAATTTCCCTCAAAATTCCCAATGAAACTCTGCCAGGAAAAATGTGTACTTGACCAAGTTACCTTTGGTTATATATGTGTAGAAATTAAATAAACACAGACTTCAAAACTCTTACAAAAGCAACTCAAACTGACCGCTAAAGTATATTTGTGACCCACCAGCTACTATAGATTGTTCTTCCAAAAGAAGAGAAAACATGCTCTATGCTCTGGAGCTCTCTGTTAAAAAAAAAAGTGATCCAAAAAGTGGGCTACGATTCTACAGCCCCTCATGCATTCTTGTGGTTTCAGACAAATCCAGCCCCAATGAAAGCCACACACAAACCGATGTGGTGAATGTTTTCATGTTTGCTTACTCCCACATGGATTGTGCCACAAGATATGGAATCTGCATTACACACCTACCCAACACCATGCACACCTTAAAAACCTCTGCATTTCAGAAATTCACTTTGTGTCCTGAAATTAAATTTTCCTGAGTCACAACACTGTGGTTGAAAGTAGTGAAAAGATAAAAAGATTGCAAACAAAAATTGCTGGAGGATGCACATAGCCCCTTCTCTACCAGCTTTAAAACTATTTATAAAATTGTCCACACAAACCTGAATGTGGAATGCAAGGTTCAGAATTTCTAGAGAGCAGACTATTAGTTTTCCAGTCTGTCTTCCCAATACACACCAAAAGCAATGTATGTGTGTGCACACTGGACAGTGATATTTTAAGCATCATTTTAAACTGCCAGGGCTGCAGAGGAATTCTCCCAGATCCCCACCCAAGGCCCCCAAGAAATCCATACTCAAGGGAGAATCAGTGACAAAGGACCACTCCCCAAGTCACCACATAGATCAACAGAACTACAGTAGACTCACAGTCTCAGCATCACCATATCAGACTCAGAGAGCTTAGCAGACCTGTTCCTCCTGTCTTTTGGGACAGTGGCCCACAGACTCACCATTGCATGGTTTGTGGTTCCCCTCACAGTTCTCTTCAGCTGCATCAGAGAAGAATCCTGAAAAGAAAATATGAGCTACCTTCCAGTGGTGCTGCTGATTGGTAGGTCTGCCCAGAGTCCCTTGTTTCCTTCAGCCACCTGGCTGAGCTTCAGGACAGTAGCAGCTCCTCTACTGGGGAATCCAATCAAAAGGCTCAGACAGCTGAGGCCTTCCCAGTTGGGCCCTTCCACCTTAGGGTCAGACAGAGCCCTACTATAAGAAATCTGTATTTTAGTACAACATTCCAGTCTCCAAGACACAAGGAGACAGTTCCTCTTCCAAGACACAGGGTCCTTTGTGTGCATATTCCAACACACAATCAATGTTCAGTGCAGCTATCCCTACCTCATAGCTGAGAAATCCCAAAGCCAAACAAGTCAAAGTCAAACAGTAACAACAATTACAGCAAAAAGTGACCATGAATTTAAAAGTAAGGAGTGGTAAATGAGAAATGAATGAAAAAAAGAAAAAAAGGTAAGGACATGGATGATTCTAGGTATGTTATAGTAGAAAGTTTATTATACATAAAAGAGACAGAATAGCAAGAGGCAGGGATGTCTGGGAGAGTTCAGAGGGGACATGACTGCGAGCCTTACAAGGAAAGGGAGGAGAGGAGAGGGCAAAGCCAGACCAAGAGGCTAGGATATTAAATAATAGATGAAAAAGACCAGGTAACCAAAATGGTTGGATTACATTAGTAAGACCATCCAGGGGAAGGGGAACTCAGACCCTAGGCTAGAAGGCTGAAATGCCAACCATTAACCTATGGCAGGTAGAAACAGTGTTATGCTGGGAGAACCAGCAACTGGGCCTGCTTTGAGTTGTTAAATAGGTATCTCAGCCATTTGTCCCAGCATTTGAGACTTAATAGTAAGGAAGAATGAGGAGGCTGAAATGATTTAATTATAATCTCAAAAACTGTTGTAAAAGTTGAAACAGGTTTCATGCTCCAATAGTTTTCTAGGACTAGACAAGCCTAGCAGGGCACACCAAGTATTATTCACTCCTTTTATCTTGGGACGCACCATTATTGTTAGAGTAATAACATTCCTGTTAGGCTCGGCCACACCATTTTGTCCAGATCTTCTGTGTTTGTTGAATCAATGTAACTACAGAAGTTTGGTTTCTAGAAATAAGTTTAGTTCCTCTTCCAGAATCTTAATTGCCTTGGTATGTGAAATCCAAGTATTACTAGTTTGGACTTTTCCTAACCATCTAAAATTGAATAACTGACACTTCCTGTCCAAGCAGGAAAGCTCTCACCATCCTTCTTCTCCATCCCTTTTTGTGCTATGATGATACCAGCTTCATAGTTGGTCAGTGAACTCATTTCATAACAGGTCCCTCTTTATTTGTAATTGCCCACCCTATAAAAGCCAGGGATGTTTGAGGAACCTCATTCACTGGTCTCTTTTCCATTTCACTGACCAGGTTAAGGTCCAGCCTGAAATGAGTTGCAAGGCACTGGGCCACAGACGCAGGATTACGTGTTCAAAGTAACTCTTAACTACACAGCATGAAGAAAGGATGCATTTTGGGAGACAGTGCTCTAAACAGAAACTAATGAGAAATCCCTTTTTAAATGGGAATGAAATTCTTTTAAAAAATCATTTAATATTATTTTTTGTGCAGTACTGTGAAGGTATCAGATCCCTTGGAATTAGCATTACATACAGTTGTGAGCTGCTATGTGGGTGCTGAGAATTGAATCTGGGTCCTTTAGAAAAAGAGACAGTGCTCTTAACCACTGAGACATGTCTCTTGTCCCAGGAATGAAATTATTAATAACTGGGAAATGTTGGAAAAGAGAAACAAATAAGAGATTAGAGCAGTGATACATAAAGAAAATAAAACTTAGTAAGTAATATCAACAATTGACTTTTTTAGAAAGATAAATATAATTGAAAAATGTGTAGGTATACTGACTTTTAATAAAAGCAGGCCCTTTTCTGGTAGAGCTATTGGCATTAATTGGATACAGTTTCGACTTGATTCTACCTGCAGTGTTAGCTGCTGAGATTACTGCCACTAGCACTAGTCTCAAATTTCTGAGCAGACATAGTCCTGTCCAAGAAGACTGCACATAAATGCATAGGATAGACCTTACTTGGAAATTCAATATTCACCTGCTCCATCTAAGCTACCTAAATTGAACACCCACCAATCTGGTCTATTTTCACTCACATGCAAAAGTTAATATGTGCTAGAAATTGAAAAATCTCACTAAAACTGTGGGGATCATGTCCTTCATAGGGTGACCCCTGCAGCTGACTGCCTTAAATTTTAGTCCTTGATCTAGCTATTGCCTATCCTGTTTCACCCAGCAATTGTACATAAAAAAATGTTCTTCCTGTTCTGAACAGAAGGCAGAAACCATGCTCCACATGGAAATCCTTTCACTGTAACTACAATGGACAGTATATCACTAATTCAAATTATAAAATTCTTTTTTGGTACAACCCTTTAACTAAAGAATTTAGAAAGTTTAATCAAGAGGAAATCAAGGTCAGTGCCCTAGGAAGAAACAGACTGGGATGAAGGTGACCTCAGTCTGAATAGCTTGTCTTGGAAACATTTATCTACCAGGCTGAAGATGCAGCTGGTCTAGAATTAATATCCCCTCCCAAGGAGAAATCACTGCAAACACAATTAAAAGATTAAGACAGCATGCAATTAATGACAGCATACATTCAGCTCTGGCCAATGCTCAAAAGGAGCCAGCTGAGGACAAAATTTTGCATTACACATATCTTGTAACCTTTAAGTCACTTTTAGGTTCAGTCCCCAGGTTATGTTTTCAACAATTTAAATGGGGACTGGAGACTTGTAAGTCTAGCCACTTAGAAAGATTTACACAGCAAAAATATTGCCACAAGTAGACTAGTGCCCTCAAACAGCAGGTCATTCTTCAGTGACAGGGTCCTGAAGTGAGTGTGCCAGAAGAGAAAAAGGCAACTTTGGAAAAAATAAAAGCTGGGGTGGGGATGTCTTATACAAGCTATGTGTTAAGCTGAGTAAGCATTTTTATCCTTCAGTTCATTTATTTAATCACTTAACAGCCAGATGGAAAAATCCACCCTCCTTTCCTCCCTGTCTCATCCCCACACCCCACTCCTCCCTACCTCTATCCTCATAGGAGCAGATCTCCTTCCCCACTTAAGTACCAACATACCCTGATGCATCAAGTCTAAATGGAACCAATTTTACCCTTTCCCACTGAAGCTAGGCAAGGCAGTCCAGGTGGAGGAAAGTGATCCAAACCCAGGTACAGAATCAGAAACAGCCAGGACTCCCATTGTTAGGAGAGCTACATGATGACCAAGATACACATCTGCTACATATGTGGAGGGGTTCTATGTCCAGCCCATGAATACTATTTAGTTGGTGGTTCAGCCTCTGAGAGGTCCATGGCCATGTTAGCTTCTCAAGAATAACATCTGGTATACTACTTTCAAGGGTTTTGTAGGAGACGATTAATATTTACTATTGGTTTATCTACTGGTAATGCTTGCATTTAATCTTAAACAGCTGTATAACCAAATCACCACACAGAGACTTAGCTTTTAGTTAACCTAGAACACAATGCTGGGCAATATTTACTCCCTCCTAAACCTCCAAGCCCTCAGTTTCCTAATATTTAGATTTCCCACATTAAACTTGCTTTTTGTGAAATCTTAGGTCTGGTTCATGTTCCATGTCCTCCAAGATCTCTCCTCCAGCTCTGCTCTCCTCACTCTCCTCTCACCCCTTCTCCTCCCACTCATTCCTGCTTTCTGGCTCCTCCCCTCTTTCCTGTCCTCTGCCTCCTCCCTGATCAACACTGTGTCTAGTTGCTTTATATTGTCCTGTTTACACAAGAGTTGAGACAGGATGCCTAAAATGAGTATCACAATGCAATATCCGGATTGAAACCAGAGAGTTGGGGGTGGGGTGCAGCAGAAATCAGTATTTGAATGAACAAGAGTAAGGTGTATACATTAAAAAATATATCAACACAGGGGAAATGGAAGGAAATGGTTAACTTCTATAATGTCAGCAGAAAATATCATATGTAGGAACAAACTCATGAGGAGTCTAATGAAACAAAGCTGCATTAAGAGGAACACAGGGTCTCTCAAGAACATTATTAACTAAGCCTACAGTGGCCTTGGAAGTGACAACCACAGCCCCAAGTGGTGGAAAGAGCTAGTATCTTATGATCTGAAGCAATGCCCCCCCCCCAATGGCCTGGGACTCAGACCATTACAGGCTCTCCCAAACATGTTCCTCGCTTTTGAGAAGGAACTCCATTTTATTCTAAATACATGGATAACTTAGGGAAAGCTCCCAAGGCCTAGGCCCCTGTCTGTTACTGGCTATGCCAAGAATGTTAATGGGTTTGAGAAAGAACTATGCCATTCCTCTTACATGAAGGCCTCATGGAATGCCTTCATTGATCATGTCAGCCATGAACACAAAGACATTTTTTTGTTTGTTTGTTTGTTTGTTTGTTTTTTCTGTTGTTGTTGTTTTCCTTTTCAAAGTGTTGTCAACCAGTATAGACTTGCCCCTGTGGAAAAAACTATTCTTTTCCCAAAAACAAATCTGGACCTTTAGGTAAATGAATTTTAATTCAGAACATGACTGTTCTAGCAAGAGATCAAATCCAAAGACTTTCTAGGTCTATACAGTCTGGTTGGAATACAAACACAACTTTAATCACAGGAGAGAGAGATAAGCTGATCCTTGTGGACTAGGCAAGCCAGGTATAGCGCAAGCTTCAGGAAAGAAAAGCTTAGGTCTGGGTGTGATGGTATAAACCTTTAATCCTAACCCTCAGGAAACTGAGGCATGCAGATGTTTGAGTTCTAGCCATTTCTGCTCAGGCTGTTCAGCTGAGTGAGTCAGTGAGTTGAGAGGCAATGCAGTCAAGTTGAGTTTGCAGAATTCAGAAAAAAAGTTTTACTGGGAGACTTTTACAGACACAAGTTGAAGAGAGAAACTAGGCACAGGTGAAGACAGACAGAGCCAGAGAATGAGAACCATCTAGAGGATTATAACATATTGCCAAAGTTAGTATGAGGTCAAACAGAGCAATTCAGTCAGAAACTAAGAGAAGCCAGACTGGAGGGGAGTCTGAGCCAGAACAGCTGAGTTGAACAGCCTAGCAAGAGTTCTAAAAGAAATAGAAAGGGTGAGTTTATTCAGCACCAAGTCTCAGAGGATGAAAACATTCTAAGCCTAAATTTGATTGTATGGAGGCTAGAAGCTTGCAGGACTAGGCCTAGGTTAGCAGATGAAGGCACTAAGTTCCTGGAGGAAAACTACATCAGGGGAATAAATGTTACTTTAACACCTTTATGTCACCACAGGCTATAATGTTGGTAGTGACCCTGAGACCGCCTTGAGCCACTCCGTAGAGGCCTGTTCTTTGATATGAGGATCGGCCCGGTAGCTGGTTGTAAATCACATTTATCTCTCTTTTTTGCTAGGGTTAGAGCCAAATTTCTGGACAAGCCCGGTCAGCATGTGTATGCTAGCATGCTAATCTCTAACAGGCCTGGTTAGCATACCTGTGGGGTGACTGAGAGGCAGTCCTCTCCCCTGGCTAAATTCTATTTAGTGTCACCTATACTTCCCAATCCTTTACATCATCAATTCTACTCTTCCTCATCACAGCTTAATATTGGAGTGCTACCCAACACACGAGATGCCATTTCCAACCCCCACAAAACTACCTCTGAATGGATCTCACACCCAAAGGTTAAATGCTAAGAGCAGAACTTGTAGAAGACACTAGAGAAACTGGAACACTGAAGACAAACTCAAGTATTCCGAGTTTGGTGTCCAGCCACGAGGATGATTCTGCACAAGAACCCCTGCTGCAAACGCTCTGCGCGGATGCTATCCCCTCAGTGAAGTGACTCAGATGCCACCACTGGTTCCAGCGAGAGCTCAGGACCACAAGGTTCCTCCCCAGGGGCCGCCGCTGACTATCCAGTCCTGGAAGAGACCCCGCACACCAGCTCCCGCCGCTCAGCCGCCTTCTTCTCCCTGTACTCACCATGTTGCAACTTCATAGCTTGCCTCAGTTCCCTTACAGCACCCAAGCAGTGGCGGCAGCGATCAGAGCTCTTCACCTGGAACCCTGAGAACCTGCTCAGGAGCAGGAGCTGAACCCATACAAAGGCACAGGGAAGAACACGCCCCCTCTCTTGACTGGCAGGTCCGGTCAGAGGCTCTGATTGGCCAGAGATTTTTGTGTGACAGGAGGGCTCCCTTAGGGTTAGGGTGTCTCCCTTAGGGTTAGAGTGTGTGGAAGGGACTCAGCCCGTTATTCCCTGACCCTGGCTTCCAGGCCAGGACCGTGCTTTCTTCAGGTCTAAGGAGATTCACATTTCAGCAGCACTAACGCCTGTCCTCCCAGCCTCGGGACCACCCAGCCCTCCCACACTTGCTGCTCAGCCACTTGCTGCTCTCCTCTGTGGGAAGGGACTCTAGGCTCCCAAATTCAAGATCTCAGGGCATGCCGGAGGCCCCACAGCACTCAGTAAGCAGTTCTCTTTCTTCCTCCCGGTGGATCAGGCTTCCTTAGCCCATTCCTCAACTGCAGTGGAGTTACCCATCTGTTCCACAAATGGAAGGTGCCCTTGAATATTAACAAGTAAAGAGCATTTTTTTAATTATTTATACATTTTATAATTAAAGAACAAAATACAAATTAAGGTGAATTCTTTATTAAATTACCATGGTGTTTAAATGCTTTAGCAGTAATATACATATATAATATAATATAATATAACATAATATAATATAATATAATATAATATAATATAATATATAAAAGGTAGGAATCACATACACCAAGAAGCCCATTCTTGTGAGATGATTAATATGATCAATATGTCTAGAGAACATACTTAGTAGAATCAAACAATGCTGACAAAAATGATTGCAGGATTCTTAAGTTATGCTACATCATATTCATCTTTGGTGAAATGTCGAGTTTACAGTGATTTACAAGTACTACAGAGGAGTTTATTAGGATTTATAAATGACTCCCACAGGAGTCATATAGTCTTCTCAGAGAACAATATGGATTGTGTTTTGTAATAAATGCAAAATGCCCTCTTGGCAAAAAGTGTAAAAGCTGCTAACAAAATTTGGGTTGAGACTGAGTTCCTTATACATTTCATTTCTGAATATAAATGATTTTTTAACATTTTATTTTTTATAATATTCCAAGTTTATTTACTCTCTATCCCATCTATAGGCCCCTCCTTCAATCTCTCCCAATCTCACCCTTGCTTCCTCATTTCCATCCATGCCCCACTCCATCTTTTCTGAGACTTATTCTCCAACCAAGGACCATGCATGGAGATAACCTAGAACTCCTGCTCAGATGTAGCCCATGGCAGCTCAGTATCCATGTGGGAACTCTAGTAAGGGGAACAGGGACTGTTTCTGACATGAAATCAGTAGTTGGCTCTTTAATCACCTCCTCCTACAGGGGGGGGAGGGAGCAGCCTGACCAGGCCACAGAGTAATACAATGCAGCCAGTCCTGATGAGACCTGATAGGCTAGGGTCAGATGAAAGGGGAGGAGGACCTCCCCTATCAGAGAAATTTCAAGAAACAATATTTTTGTTTTGTGGCTTCATGCTGGGCTCAGATAACTGCACCTAAGTTTCACCTGGTACCTGTGAAAAATCGTGTGCCCGCAAGGACCAATGAGAGAGGTTGTGTGTGTGTGTGTGTGTGTGTGTGTGTGTGCATGTGCAGGTCTTGGGGAGGTTTTCCCTGCAGATAAAAATTATGCACAAAAAGCCGGACACTTTTATTTATTTGGTGAGGGTGCTTTGATGGGGAACCATGAGAAACCAGAACTTAAGGGCTGAAGAGCTGAGTGGCCTTATCTGATTTAAAAACTCATGGGTGGGTGCTGGAGAGATGGCTCAGTGGTGAAGAGCATTGGCTGCCCTTCCAGATGGTCTGGAGTTCAATTCCTAGCAGCCCACATGATGACCCACAACTGTCTACAATGGGATCTGGTGCTCTCTTGTTTCATACAGGCATATATTCAGACAGAGTGCTCATGTATAAATAAATAAATATTAAAAAAAAAACTCATGGGTTTCTCTTTAAGGTTTAAAGCTTAAAACATATGCTCTGTTTGGTACAGATCCAAAGAATTTGAAGGGAGCCAGTATGCTGGTGAACCACTTAAAAGACAGGCCTATCCACAGCCAGGTCAGGGTCACCTTGGCTCCCAAAGTACAAACCTTCCAGAAGTTCTTACCAGGGGCTGTTCTGAAAACACAGTCCTCACTTAAACTGAACAAGATTATATTGAACTTTGGAGGGGAAGTCGAGGCCTGTAATCTGAAAAAAAGTTCTCACCTCAATGTCTCCAAAAGGAAACAGTGCAAATTCTGGCTGTGGAGGAGGCCCTTAATGAGACGGTTTCCCTTGGAAATGGACATGTTTGGGGAAGGTGCAGGAACTGACTATATGGGAAGGATATGGGCCCTGCATACCAGTCTGATTTTTGCAGGAAAGATATTAAGTCACTAGGTGAACTCTTGGTTGTGCAAGGACTCGCTTGAATGGAAACAAAAATGTTTCCTAGTGGCCTGATTTAACAATGCATTCAGCCAGTAAAAATACACAAGAGCAAGTTCGGCAGCACATAGACATATCTGAGATGTCTCCCCAGTCCTTAAAAGACACATTGATTTAAGTCCTTTTGGGATAATGGTGGTTTTGGTTGAGTTGCCCCTGGAAGTTGGTCCTACTTCTATATGTGTCCAGTGTCTCTGTCTATTTTGGCTTTTGCATAACTAGAACCTGGGTGGCGGCCTCCTCCTTTTATTCAGGGTAACAAGCCTGATTGGAGTCAAATGGGTTCCCGACAGTTGGAGGCCACAGTGAGGAGACAGAATGGAAGTGCTGGGAATGTTGTGTGAATTTGTTTCCATCTTAATCCCGAGTGTGGGATTTCAGTTTGCACATAGTTCATCCACACCTATTAATGGTCTCTCAGGACATGGCTTTTTGACAGCTGATAACAGGCCTGCCTCGTGCACTGAGAGGGCCTCTGAGCACATCCTGGAGTAGAGAGAAGGTGGCTGTATCTGCAGTTGATGGGGACTGATATGGAGACTCTCAAAGAACCCTTGATCAACAACAGCCCAGAGAAGTAAAGCGGTCTGTTTTACCTATTCCCCACAATGGGGAGGCTGAGGCTTAAACACCCCCAAATAAAGCAGAATTGTAAAAAAACAAAAACAAAACATAACAAGCACTTATAAGAAAATAGGAAAGAATTGATACCCTCCCATGATTCAGAAGTCATGATGTGTTAATATTATAAAGCATTCAGTGAGCAGAAGCATAGTGATTTTTTCTTAATTGGGTTTACAAAATTTATTTTTAATATATTAAATATATATTAATATAGATATGTGATATATTATATACTGTATAACATATATTTATATGTAATTGTATATATATTATATATTTTTATATATTCATGGATTGTTATTTTATATAAATATATTAATATAGTTATAGAGATATATTTTATATATATTATGTATACCATATATATTTATATATAATTATATATTATATATTTATTGATTGGTTTTTATATACATATATTTATATAGATATATTTTATATATTTATGGATTGTTTGTTCACACAGGACCCTAGTAGTGCAGGACACCAGACTTATGTTACTAAAAAACAAACCTTTAATCGTCAGATGAGAGTGCATATAGAGTTGACACAGCCTTACACTCGTGTATGCACATCTTGAAAAGTTGGCAAAATCACAAGGCTCTGCTTTATACATTCCAAAGAACCACTGGATAATGTAATTCATGGTTATGGTTTCTCGTTGCTGGTGGGAAGACTACAGAGAGGAGTAGGTTGTTGGCCCATGACCTCATTCTAGTGAGCTCATCATCGAAGGGCAGGGACATGATTCATTGGCGTGCGGGTGGCAGGGAGGGAAAACAAGGGAAGAGAAATAATGGAACCCTTTGATGCCGCATCAGATCAGAATTGAAACCCAAGCCAGGGATGAATCCAAGGCTGCTTGTCTCATGGCCGAATCATTTCTCTTGCCTCTGATGCAACTGCTCTGTAGTGAATCCTATCTAAAAGGGGTTCAGTTGCTGCCCTTTCCAGCCTGTCCTTATATGATTCAACTGTGAAATTTTTGCAGAAGAAATAGAAGAGAAATAGTACTCACTAGGACCTCAGCAGTTATTTTCCTCAGTAGGAGGCACTGGGGAACAGGGAGAAAAGTGAGTGTGGATGTGAAGGTTGAGTTAAGGCCATGACAAGATAGAAGCTGGGTTTATTTCCTAAATTTTATATAGTAAAATACATACAATTTCAACTTCCCATAGCAGCTGTTTGTGTTTGTCTGTTTTGATTTGTTTTGGATGGTTGGATTTTGTTTGTTTGCTTGTTTTTGTTTTTCTAGGCTGTCCAGGACTCTGTAGACCAGGCTGGCCTTGAACTCACAGGCCAGGCTTCAGTCAGATCTTACTGAAGAAAGGAAAAAGAGGCTCTATGTCAACAGTCTTTCACTACAGTGGCAGTTTCCCAAACTTGGCTTATGGGAAAGAAATATGATTTCCATTGTCATATTGTAATGTTCTCTGTGTTCCTTTGTGTCAGTCATTCTTCAAATACAAGAATAGGAAACTGAGGGACTTAAACAGAACTCGAGAAAGACCCATGAAGGAGCCACAGCATCTCAGCCCATGTGGAGGTCAGGCAGTGGCTTCAAATTTTTTCTCAAGAAATTGGCATAGTGAATTCAGGTGGCACTAACCGCTCTGGTGACTGCAGGGAATTCAAAACTCCTCCAGAACTCCTCTCGTCCAAGGGTTTGGATGAATTCCTCTGCGAAGGTTCCTATGTGTGTCTGAGCTTGGAGAGCATCCCTGAAGAGGAGGAGAGGGTCTTCCTCCCCTCACCCTTAAATGTCTCTCATCATCTACCTGTGCAAGCATGACCCAGGTGCATTTAACATTTATAAAACCATGAGGGTGTGCATTTGCGGCCTGTGGTCTCCTTAAATGTCATAATCACTATGACACTATTCTATCCTATTCTATTCTGATTACTGTAATCCTAGAGAAACTTCTTTTTCTCAGGGGTCCCGATCTGATCGTGAAATTGTTGTCATATGTAGCCAATATGGAGGAGGGGATGGGGTGGAGTGGGTAAGGTGTGTCTATGAAGGCTCAGAGTAAGATTTCTTTCCCTGATAAGAAACAGAGAATTCAGATAATCTCACAGATGGCTGGGGAAAGCAGTGGAAGTTGATTACTTTGTTTTTTAATGGCTGAGTATATTCTTTTGTGTAAATGTGCCACGGTTTCTTTATCCATTCTTCAGTTGTGGGACATCTAAGTGGTTTCCAGATTCTGACTATTACAAATAAAACTGCTATGAATGTAGTTGATTAGGTGTCCTTCTTATAGAGCTTCTTTGGGGGATATATCCATTAGTGGTATAGCTAGCTCTTTCCAAATTTATGAGAAATTGCTAGATTGATTTCCAAAGTGCTTGTAAAAGTTTCCACTCACACCAGCAAGGAAGACTTGTTCCCCTTTGTCCTCATCCTCACCAGGATCTGCTACAACTTGAGATTTTTGATCTTAGCCTTTCAGACTGGGTATGAGATAGAATCTCAGAGTAATTTTGATTTGCATTTCTCTGATGATGATGGAAGGTGAGCATTTCTTTAAGTGCTTCTAAGCCATTCAAGATTTCACTGTTGAAAATTCTTTGTTTAGTTCTGTAAAATTATTTAATTGGGTCATTTTTTATTGTAGTTTGATTTCTTGAGTCCATTGTATAGTTTCGATATTTGTTGAAAATAGGATTGATGTGTTCTTTTCCTAATGTGTAGATTGACATTGAGTTCCATTGATAGTGTTTACTCCTTATAGATCTGTTGGTGTTCTTTTCAGAAAGTTGTCTCCTGTGCCAATGAGTTCAAGGATCTTTCCAGGTTTCTCTTCTAACAGATTTAGTATTTCTGCAGTTATATTGAGGACTCTGATCCACTTGGATTTGAGATTTTTTTTCAGGGAGAAAAATATATATCTATTTGCATTTTTCTACATGCAGAGATAGTTAGACCATCATGGTTTGTTGAAGAGGCTGTGTTTTTTACATTGTACGGTTCTGGCTTCCTTGTCAAAAATCAATTGACCAAAGGTATGTGGGTTTATTTCTGCGTCTTTGATTCAATCCCATTGATCAACCAACCAGTCTATCTCTATGCCAGCACCATGTAGTATTATTACTATTGCTGTGTGTTGTAGCTTGAAGTCAGGGATATAGATAACTCCAGAAGTTCTTTTGTTGTCTAGGACTGTTTAAGCTGTTCTGGGTTTTTTTATTCTTCCATATAAAGTTTAGAATTGTTCTTTCAAGAACTGCATTAGTATTTTGATGTGATTGCATTGAATCTGTAGATTGCCTTTGGTTAGATGGCCATTTTCACTATGTTAATCCTATGGATCCAGGAAATTGGGAGATCCTTCCATTTTCTGACATCTTCATTTTCTTTCTTCAGACCATTGAAGTTCTTTTCATGCAGGTCTTTCACTTATTTGGTTAGAGTCACACCAAGATACATTATAACATTTGTGGATATTATGAATGGTGAAGTTTTCTTAATTTCTTTCTCAACAGATAAGTCCCTTATGTACAGGAGGGCTTTGGATTTTTTTAAAACATTAATCTTGTAACCAGCTACTTTGCTGAAGCTGTTTATCAGCTATAGGAGTTCTCTTGTGGAATGTTTGGGGTCGCTTACATACACTGACACCTGGTCCGAAAATAGCAATATTTTTACTTCTTCCTTGCTGATTTGTATGCCCTTGATCTCCCTTCATTGTCTTACTGCTCTAGCTAGAACTTAAAGTACTATATTGAAGAGGTACAGAAAGAGTGGACATTCTTCTTCTGTCCCTGATTTTAATGAAATTGCTTTGAATTTTTCCACATTTATTCTGATACTTGCAATTAGCTTGCAGTATATAGTCTTTATTATGTTTAAATGTAGATATTGTATCCTTAATCTCTCTAAGACTTTCATCATGATGGGATGTTGGATTTTATCAAGCACATTTTCTCCATCTAATGAGATGACAGTGATTTTTTCTTTAATTTTTTTAATGTGGTGGATTACATTGAAGACATTTTGTATGTTGAACCATCCCTGCATCCCTGGGATAATGTATATGATGTGTCCTTGGATTCAGTTTGTATTTTATTGAGTTTTTTTACATGGAAGTTCATACATGAAATTGGTCTGGAATTATCTTTCTTTGTTGGGTTTTTATGTAGTTTAGGTTTCAGCATGACTGTGGCCTCATAGAATGAATCTGGCAATGTTCCTTCTGTTTCTATTTTGTAGAACAATATGAAGAGTATCTGTATTAGTTCTTTTTTGAATGTCTGACAGAATTCTGCACTAAAACCATCTGGGTCTGGGCTTTTTTTTTTTTGATGGGAGGTTTTTGATGATTCCTTCTATTTTCTTAGTGGTTATTGGACTGTTTAAACTTTTCCTGATCTTGATTTATCTTGGGTAGGTGAAATCTATCCAGAAAAATCCTTTGTTTACTTTAGATTTTTTAATTTTGTAAAATACAGGCTTTTGAGTTAAGTCCTAATGATTTTTTTTTATTTCCTCATTGTCTGTAGTTATGTTCCCCTTTTTGTTTCTGATGTTTACCTGGATACTCTCCCTCTGTCTTTTAGTTAGTTTGGCTAAGGGTTTGTTTATCTTGTTGATATTTTCAAAGAATCAGCTTTTGGTTTTATTGATTCTTTGTATCAGTCTCTTTGCTTCCAATGTATTGATTCCAGCCTCAAGACTGAATATTTCCTGTCAACTGCTACATGTTGGTGTGTTTGCTTCCTTCTCTTAGAGAGCTTTCAAGTATGCTGCTAAATTACTAATTTGGGATCTCTCCAATTTCTTTATGAAGGCACTTCATTTATCAAAAGGCTGTGAGCTTTTCTCTTAGGACTACTTTCATTGTGTCTCATAAGCTTGGGTATATTTTGCCTTCATTTTTATTGAAAACTAAAATGTCTTTTATTTCTTCCTTTGTTTCTTCCATGATCATGTGGTGTTTCTCTTGTTGAAGTCTAGATTTAATCCATGGATGTCTAATAAGATTCATGGAGTTATTTCAATCTTCTTATATCTTCTGAGGCTTGCTTTGTGACTGATTTTATGGTCAAATTTGGAGGTTTCCCGAGCCACTGAGAAATGTTCTGTATGTATCTGTTAGGCCCATTTGATTCAAGATGTCTGTAAGTTTATTTATTTCCCCACTTACTTTCTGTCTTGATCTGTCCTTTGGAGAAAGTCTGTGCTGAAGTCTCTGACTATTAATGTGTGAGATCCAATGTGTGATTTAAGCTTTAGTAATATTTCTTTTATGAATGACACTACCCTTACATTTGCATCATAGATGTTCATTATTGAATGGTTGTAGTGGTGGATTTTTCCTTTAGTGAGTATAAAGTGTTCTTCCCCATCTCTTTTGATTAATTTTGATTGAAAACTTATTTTGAGACATGAAAATGGCTACTTCATCTTGTGTTTTTTTGGGGTCAATTTGCTTTCAAAACCTTTTCCAGCCCTATACTCTGAGGTAAGGGCTATCTTTATGCATCATTATTTTTAGTGTAATCACCCACACCTCAGAACACTCTCTTGATAGTATCCCTAATGACCTATCTATCAAGGCACACACTCAGAAGAATTCTCTACAAGACAATAAACAGCCAACATCCTTTCCTAAGATCCAGAGACAGAAACAGAAGTGAAGAAATTAAACATCATAAACCTAAAATAGACAAGTGAAGATAGCAACAACTAGAATCACAATTATCCCAAACCCAGATAACTAGACACCAGAGTGAAATCAAAATCATTAACACCCAAGACAGCAAATCACCACAACCCTACTAGAGGAGACCCTGAGGAATTCAATATAGCCACAGAACAAGACAATGATTTCAAAACAAAGATAAATCAAGGATATAGCACAGGATATATATAAAACCTCAATGATGTCTGTGAAAACAAAAAGTGAAATAAAACACTGAAGATAGTTGAAGACATTTTATTACAAAAGGAATCGATAAAATGAAAAACTGAGATATATCTAGAAATAAAAAATGGCTGAAGAAGTCTAACAAAACTCAAGTGATAAGCCTCACCAACACAGTCCAAAACATGAAAAAGACATTCTCATGACTAGAGAAAAATGCTATTCCTTAATTTCTCATCCATCATATTCTCTGATTCTTGATTTTACTGAGCTCTTTAATCTATTTTGGTGAGTTTTGTTCAGAGTGATACATAAGGATCCTTTGAATTATTTTATGTGCACACTTCTAGTTTGACCACAACAATGTGATGAAGATGCTGTCTTTTTTTCCAGTGTTTATTTCAAGATTTCTTATTTTAAAAATATTAACTGTCCATAGGTATTTGGATTTCTGCATGGGTTTTTCATCTCATCATCAAGCAAAGTGTTTGTTACTCTGCCAGTACCATGCTGTTACTACTATAGTTTTTAGTTCAATTTAATCTTTGGATGGGTGATCCCTCTTGCAGTTCTTATTTAGGATTGTTTTAGGTTTCATGGTTTGTTTGTGCTTCTATTTAAAGCTGAAAATTGTCCTTGCAACAATTGTCCTTTCAACAATTGACAACAGAATTGTCTGGAATTTTGATGAAGATTGCACTGTATGATTGCAATGAGGATTGCATTTTTTTATGATGGAGAGTTTTGCTGTATTAATCTTAGTTGTCAATGAGTAGGGGAGATCTTCCTAGCCCTTGCCCAGGCATAAAGATAAACCATCTTCAATATTACAGCACATAACTGAAAATCTTCTTCATAACAAAGGACCGCCATCATTCTGAAAATGAAGAAGTGTACAAAAAGCTAAAATACGTTCACCAACTACACACCCAAATATATTCTAATATTCAAATGAATAAATAAGTCAAAAGAAAAATTAGATATCAAGAAAATATACAATACGAATAATACACAATATAATTCTAAATAAAGAATTCTTTATTACTATTATTAATTACAGTTTATTCACTTTGTATCCCAGGTGTAGCACCCTCCCCATCCCCTCCCAATCCCACCCTCCCTTTTCTTTTCCTATGCCCCTCCCCCAGTCCAATGATATCGTAGGACTTCATCCTCTTCCATCTGACACAAGTCTATCAAGGCTCATCAGGACTGGCTTCATTGTTTTCCTCTGTGGACTGGTAAGGCTGCTACCCCCTCACATGGAGGTGATCAAAGAGCCAGCCCATGAGTTCATGTCATGTCACAATTTGCAGATGATATATGGTAGTAGACCTGAATGACCCCAAAAATTTTCCCAGGGAACACCTACAGCTGATAAATCTATTCAGCCAAGTGCCCGGATACAAAATCAACTCAAAAAAATTAGTAGCACTCCTGTATACAGAAGACAAAAGGGCTGAGAAAGAAATTGGGAAAACAACACCCTTCACAATAGCCACAAAGGACATAAAGTACCTTGATGTAACTCTAACCAAACAAGTGAAAGACTTGTATGAAAAAAAAAAAAAAAAAAACTTCAGTCTCTGAAGAAAGAAATAGAAAAAGATATGAGAAGAGAATTCTTAAAGAAATAATTCAAATGGCTGAGAAACATTTAAAGATATGTGCAAGATCGATAGTCACCAGGGAAATGGAAACCAAAAGTAGTTTCAGGTATGGTCTAAAGAGAGTCACATTGGCTAAGAATATTCAGACATTGCTAGTAGGAGTACAAAAATGTATAGCCACTAAGGACATATTTGTGGCTTTTCCTCAGCAATATGGAGAATGTTCTGCCTCAAGAACCAGCTATACCACTCTTGGGCATATATCCAAAGAATGTTTCATCTTTCCATGGAGACATTTATGCAAACATGTTTATGATTGCTTTAATCAACACTTCCAGAAATTGGATAAAACCCAGATGTCCATAACAGAAGAATAGATAAAGAAAATGTGGACATTTATACAACAAAACAGTACTCAGTCATTTTACAAAGTAAATCATGAAATTCGAAAGAATATGTATATCTGCAAGCAAACTAGAAAAAAATCATTCTGAGTATATAGTAACACAAGTTCAAAAATACAAATATGGCACGTATCTTCTCACATGTTAATATTACTTTTAAAGTGAATGATAAGCAATGTACAGCACATAAAACCATGTAGGATACACACAGAATAAGGGACTAGTGTTTGAGAACAAATAACTAGATCTCCCTAGGAGAGGTTAATAAAATAGTTATTGATAGATGGAAGATGGGCTCATAAAGAAGAATCGGTTGGAAGTGGAGAAAAGGACATTATGGAAAGTAATATGAAGAGAGACAGTGAAGATGAAATGTCAATTGAATATTACTGTAGTAACCTAATACAGCAAAAGCTGCCTAAAATGTATACATATCTGAAGGTGATCTAAATGAAATAATACGAGAGAGTCCCAACAGCATGTCATTTGTCATCAAATGAAGTATGTGTTATATCTACTTGAGGTGGTGGACAAAAGAGTCTTATTAGAATGTCTAAACAATGCACACTTTTATCAAGATTATAATTTGCTCTCCATAAATTCACTACAAGTCTCTATCGCTGAATAGAGCATTTACACAACTCACTGAATATAGAGAAATTAAGCTAGTGCCTACATAGAAATTTCACTATATAGGTACATTTATCTATATCTGAATTGATATATATATATATATATATATATATATAGAGAGAGAGAGAGAGAGAGAGAGAGAAATAGATTTATGTGTGTAATCTGTATATGTATTTTTAAATTCCAATAACCAAATATTGCAAGATTATACATAGGAGGCATCAATTAATTATTTTGTTTGTTTATATATAAGAGTTAACAGTACATCATTTTTTCAGTTTCCTACATTCAAAGCCTCTTGCAGTTTTAGCTCTTGAAATTTCATGGCTGCGTTTTCATGAATGGAGTTTACATAAGTTAGATATCAAATTTTGATTTGCATTATATTGTATATATCTCATTATAATAATGTATATAGTAAAAATACCATGAAATTATGTCAGTAGTAATTATGATAAACAGTATTACAGTAAACTAGAAAAGTATAGAGATGAAGTACTTTTCGTTTTGGTTGTTGTTATGAGATAGTTGACTGAGCCCAGCCACATCAAGATTTCTGTTGCCAGGTTCAAAACTGAGTTCATAATCACAGGCTTCAATTAATGTTTGTCTTTTAATCAGGAAAGAATGTAAAGAGGAAAGTGGCTGATAATCTAAGCTAAGCATACAACTTATAAATTTGTTGTCTGTCTTGATTTAAATTGCTTATGAGCAGCTTGCCCCCTCTTTTGGTCCTGTATAATTCTGAATTTGGTGCCAGACTTCCAGGAGGAAATCTGAATACAAAAGCTGAGTTGAGAACCCTGAACCCAGGTGTCCTGCATAAGGCTGAGTCACTAGTATTTACTTTCTTGGTCAAAACCCCATGTCAAAATATGAATGAATTCTCTCCCTCTCCAGCCCCCACACCAATGTCCCTATTCTAGTCCACTGATAAGGGATGTCCTCCTCCTCTACTATCTTACTGTAGCCTATCAAGTCTCATCAAAATTGCCGGGATCTACTTTCCCTGTTGCTTAGTTTAGCCACTTTGACTGAAAGAAGTGATCAAAGAGGTAGCAAAGTGATCAAAGAGTAACTGCCCCTGCTCCCCTTACTAAAGGAAATCAAATGTTCAAAGTACCCTTCACAACAGCAATCCAAAACAAACAAGCTGTTTTGTTTTTTTTTTTTTTATGACCTACAATTTTGTCTCAGACCCTGGTGTTTTCCAAAGTCACTGTGGACCATGATGAAATCATACAGGTTGTAGAAGAAAGAAAGAACCAAACATGTTTTCACCTGGAGGAACCAGGTGTAGAGCCCCAGGGCTATGGGATTCCAAGAGTACATGGATGACAGGGAAATAGAACAACAAAAAGACAGCAAATTCAGAGCAAGTCTGGCTACAGTGACAGAAATATCTCAGTACTATGACCCTCAGTTGTCTGGACTTTGCTACAGTGTTTGTACTGACCTGTCATGTAAAACTTTGGGTATGCACAGACTAAGAGCCTGAAGCAACAGTAGGAAGCAGCTGTAGCATACAAAGTCTTCTCTAACACTGCTGAGGTCTGAGCCTGTTACAGGACCTAAGCCAAGAATCTCCTTGGATCAGCCTCAATGCAGGGGACTGTCTCTGCATAGTGAAGAGTCTGACATGTCCCTTCCTTTGCTTTGTCTCAGCCTCCTCCTGAAACCTTTGTTTACATCAATGAGGATGCCTCTGCTCAGTTGTGGTTATTACTGGGGGCCCAACAACTACATGGAGGCAGACGTTAACCTTGTTACATTTATTCCCATTTCCATCCCACTTGACCTACATTATAAAGTCCGGAATGTTTTTGACAGAAAACCAAGTCAACTATGGAATGCCGATCTGTGAGTACTTGCTTGAATGTGCTATGGTTGTTCTGGTTAAAAGACAGTACATGACCTGCTAAACACATGTAATTCCATTGAGAATAATGAACTAGATAGAGGACAATGTGAAAAACAGTTTCACATTTTTTTTTCTGCTTCATTGTGCATTGCAAACATTTACACTTCTCTGTGTTATGTTTCCAGCCAGAAATAAATCAGGGATAGGAAAAACCTAACTTTTGTGTCTGATCCATGGTGTGATTCCATGGTCAGGCTTATATATTAATAACACACTGACTCTAATATGTCCTGATAAGTTTCCATTCTTCTCAGGTCTATTTAGCCATCTAAAGATCTTATGTTTGAATATCTGTTTCTTTCCAGAGACTTGGAGAGTTCTGCTAAATTGAACTTGAATATCCCTATGTCTTCAGTACAACTCTTAGGATCTCATGTTTCTCATATTCTGGCTTTAGTATCTTTAAAGTATCTCAGAGTTTAGACGCTGTGGTCATAATCATTACTTATTTATTTATCATTGACATTGTAATATAGTGTTCTGAAATTCATGTGTTTCATGCCCATATTCTGTCTTCTACTTAGATCTGCTGGAAACCCAGTGTTCTGTGATTTGATTGGAAGCTCTATGATTTTCATTTCCAACCTTTCTGTCTTTCTCTTCCTTCAGAATATCAGTTTTATCTTAGGATTTATTTTACATGGTACTGAGCATTGTCTGTGTATTGCTGTTTATTCTATCCTTCATCGAAGTTCTCCTGGAAACTGTTGATTCTTGTCTCAATGCCCAGTTGAATTCATTGCTTGATTCTGTCTTCTTTTCTGTTGTTCATCTCTTTACTTTCTGAAGTATTCATCTTCCACTTTATCTCTCTGATAAACTGTGAGTTAGGTTGTTGGTTATTCATGATACTGTAGAGGAGTCATTAGGCTTTTTCATATTTCTATTGTTTAGTTGATACTATAAATGGTACACATGTTCATCTGAACATCAATTTTGAGATTAGTGTGGTCCTTTGATGAAAAGTACCTTATTGAAACCTCAATACATATTTCCTCTCTGAGCAGGAAACAAACATACAAGCCTGTGGTCCTGGTACTTGTATTGTTATGGAGTACTTAAATAGAAAAACAGACACACTAGAATTCCTAATTTATTTTGGAAGTAAGGGACTCTTAGGAATGATTTCACAAGATGGAGAAACCATAGTTCAGTAGCTCACTGCCACTGGAGAGAGAAGGGATTCCAACACAGGAGGAAGGAAAGAGCCAATCCTCAGAGATAGACAAGAGACAGAAAAGACTGAATTGTTAATTGACAGAAGTCTTAATCTAGATTCTGTTTGTCCTGTGATAGGTGGATCTAGTCTTAATTCCTTGAAGTAGTTTACACAAAGAAATAAAATTTTAAATATATTAACATGTCCACAATCTGTAATCTATTCTGAAATCCTCACTTTAGGAAAAGCAAGTGTATGTAAACAGCTGGGTTAGACTCATGCTTTAGAGCTAGAGCTGGGGTACCAAAAAGGATGGTTCTGGGATACAAAATGAACAGCCTTTCCTCTCTCTGAATGTGTAATGGCAGATAAGATTTCAGCACAATGAGAAGCATTGAGGTATATCTTCAGCAGGAATGAAAGGACATTAAAAAGTTTGATTTTGTAACTATGACAAGACTAGCCATACTGTCAACATGTCAAGAGATCTGAGAGAAATTTGAGCAGGCAGTATAATCCAAATTTCTTTTATATCTGTCAAAATGACAGAGACTTAACAGATCCCTGGCACCCAGTCGGAGATCCTCCATGGCAATCTCAAAGACTTCATAGCCATCAGAGTTTGGCAGTCTTTTGATGCCACACCAAACAACATTAAGGCTTCAACTGCCACACAGGGCATCATCGGCCTCCAAACACCAGACTCATGAGGCCTGAAAGATTTTTTTATGAAGGAGGCACTTGGGAAAATCCACCTACCCTAGCCAGGCAGAGTATGGCATTTAATTCTACAATTTCCATAGGTTGGGCAGGGACAAACTGGTGGGAGAAACATGTGGCAATTCATTGTTCAGTTTTCAGCATTACCACAGTTAAAATATGATCAAAGAAAAGGCCATTTCTGTCCATTTTATTTGTGGATAGGCATAGCTAATGACTCCAGATGTCTGTCAGAGAAAGCCTTTTTCATTAAATTAATTCCATATTTGACAGAGCTCTCTGGGATTTGAGGAGGAGCATCTCATTTATTACCATACCTTTTCACTTGAATATTTTTACTAATTAAATCAATTCACATCTTAGTAATATGTTGCACCCTTCTTTACTCCCAATTCCACCCTCTCTCCCACATCCCCCTCCCCTATCTTTTCCCATAAATACACACTGCAGCTCCTGTAGTCTTAGGGTAAGTGAGTTGTCTCCATCCCCTGTGGTCTGTTAGGGTAGCACAATCAGGGGAAAGTGATCAACAATCAGAAAACATATTGCATGTCGGAGTTATCTTCCTCTTCCCTAACTACTGGACCCACATGAAGCCTAATCATCCCTTCAACTACTTATATGTAGAGGACCTAAGTTCAAGCCATGCATTGTCCTTGGTGGTGCTTCAGACACTGTAGAACCCTCTGGGCCCTGTTGCATTGGCCCTGATAATCTTCATGTGGAGTTCCTGTCATACATATATACATGAATGAGTATATGGATATAACCAACTGAATCAATTGTTTACTCTTTAGAATTACTTTTATGTGATTGGAAAAACATCAGCACTCAGCTCAAATGGAAAAAATGGAGAACAAATTTATTGTTGAATAAATTTGCGAGTCTGGGAACACAATTAAAGTCATCCCAAATCCCATGTTTCAATATGGAAGTAGATTCATGCATTTTTCATAGTAAGTGAATAAAGACAGCTATAAGTCCAATATATCACTGGAAACATCAGAGAGGAGGTAGACAGAAAGATGGAGAAATTTATCATACAGGCCTAAGATGCTGTATGATGTAATTCTTGTCTTTTAGAGAGGCAGAAGCCAGTGGTGTTCTGGGTTACTGAATTCCAAAATGATTTTGTTCACTGTCTGTAAGAGATCATCTCAACCTTAGAGGTGTCCAAAAAACGGCAACTCAGGATGTGTCAGGTAGTCTGGACTATGGTAATGAGGCCCCAGAGCTACTACATTCCAATCTCTCCATATCATTAAAGTTTTTATAGCCAGTCTTTGCAGACACAGCTGTTTCCAGGAGTTCTCATTGATACATGTATACAATCATACAGTTCAATATTACTTTGGGATAATCCTTGGGAAAGACTAATTTTCTTTCTCTCAGTTGTTCCTCATTGCCTGGTGTTGACCAATAGATTCTCTCTTTTTACATAGCATCTGGCCATATATCTCAGATTAATGCAGTACAACCAAATGGTGTTTCTTCCCAGTGATGGTAGGGCTGAAAGCAGAATCGTTCCTTCAGTAGAACCTAGTGGCCTATAGACTCATGATTTCTGTTAAGCTCCCTCTGTAAGGGTTACCCAGACGCTTATCTACCACAGGTTTTGAAAGAAGCTTCTGAAGTCCCTTCCCTAAACACTGAAGACCATGAGTGAGAAAGTTCAGCCCACCTATGTGCAACAAAGTTACACCTCCTCCCAAGGACGTTCAGCCAACCAACCTGCAAAAAAGTTACACCACCTCCCCTTGAGAGCACTTTTGTACTGTCTTAAAATGCTTGGGGTTTTCCTCTCTTTTATATGCTAGTATAACTTACTTTTTTCTTTCACTGCCTTACCTAGGAAACTCTAATTCTTTATTTAAATTGCAAGCTTCATGAAATACCTTTTCTTTAGTTATTACTATTTACATTTTGTAAAGAAAATTAATTTTTACATTAGATTTACATGTGTTTTGCCTACATGTCTGTGTGTGCATGGTTACTTCAAAGGCCAGTGAAGGATGTGGATACCCTAGAAGTGGTGGTACATATTTTTGGAACCTAAAACTGGCTACTGGGACTTGAATCAGGGTCCTCCACAAGAGCAGCAAGTAGTCATAACATATCAGTCATTTCTCAGGGCCCTAGAACACTATTTTACACAGGTTTATTTATTTTTATTTCATGTCTTGAGTGCTTACCTCCTTGTATATGTGTGAATGCCCAGGTATGCTGGTGCCCAAAGATGCCAGAAAGGATCTTATGACCTAGAGCTACACATGGATCCAAGGCTTCCCAGTGGGCACTGAGAACTGATACTAGCTTTTACTCAAAGGGGTCTGTGTGCTTAAATGCCTGGGCATCTGCCTATCCACCAAAGAGATACTTTAACAGTAAGAGTGCATACAAACTTGTTAAAATTTTTAAGTAAGTATAAAATTAAATCATTTCAAAATAAAAGGACATGAAGTGGTTAATCATATTCCTAGTGAACACCTTAGTAACTCTTCCATACCCCAATGCCTCCACAAACAGAAAGATCATCAGCACCTATATATTCAGCAGTCATACGACATAGACAAGTGACAATGCACAGAAAAAAAAAACTATTACTAGATGCAGTTTAATTTCTTAGGTTTTAGGAGCCATTCTATGATGTTCCTAAGTTGTCTGGGCTCATTCACAAAAGCTTCAAATGTCACAGGAAAAGTCATGGCCTAAGACCTCTAAGTTTCTGAATTTTATAAAGAATTTCTGGAAAAAAAAAATTGACTGACTATACTCATTGCTCTATCCCTATGTGTTTAGAATGAAATGGAAAAACTATCAAATTTTGCTGACTGTATACTTTGCCATGGAGGAGATCAATAAGGACAAACAATTGCTTCCTAATATAACCATGGGTTTCCATGTCTACAATTCCTTTAATTCTAACAAAAGAACCCTGGAGGGCCCTCTGATGTTCTTGTCTGGGAGGAGTGATTATATCCCTAATTACAAATGCAAAACAAAACACAAAGCTCTAGGAATCATTTCAGGAACCTGGCCAGAATTTTCTGCTGCTATTGGAACACTTTTGGAGCTCTACAAAGTCCCACAAGTAAGTTAGAAAAGTATTTTTGTTCACAGTCACTTAGGAAACCTGACCAAAAGAAAACAAACAATTGTTTACTTTAGACAGATTTCAAAATCATTGAATGAATTACCTTAGTATGGCAATGATTAGTAGGGGAAAGAGTGTGGTGAAAAGCATGAGCAGGACATGAGCAGTATATTCTGATAATTTCAAAGCAGATAACTTAATAATACTCGTGATTCTATCTCTAAATGCTGGCAAGATGTTCTGTGAATACTGAGGCTGTATTTGCTCACAAGTCAAATTTTACAACACCTAAGTGCCAAATCTTGCATATGAATATCTCATAATACATAGAATGGTCAATGTCTGACATAAGAAAATAAAAAGTACAGGACATGTTACTAAATTTGCAACAATCCTCAAATGAAAAATATTCAAGGAATTTTTATGATATCATTCAGGATAATACACCTCAGAGAGCAAAGAATATCTACATAGGTATATTCCAAATACTGACTATTGCCAGCCTATACTGAAGCAAAGCATCCATCAAAAGGCATCAGTATAAACAAAGAAAACATTGGGTGAGTGTAAGGGTAGGGAATAATCAAGATCACAAAACCCACAGTGTGGCTCTGATTGTTATCACTCAGTTAAACAATTCATATGTGAAGAATGAACCTATTTCCTCTCTTAAGGTGATGGCCCCAAATACATAGAACATCAGAATCACTTTTGTTCCTGTGTTTCTTCAGGTCACATATGGACCTTTTAATGCCGAGCTAAGTGACAAAGTTACATTCCCATCCCTTTATCAGATGTCTCCTAAAGACAGAGGCCTAATCCATGGTGTGATCTCTTTATTGCTGTGCTTTGGCTGGAATTGGGTGGGGCTTTTTGTGGTTGATGATCTGAATGGAAAAGAGTTACTCTCTCACCTGAAAGCAGAAATGGCAACAGAAGATATCTGTGTGGCTTTTACACAAAAAATCCCTGCTTATTGGAAGCTAGGGTTAAAAAATATTGCTGGTTTGGTGGACCTGAACCAACATACACAAGTGAATGTACAGGTATTCTATGGTGATATAGATGACTTGTTGATATTCTGCCTTAATAATAGAATATTTTTAGCCAGAGGGAAGGTGTGGATCATGGCAAAGCAACACTTAATACATTTAGATTCTGCAGCAGATGAGTTTTATTTGATATACTTTTTCAGAGGAAGTGTATCATTTTCAAAGAAGAGAACTATCCCTGGTTTCAAGAACTTTCTTGAGGATCTTACACCCTCCAGATACCGAGGAGATTTTTATTTCTCTAAATTCTGGATTGACAATTTTCTTTGTTCACTTCCTTCTTTGCCATGTAAATCTCTTAATCCCTGCCCAGCGAATATTTCCCTAAAGATTAATCACAAAAAATTGATCTGATGACCATTTCTGAGTCCAGCTATTCCATATGGAATGCAATGTATTCCATGGCCCATGCACTCCATAAACTGCTATTGAACAAAACTGAAATGGGATCTACCGAAGACAGAAACACAGACTGGCTTCTACCATTGCAGGTAAGTCTCACTCATATGCAAGGGAAGCTCAGGATCTAACATTATTACTAAGTAATTACTGTGGTCAAGCCATTAAAACGTTTTTCTCATTTTATAATTAAAAGTATAAGTTAAAATGGAAAAGCTTCTGTCACAGTGTATGTGTATACATCTGTAATTATCTTATATGATTTTGGGACTGAAAGCACTGACTTGAAGACAGTAAGTTTGAATGTCTTTTAACAAATACTTTCATAGTTTGAGATGAAATTCTGTAACATATAAATGTAATCCATGTAAAGATAAAGCAAGTTTAATATTAAAATTTATGTGCTTTCATGGAATATGCCAAGTTCCATGAGGTATAGACAAAGTGACCACATCCAAAGCTGCTTTTTCACATAAAATGAAATTTAGGTTAATAATACAAGACTATAAGAAGAACCTTTCATGGAAAATAAATTCCCTGTTCTAGAGTCATGAGTAACTGAAAAGTAATTGCTTGTACAAGTTCTTTATTCTTAATTGCATAAAATGAAGTTAAAACCAAACAGTGCTTCCATCTTAAAGGTTAGAGCATAAACCAGTTAATAAGCTGAGACTATATCTCCATGCATTAGAGATAAATGGATGTGTTTAGGTTTTAAACCAAAAAGATATAAACAGGAATCATCCACACACATACGAGCCTTGATGATCACCTTCAAATAGGAACATTAAGAAGACTGTTGAACAAGTAAATTTAACTTTAAATTCTATCAAAGACAGATGAACAAAAAATAAATTCTGAATGTATCGTGTACTATGTAATCTTGAGTATTATGGAAAGCAATAATATTTAACATAGACATTGTCACGGTTTCTGAACATGGTCTACCAGAGATGTGATATTAGGTAAGTTTGTATAAGCCTTCTCTAGATAACAGAGTACCTAAGCAACAGTTCTATAACATGAGTAGGAATTAGGTAACAAAATATTGAACATCATAATTTGAAACATTAACCTGTTTAATTTGTTAAATATGGAATTAAATCACGCTAGGGGCATGATTTAGCAAGTATAAGCATGTGTTTCTCATACAGGGTCCCTGAGTTTGGTTGTCAGCACACATATGGTGGCTCACAACTGTCTTAATTTCAGCTCCATGGAATCTGACACACTCTTTTGCTTTCTGCAGGAGTCAGATATGTACTTTGTGTACATGTGTACACATTTGTAGGCAATAAACAAAAACAAAAATAACACATATGTAGGGGGCCTGAAGTGGCTCAGTGTTTAGAAGTACTTTGTGCTATTTAAAGACCCACAATTCTTGTTATCTAGATAAAAGCTTACAACTATCTGTAACTCTACTCTGGGCAGTACCGTCTTCTGGCCTCCAGAGGCACCAGACACATTTGTAGTGAACATTGTACCAGATAGTGTTCATATCAAAGCTGAAAGTCAAATGTTGTGACAGAAAACAAACCAAAGAGAAATGAAGGCAGGTAGTGGGTCTCTTTTCAGTTTCCTGAATTATAACTGACATAAAGTTTGCACATATTTATTGTACATTTTTAAATGAATCTGGAGTTTTGCATAAACTCCTAATAATATTATCTCATTGTAATCTCATATACATGTATACCAATTTACCAAATTGAAATACACTCATATTCATTGTGTGGCATCAGAAAAGACATATCTTAAGACATATGAATCCACTGATTTTCTCTAAAAAAAATATATTTTCTAATTAGAAATATTTTGCTGGTGCTGGGGAAAGTTACAGGGCCTTGTTTACTCTAAGAACATGCTCCACATGTTCCATACCTTAGATATTTCTCTTTGTGTTCAGTAGCTCTTGTATTACTTTCATGGGGAGAACTTTTCATCTCACTAAAACAAGTGTGGGGGGACACCTAAACAAACTAAGCCTCTTCAAAAACAAAGCTATGTTAGAGAGAGAAAGAGAGGAGAGAGAGAGAGAGAATGGATTTCTCTTAAAGGTCATCAAACAGTAATTTGTATGGGCCACTCATATCAAATGATGTCTCTCTTCAGCTGCATCCATTTCTGAGTAAAATTAAAGTGACAAATGCTGCTGGAGATGAAATGAGCTTCGATGAGAACAAGAAAATTATGGAAACGTATGATATACAAAATTTTGTGGAACATACTCAGCACATTTCATTACTAGTTAAAGTGGGAGTTTGTCTTCAAGAGTCCACAAGATCAAGGCTTTTTCATCAATGAAGTTCTGATTAAATGGCCAAGCAACTTCAATCAGGTCTGGAAGTTTTCAATATTTAATTTGTAGAGAATATTTGTAAAGGATTACTAAAATTAATTGTGTGATGTCTTTTAGATATTTTTAAATAAATGTTTTTAAATTTCAGTTCACTTTCTTTACATCCCCCAAAATGGTTCCTCTTGCCTCACCTCTCAGCTTCCCCTCTCCTCCTTTTCCTCTCTCCTACTCTCTTTCCCCCAGAAAAAAAAAAATGATCTCCCCTCCCACCATATCAACCCTCTCCAACACATCAAGTCACATCATAACTGACCATATCTCATCCACTGAGGCCAGTTCAAGCCAGCCTGCCAGGGGAAAGTGCTCCAAAATGAGGCAATAGAGTTCATGTTTGAAACAGCCTCTGCCCCTCCAACTACATTTGCCAGGCTAAAAAGATGAAGAACAAACTACTCATTGGCCAACTATGTGCAGAGGGCCAATGCCCAGACCATACATGCTCCTTAGTTGATGTATCAGTCTCTGTAAACCCCCATGATTCTTAGTTAGTTGTCTCTGTTAGTCTTATTTTGGAGTTCCTGTCCCTTCCAGGGCCTTCCAACACTTCCACAAAATGGATAGAACTCCACCCCATGCTTGTCCCAGTATCATCAACCAACTACAGGGTGGAGCCTCCCAGAAACCTGTTCTGTAAGACTCTCTACTGTTGTGGTGTGTCTCAGGTTGGGTCAATTATTATTTGGAGTTTTCCCTCAATCTTTATTCCTGCACTTCCTGTAGGCAGGGTAAGTTTTGGATCAAAGGTTTTGTTAATGGGTTGATTTCCCCTCACTCCACTAGTCCTGCCTGGCCAAGAGGTGGTCACTTCAGGCTTCACGTCTCTCCCTGTTAGGGGTCTCAGTTATAGGAACACCCACATCCTCCCACCGACCTCCATCTTGACAAATATATTACCTTAGTTTCCCTTCTTGTTCCCAGCCCTAGAACCTCCCACTGACATTGTCCCTACATCTGATCCCAACTCTTGTTTCTCTCCCAATTACATCTCTTATCCAGTCCCTCCTCTTTATCCACTTCTGCTTTCTAATCTATGTCCCCTTCTGAGTGACATTCCAGCACTCTCCCTTAGACCTTCCTTGTTACTTATCTTCTTCGTGTCTGTGGATTGTTGCCGGAGCCCGCCAGCAGAGTTGAACGGTTCTTGAGTTGGGAGTGAGGATTAAAATTAAAAAACTAACACACAACACATATGGGCCTTTTCCAAGAGGCTCCAGTGGAGATATTAGACTCGACCAGCCCCCAGCCTGACTTTATTGCAGAGAGCTTTTAAGCCAGAGTAAAAACAGCTCAGAAAAATGGGTTAAATTTATGAGGAGGTGAAACAATAGGTGTGATTTTGAAAAGCTCTCCCACCTGCTGTCACAAACAAAGGGAGATGGACTTGCAAATTCTTCCCTGGCTTCAGTGAAGGCCTGGTAAAAGCAGTCTTCCTGTTGAGATTTAAATATCAAAGCAGCTACCAGAGCAATGGCTTCCAACAGATCGTGGTAGGTTTATCCTGTACGATAGGTCTAATATCCTCTTGTAAGTGAATATATACCACATGTGTCTTTCTGCTTCTGGATTACCTCACTCAGGATGATCTTTTCTAGTTCCCACCATTTGCCTGCAAATTTCATGATTTCCTTGTTTTTAACAGCTGTGTACAGTTCCATCGTGTAAATGTAGCACAATCTCTTTACCCACTCTTTGGCTGAGGGACATCTAAATTGTTTCCAGTTTCTGGTTATTAAAAATATACCCTGTATAAACATAGCTGAGCAAATGTCCTTGTTGTATGGTAGAGCATATTTTGGGTAAATGCCCAGGAGTGGTATATCAGGGTCTTGAGGTAGAACTATTCCCAGTTTTCTGAGAAATTGCCCGCTTGATTTCCAGAGAGGTGTGTAAATTTCCACACCCATCAGCAACGCAGGAGTGTTCCCCTTTCTCCACATCCTTGCCAGCATGTGTTATCACATGAGTTTTTGATCTTAGCCATTCTGACAGGAGTAAAATTGAATCTTAAAGTCATTTTGATTTGCAATTCTCTGATGGGTAAAGACATTGAGAATTTAAGTGCTCCTTAGCCATTTGTGATTCCTGCTGTGAATTCTCAGTTTACCTTTGTACCTCATGTTTTAATTGGATTATTTGATATGCTGATGTTTGATTTCTTAAGTTCTTTGTGTATTTTGGATATCAGCCCTCTCTGTGATGTAGGGTTGGTAAAGATCTTTTCCCAATCTGTAAGCTGCTGTTTCGTTCTTTGATTTCTTTGGTTTACAGAAGCTTTATAGTTTCATGAGATCCCACTTATTAATTGTTGATCTCAGAGCTTGTTCTATTGTCATTCTATTGTCTGCTATGCTAATGAGTTCCAGGCTTTTCCTCCATTTTATCTTCTAATAAATTTAGAGTCTCTGGTTTTACTTCAATGTCTTTGATCCACTTGGACTTGAGTATGTGCAGGATGATACATACAGGTCTATTTGCATTTTCTACATGCAGACATCTAGTTAGACCTTCAATTTGGTTCGGCTGATCAACCTGTCTGTTTCTGTGCCAATACCATGCAGGTTTTATTTCTATTACTATGTAGTATAGCTTGAATCAGGAATGTTGATACTGCCAGAAGTTTTTATTATACAGAATGTTTTTGGCTATCCTGGGTCTTTTATTTTTCCATATGAAGTTAATGGTTGAACTTTCCAGGTCTGTAAAGAACTGTGTTGGAATTTAATGGGAATTGCATTTAATCTGAGGATGGCTTTTGGCAGGATGACCATTTTTAGTATGTTAATCCTAACAATCTATGATCATGGGAGTTCTTTCCATCTTCCAAAATCTTCAGTTTATTATTTCAAAGACTTGAAGTTCTTGTCACACAGGTCTTTCAATTGCTTGGTTGGTGTTACCCCAAGATTTTTTATAGTATTTGTGGCTCTTTGTGAAGTGTGTGTGTGTGTTCACCTACTTTCTTTCTCAGCCTTATTGTTGCTTGTGTACAGAAAGTCTATTGAATTTTTTTGAAATAATTTTATATCCAGACACTTCACTGAAATTGTTTAGTAGCAGTAGGAGTTCACTGGTAGAATCTTGGGGGTCACTTATCATCTTCAAAGAATGATACTTTCAGTTCTTCTCTTCTTGTTTTATATCCCTTTGATCTCTTGTTTTATCACTCTAGGTAGAAATTGAAGCACTGTATTGAAGAGATATGGTGCAATTGGCAGCCTGGTCTTGTCCCTAATTTTAGCAGGAATGCTTGAAGTTTTTGTGCATTTAACTTGATGTTGGTTATTGGCTTGCTGTATATTGCCTTTATTGTGTTTAGGTATGTGTCTTGCCTCCCTGATTGTATGATGTCTCTTTGAAAATTTAAAATTATTATTATATTCTATATTCTTAGCTCTATTGTGATTGTGAGCTTGTGTGTGACTGAGCACATGTACTTGTTAGGGCCACACTCAACACTGGTTATCTTCCTCTGTTGCTCTCCCTTTTACTTTTAAACCGGTTATCTCTCTGAAACCTATGCTTATGGTATTGCTGTATTCAGTGGCAAGCATATCCTTGAATTTCTCACTGTCTTCATGACCACAAAATTTTTATTACAGGAATATATTCTACACCCAACTTTTCTTTCAATCCCTTCAGGATGATCAGTTCAGGTATTCATGTTCATGTGACAAGAATGTTAAATGCTAAATCATCTCTTCAGTCCAATTTGATTATTTTCAGAAATAAACCACTACTTAACTACTTCCTGCAGATTCAATTAGATGAAGTAAATTTAAATGTGTGTTCATTCATGCTGCAGTTAATGAATGAGTGTTCATAGGTGTGTAGGTGTGTGGTTTATGTGTACATACACATGCATACAAATGTATGTACATATTGACATATTTATTATACATGCATGATCATGCTCAAGCATCCTTCCATTTATACAACTCATACTCAAGCATCTCAATAATTTTGCACATTTGTGAATTAGCGTGAACAGAAAATAAACTATGGATTTTGATAGAACACTTTTCTGTAACAAATGTATATGAGCTGCCAGATATGTGTGCCAGGAACTGAACTTATATTTCTCTGCAAGAAAAGTATGAGCTCTTAACTGCTGAGCCAGTTATCCAGAAGAATATTCCTGTTAATATATTAAAATTTATGAGATAGAAAATGAATCCAAATAAAGGCAAAAAAGAGGTCTAAGAATAGATAGAAATGTTTGTTCCTGTCCTACACAATTTTTAACATATAACAAACTAAAGTTGTGCTAGTTTAGTAGTTAATGTTATTAACTAATGTGCAACTGGTGAAAATCCTATGTAACAGTGTAACTAATATTTAAAAAGAAAGAAGTATTCCTAGCATTGGGAATTAAAGGTAAAAGTCACAGTAATAGATCATAATTCACCAATGGCCAAACCATCTTTCATGAGAAAAGTAAACTTCCTTTTGCAGCTGAATCAGAGTGCATGGGTATTACTACATGATTGGAAATGTAAAGGTAGAAATAGATGAGGAAAGATGGACTGGGTTTCTGTCTGACAATCCAACTGTTTCAAAATTCATATGAAAAAAATGAGTTCTGGCTTGCTGCCTCACAGGAGAAAATATATGGACATTGTACACATTTCACAAAGGCTAGGAAGAAGTGAGTCACAGATTAGTCACCATAAAAGGATGTTGAACATTTAGCATTGGAAAGTGTGCTAACTTCAAATTTCCATTCTACACTCTTGTATTAAACGCTCTGATTTCCTCATAAACCCATAGAATTTCCATAAGATATATGAATTTAAGTTATTTGGCCTAAATTATTTTAAATTAATGTACAATATTACTACCAGTTCTTCTGTGTTTCCCTCAGATTCCTCAATCTGTATGTTCACAGAGCTGTGGTCCAGGATTCTTGAAAGTTCCACAAGAAGAGAGACCTATCTGCTGTTTTTCTTGTGTATTTTGTCCAGAGCAGCACATTTCCAACCAGACAGGTATAAAAATAATATCTTTTCTCAAAGATATATATTATATGTTATATGTTAATATCTTACATGCTTGGGAATGTAGAATCAGAAAGCTAAGAAGTGACCATGGTATCATAATGTAGTGCTTTTCTCTATGTCTCTTTCACTCATCCCTGAATCCATTAGTAACCACTGCTGATTCCACACGATGTGTGCAGGTTTGAGTGGCAGTTCTCTTGCTATTGTGTCAAAATCAACCTACTTAAAAATTCTTCCTTTTGGTTCATGAAATGGCCATCTCAACTCTTGCAGTGATACTTGCTTTAGGCTACCCATTGAATGTGAGATATCCAGTTGTTCAAGATTGAATTATATTTCTGTAATAAACAAATGTAATGATAGGTGCCTGAAAGTAACTCCGGGAAAAGTAGATGTGTAATTGTTTCCTCAATACACAAGAAATGGAACTGCATTTAAAACACTTAAAAGTTGACATTTCAAGTACCAACATTAGCAGAAAAAGCCAGTCTTCATAAATGAAAGTATGGCTGCCTGTTTAAGGTTATTGTCATCCATGTGATAACATATACATGTAACATCACAAGGAATGAGCAATTAGTATTTATGAATAAAAAGACAAAGACACAAATACAACATTTAATGAGAAAGAGTCCATGAATTTGAGAGACACTAAATATAAGGTGGGTCCAGGAGAAGGTCTGGAAAGAAGAACAAAGAGGTATAGTGAGGTAAATGTGTTATTTTAAAAATGAAAAATTTTATTAAAAAAATAAAAAGTCATAAGGAAGAAGCATTATTATAATGATGAGAATCTATTATTATTTATTAAACTGAAAAAGGCCAACCTTTAGGCAATTTTATAAGGCTTGTCTATGCTGTTGATTTTCTCAAAGAAATCAAAAAATGGTTTTGTTGGCTCTTTGAATCATTTTGGTTTTAGTATATTGATTTTAGCACTGAGTTTGATTATTTCCAGCCATCTACTCCTCTTCAGTGTGTCTATATCTTTTTTTTTATTTACTTAGGGGAGATAGGCCTATTTAATTTATTTACTTGATCTTGATTTCACTTTGGTAAGTGGAATCTATCAAGAAAATTGTGCATTCTATATAAAGTTTTTGTAAAGTATAGGCTTTTGAAGTACCACTTAAAGATTCTTTTTTATTTCCTTTGTGTCTGTCCTTATGTCCCCTTTTCATTTTCAACTTTGTTCATTTCAGTACTGTCTTTCTGCCTTTTGTTACTTTGTTTCAGGGCTTGTCTATGCTGTTGATTCTCTCAAAGAAGTAAAAAAATGGTTTTGTTGGCTCTTTTAATCACTTTGGTTTTAGTATATTGATTTTAGCACTGAGTTTGATTATTTCCAGCCATCTACTCCTCTTCAGTGTGTCTATATCTTTTTTGTTGTTTTGTTTCTAGGTTTTTCAGGTGTGACCTTAGATTGCTTGTATAAGATGTCTCAAATTTCCTTAAGAAGCACCGAGTGCTATCAACTTTCTTGTAAGCACTGCTTTCATTGTGTCCCATAAGTTTGGGCATGTTGTGTCTTCATTTTCATTGAATTATAGAAAATCTTTGATTACTTTATTTCTTCGATTGCCCTGACCCTCAGGGCTTCAATGGGGTTCCTAAGGTGGATAGATTGGAAGGAATGGGGGAAAAAGGAACAAGAGAAGCAAGAAATGAAAGCCAAGTCTGTTCATCTGATCAAGGCTTCTGTTTATTAAAAATTTTTACCCAACTTATATAGGGAGAAGGCAGGAAAGGGGGAAGGTTAATATACTGCTGCAGGAAATAGAAAGAGTGCTTTCATGGGTTAAATATTGTACCTGCAAGATACCATAAGGATGTTCTCTTAAGATATCTTACAGATGCTCTAACAAAGGATGTCCTCACAAGGCACTTCTCTATACAAGTTTCACAGTACAAACACAGACTAATGATTACACAAGTGATTCAGAGTGGGTGTATGATTTTTTTCAATTACATATCCAGGGTTACAAGTTCAGTTGCATTTTAAAAAATACAAAAGGAACAGATATTATTGTTAGCTCAATAACTCTACTTTAAGGAATCCAAAGGATGTCTCCTTAAAAGAAAACACATTTACTATATTACAGCCTGCTTTTAGGCTGGCAGTGTTTGCAGAATGATTTCAGTCTGATTGCAGTCCAGAGATACAGAAAATACATGAACTTGTCTTTTATGAATAGAAAATAATAATAAACAACTCCTTTTACTACATGTATCATCATCTATGCTATAAATTAGATTTAGTCTATTTTAGTCAATTCTTATTTATTAAATTTTATTTCATCAGGAATGTATGCTCCATTGCCTCATATCTTTAAACAACATTTACAGGGAGTTCTCAGCCTATAATAAAAGAAATATAAATTTTAACACAAATCTCTTGGCTTCTCAGGGTTTGCATATTGTCTTTGTTTACCCTGCACCAATATACTGTTTAGGGGCATATAGCCCAAGAAAACTCCTGAAATGATGGCCTCATCTCTCTATCTGTTTGTCTGTGCTTCATGATCTCCAGGGCCTATAGAAGATTTCCAAACAGTGGACAGATATAGTTAAGTTTAGGCTTTTCATAAAAAAGACTCAAACATAACTTTTGTGTAGGAAAAACAAACAAACAAACAAACAGAAATTGAATCATATTGCAGAAAGTCCCCTGTAATACAACACATGGAAAAAGAGTTAGATATAGAATAACAGTGATCCTAACAATCTGGGATTGTGTCAAGCAACTGTGCTGGCTTCATGACTCTCAACAATTTCAGTGAATATGGCTGTGTCATTCTCCCTTTTTGATTTAATATTTATAGATTTATGGCACTATTATATGACATGTAGGTCATTTTTCAGTCTTCAGAATATTACTGAAAGAACAAGACTGAAAATTAGAACAATTCCCAGGATTATTTTGGAATTAATAATGAAATATTAAGAGTCCTGTCCTGAGTCAAAGGATGTCAAAGACTATAGAAATTTATTTGCAACTTCCACATCTGAGATAGGTACTAGTTGATCTGAGCAGATAGCCGCTCTTTGTTGATGCAAGTGTTGTATATTTACTGCCAAATCAGAATTGCTCCATAGTCTATGGAGGTCAGATATAACTTATTCCCATGTTACCTTAGAAAAATTATATAGAAGTGGGGTAACAAATATCCATTAAAACTGTGAGTAACAAGAAAATTGAGAAGAACCCACAATGGCACAATGGTGGAATTAATGAAGTATATTTTTATACATGGAAGTGATCAAAGTACTTTGTATTGTATACATACTTAGAAACTCACAGTATATAAAAAAGCATTTGAAGGATTGCTTGACAGTGTTACTGCATCTGAATATGAGTAATATATATTTCACTGCCCTAGAGAAATTGATAAATTCTTCAGCAGAAAGTTTATTGTTAATTAAAGAAGATAAAGAGTAAAAATGGGAATTATAAAGATTTCCTTCCTTGGCAGTATCAGAAAGCAGAATATGCCAGGCTACACTTATCAATGGAAAGCACTCTCATGAATTAAATGTGCAATGACTAAATAATTGTAAAAGCTTAAATGTTGATTCACTTCCTCCCCTCAGATCAGCAGGTGTGTATCCCTTGCTCAAGTCAAGAGTACCCAAACCCTGAGAGAAACTATTGCCTGCCCAAGATATTGACCTTCTTGTCCTTTGAAGATCCTCTGGGCATGGCTCTAGCCTGCACAGCTCTATGCTTCTCTGTCAGCACAACTGCAGTTTTGGGGATCTTTCTTAAACACTGAGAATCACCCATTGTTAAGGCCAATAACCGGACTCTCAGCTACATCCTGCTCATCTCCATCCTCCTCTGTTTCCTCTGCTCTTTTTTCTTCATTGGCCATCCAAACACAACCTCCTGCATACTGCAACAAATAACATTTGCACTTGTGTTTACCTTGGCTATTTCCACCGTTTTGGCAAAAACTATAACTGTAATTCTGGCCTTTAGAGTCATGAAACCAGGGAGAACAATGAGAAGATTCTTTGTCTCGGGTGTCTATACTGCTGTCATTCCCATCTGTGTCCTGATCCAACTTATTCTCAGTGGAGTCTGGCTGGGAACCTCACCTCCCTATATTGACACAGATGCACACTCTGAAAATGCTCAAGTCATCATTTTATGCAACAAGGGCTCAGTAACTGTTTTCTACTGTGTGCTGGCCTACTTAGGGTCCCTGGCCCTAGGCAGCTTCACTGTGGCTTTTCTGGCGAGGAACCTGCCTGACACATTCAATGAGGCCAAGTTCCTGACATTCAGCATGCTGGTGTTCTGCAGTGTCTGGATCACCTTCATCCCTGTCTACCAGAGCACCAAGGGCAAAGCCATGGTGGCTGTGGAAGTCTTCTCCATCTTGGCCTCCAGTGCAGGACTTCTGGGATGCATCTTTTTCCCTAAGTGCTACATTATTCTCTTAAGACCTGATATGAACTCTTTGAGATGTATTAAAAACAAAAAATAGCAAATAAAAATTGATCATTTTGATGTATTAGTTTTCTAATAAACCCATTAGTATACTAAAATTAAATTATTGACATACTTTTAAGTAACCTTTTTCTGAAATGTATATTTAAACAAAAATAAGAGCTCCTCACTTTGTCTCACAATCACAGACATTCTATTTCAGAATAGAAGCTGCTGCTGAAATAATTTTAGTAAGATATTCATGTTACTTATTAATTTGTGGACAATATTAAAAATGTAATTACATGATAGTAATTTAGATAAACAGTGCATGAACTAAATACTTGTTTTATTTCTTATTTTGGGGAGTATAACAGGGCTTTTGGTGGTATTTGAGATTCTTCTATAGAACAGGCATGAAAATAGATCTCTGGAAAGGGGGAGGGTCTTTTAAACAGTTCAGCCATTCCAAAAATCAGAGTAGAGAATTTTCTAAAAGAAAAAATATAAATCTACTACCTGGCCCTGCTCTCCTTTCCTAGATTCAGCACCCCACTCTAGAAATACTTGCTCAGTCACCTTCATTGCTATTGTGTTCACAATAGGTAGGAAATCAAAATTATAAATATGTTTAACATGATAAATATCATACACATAATTAGTTGTAAGTAGAAAAATTATAATTTAGGTAACCCATATCCAGAAGACAAATATCTCTCATTCTCTATACTGGGGCATCTAGATCCCATGTTTCAGATGTGAGTATCACCATGTAGAAACAAGAAAAAATGTTGGGCAAGCAATAAAATGGCAGGTACAATTGATCTGATTGGGATAATGTGGGGAAGGTCCCCTAATTATCAAGGTGGATAAATATGAAAGAAGGAAGCAGAACAAATAACAGTAAATATTTGTGAAAGGGTTTTAAGCAATCATACTGGGAATTTATCTACATAAAATTCCTATAATACATGTAAGTCCATGCATGAATATGTTACATGTTACAACCTAAATATTTTTAATAATGAACACAGATAAGTATAGTTCACCACTGTCAGAAGAAGCTTTTCTTTGCAACAGCAATCATGACTGAAAAACACAACCAATCACAAGGCAGAATTCTGGAGAACACTCACACCTGATAAATCTACAAAACAATTCCCAGATCTAAGGCTCAGAGATTATGCAGAACAGATTATGAAAAATTATATAAGGCAGAGGATCAGAGTATGTTCTGGTAGTGTGTCTCCTAATAATACCAGACGCTACACCCATAAGATGAACCAATATTAAAAAAAAAGAAAAAGAAAAAAAGGCTTACCAATGTACCTGCACAAACATGAAGTGAAAAAAGGAAAACGCCAATAGGCATGCAAAAGTGCTCCAGGAAGAAACCGTTGTCTTTAATCCTATGTAAAAAAAAAAATATGTAGGGAACTAATAAAAGCTGAGAGTGTGAGAAAAAAAATCTTTCCAGGAAAGAGCATAAAATCAGTTAGTTATTCAACACCAAACAATCAACCCTGAAAACATACAGGGGACCCAGAAATATCCTGAAAAGCCCTTTCCAGTTGCCACATTGCACACAGAGTTTCCCCTGGTTCCCGGTGTCATGTAAATGTCCCCATCCTTCACCACTGGCTGTCTTCAGGATCCAGAGCTTTCAGGGATTCGGGATTCCTGATGCCATCTCCCCGCCTATCTGCTTTCAGAAGTAAACAGGCCCGGATGCTGGAAGTCTCATTTGTGCGAAGGAAAAATGTGCCCTTTGATTTCTCCTGATCTGACATGGTCCGGCTGGTCCCTGGTCCCTGGAGAAGGGATTCTGGGGTCTCTGCCCCCCTTTTTTAGTCATTTTGACTCTCCCAGTCAAAATAGAGCTGGTCTCTGGAAGGCAAAAAGGCACTCACACAGATAATAAATCTGTTTTAAAGATTAAAAAAAAAAGCTGGAGGCTGGAAAGATGGCTCAAAGGTTAACAGAGCTGACTGCTCTTCCAAAGGTCCTGAGTTCAATTCCCAGCAACCACATGGTGGCTCACAACCATCTATAATGAGATCTGGTGCCTTCTTATAGTGCACAGGCATCATGCTGGAGAATGAATGAATGATGAATGAATGAATGAATCTAAAAAAAATAAAGAAAGAAACAAATCACCGGACTCAGTGTCTCATGCCTGTCATCCCAAAAGCCAGGGGGCTCTCTGAAGCAGAGAATCCCTCTCTCTTCCCTAGGTGCCTGGTTCTATCCCCACGGATCACAGCGTCATCTGTCAAGGGATGTGGTGCCCTCTCGTGGCAAGCATGTGTCACTTAATAATGAGCTTTACATAGATGCTGTAATTAATTTAATACTATGTATTTATTTCAATTTAATAAGAACAGAGCAAGGAGTGTCTCCAGAGCCGGCCTCCTCCTTGAGTCCTGTGGGGTTGGAACTCAGGAGGATTCTATGCTAGATCAAAACAGGGCCTGGGAACCACCTAACTTGAGTCCACCCTCTTCTGCTCTCCCAAACGTGATGGTAAGATTCTATTGCTGAGAACAACACCTCCGTTCATTGGACACAGAGAATCCCAGCTGGCACCTACCTAGAACCTTCACCTCCTTTGGACCACTGTTCATGATACTGGAACATTCACTGAGTGCCACCGGAAGAGAAAGGTCCACACCAACCCAGCCATGCAGCCTTTGCTCTCCAATGGTGACATGCCTACAAGATTTGCTGGTGCACTTGTTGTACAAACATCACGGAAGTGACCAACTAATATCTGGTTGGGTTTCAGGAGGCCCACGCCATGAGAAGGAACCTCGATCCAATACTGCTTGGGTACCCAGGAGCCTGAGTCTACACATGCCAGGAATAGAAGAGAAATCTAAATGCTACAGTTACTCTAAAGGAGAACAGCCATAGTCACAGATCTGTGCCTTCTTTGGACATCATTGGGAACTTCCTCCTGCAGCAGATGGGAACAAATAAAGAGGCCCATGTCCAGTCGACCTGCAGAGAGAAAGAGGCCTTGAACCATCCCACCCTAAATGAGATGTCTCCAGCAAACTCTCACCCCTAAGGGCTCAAGGTACTCTTGTGTCTAGAGTGTAAGTGCCAGAGGGGATGAAGGACAGGAGGGTAACAATGCCTTGTAAACACTTAAGGACCAACACACATAAGAATGCACCCTGACCCACAAGCTATCTTTTCTATCACTTTCCCCTTTCAGGGCTAACTCACCAGGCCACAGGGGAAGAGGATGCTCTCAGTCCTGATGTGACTTGATATGCTGACATGGGTGGACTTGGGGTTGGCAGATCCCATTCTCTGAGGAGCCAGGTGAGGGGTGATAGGGGAAACAGGGAGGGTAGGCCTAGGAAGAGAGGAGGAAGGGGTCTACGACAGGGATGTAAAATGAATAAATAAAAATAAAAATTAAGGGAGCTGGAGTGATGGCACAAAGCTTAAGAGCACCAGCTGTTCTTTCAAAGGTTTGGAGTTCGATTCCCAGCATCCACGTGGCAGTTCATAATCATCTATAGTAAGACTTGGCGACTTCCTCTGGCATGCAGACAGAATACTGTACAAATAATAAACAAATCTTCTATAATAAAAAGAACTACACCACGAATCATAAATAAAGTTTCACTCCAAAAAGAACACTCTTTATCTCTTTAAATACTACTACTACTAATAATAATAAATGAAACACTTAGTTTTCTCCAAGAGAGTCTCATTGGGGCAACAAACCAGACTAAAATCCTAGGTCCCATGAACAGCAACAGATGGCAACAGAAAAGCTCAAGGGTATACTTGTGGTTTGTCAATGCTTTATATGTATATAAACACACACACACATATATATAAACATATATATATATATACACATACTTCTGCCTACATACACACACACACATATTTATATACTGTTCCTTTGTGTACATTATGGCTTCTGGTTTCATGCTTTTATGGTATTTCTTTGTGAATGGACATCTGTATCTCTGCACGCACATGTATCCCACATGTTCTTTCTTTGCTGTTTTATTAATTACAATAGACATGTAAATCATTTTTATGATTTCTGGAAAACTGGAGCCTAACAATTTCCTCTTCATGAAATAGGAATGTGTGTGTCCATGAGATAAAGCCACTTCCCCAAACAAGTGATCTGCCCCACCTTTTAGGGTCCTCTGGTTATCGCTTTGGCACAGCTCTGTTGGTCTTTGTTATCACTGCTGTGGGTTCCAGTCATTGTGTAGATTATTAAGCCTTGACCCTTTGTTGATGGTCCCAGAATTCTAAGACATATCTTGATTATCTGGTGCTGCTGCTGCTTCATCTGCAGTGATGTGATGATGTTGGTATATCCAGAGCCTAATAACGATTTGTGTTGGGCCATCTTTAGCCCTTATTGGCCATTCTTTGCCAGCCTCTTTGGTGGACCTACTCTACTAGGACTGAGGAATACCTGTACGGTTGTGCTAACTGTAACACAAACTTCTACCAGACCCGGTGTTAAGAATTTTACCTGATGGCACTGGAGGCCCATAGCTGAGTTTTCTATGCTCTGCCATAACCCACTTTTGTAAGGTATAACTGAGAGAATTTATGGCTGTTCTTATAGTAGAAATACTTCGTGTGACTACCTCAGATGTGCTCAGTTCATGAGACCACAAAAGACCACCAGGAGTTGAATCCATTGCAGAACACATGAGGATCTTTTTATTACAAGCTATAGGGCCCACACCCTCACTAACTCAGCGGTTGAGAGTAGAGTACCTTGTGCTTAGGGTAGGCAGACTTGACTCCTTTCTGTTACAGAGTGCCAACTCTCCTAGTCAAAACAGGGCTGGTCTCAAAAAGGCAGACACATACACAGAAAGTATAAATCATTTTTAATGATTATAACAAGAAGCCAGGTGTGGTGTCACACACCTGTGACCATCAGTGGGGCAAGCAGAGGCAGGTGTCAGTTCCAGGACATCCAGGTTTGTAAAGCATGTCCAGGACATGAAAGAACACAGAGAAACCCTGTCTCCAAAAACAAGGGCTTGCATCCCCTGCCAGCTCATCACACTCACATGTCTAGACATGTTCTAAGTTACATAGTATGACTTTAACCAGGCTATAAGAGCATGCTGCCAAGCATGGTGGCACAGAACTTTAATCCCAGCACTGGAGAGGCAGAGGCAAGAAGATGTTTCTGAGTTTGAGGCCAGCCTGGCGTACAGAGCAAGTCCAAGACAGCCAGGGATACACAGAGAAACCTTGTCCAAAAAATTCAAATTAATATTAATATTAATATTAATATTAAACAAACATCAGAGCCATGCCTGCAGGCAGTTTGCAGGGTTCCTTTCACAAGGAAGGCACACAGTAGAGTTAATAGAAAAAATGGCAGATGGAAGAAAGATTTAAATCTTGATTTTATTTCAATATTTAAATCTCCATTATAAGAAATTCTTAATGGGTTGAAAACAAAAGAAGTCAAAGATGGCAGGAGAAACTACAGAAGACCCATGGGGCAAGGGCTCGGGGGAGACACAGGGTTCTATTTTTATTTTGTATAGAGAACATGTGAACACCTTCTACTGAAGAAGAATGGTATGAAACACTTGAGGAAATATTCTGCACATTAAGGTCACATTATCACGGTGCTTCTCAGCTACATCTCTTCAAAATGTGCTTTTCTGGTTGTGATGCCGATTACACATTTACTTTTTAAAAGACACATTTGTTCATGTGTGTGTGTGTGTCCCTGGAGGGTAGAAGAGGATAGTGGATTCCCTGGAATTGGAATTTCAGTTGGTTAGGGGTTGCCTGACATGGCAGAGTGATACATTTTAATATCTTATTAAATGTGTGAGACATATTAAACATATCAAGTTTGGAAATCTTAAAAGGTGATAATCATCACAAACAGATAAATATACCATTACTTTAGTGGCCCAAGCTTTGAACCCCAGCATTCAGAAGGCTGAGACAGGAGGATCACAAGTTCAAGGTTGGCCTCCCCACCTCCTGATGAAAAGGCACAATTTACTCATCCATCCAATTAGCTCAGCTAAGGCAGCATACAGCCTCCTAGTGGTCATGAGTAAGAAACACCATCCTGAAAACACAATGATAAATTTGATTCACCACATGGTGATATAAACTGTTGAGATATAATACTCGACAGTATTCAAACTTATGTGTGACCATAGTAAAGAATCATTAAGACATCTGTTAATCATCTTTTCATTTTCTTCCTTGAAAAAAAATGCCTCCTTCTACATATGTTCGTAACACATCATTTATGTTTTAGAAAATTTAAGTAACATGAAGTAAAGAAAAGTGAGACCAGGGCTAGAGAGGTAGCTCAGATGTTAAGAGCATTGGCTGCTCTTGTAAAGGTCCTGACTTCAATTCCCAGCAACCACATGGTGGCTCACAACCATCTATAGTGAGATCCCATGCCCTCTTATGGCTTGCAGTGGTACATGCAGGCAGAACACTGTAAAATAAGTGAATAAATAGATAGATAGACAGACAGACAGACAGACAGATAGATAGATAGATAGATAGATAAACTAATAAATCAGAAGAAAGAAAGTAGGAAAGAAAAAAAGCATCATGAACAAATTAATACCTTAAATTCCTTCTTAATGTTTTTGGATGATGCTGGAGAGGTGGCTCAGAGGTTAAGAGCACTACTCGATATTCTTCCAAAGGCCATGAGTTCAATTCCAAGCAACCACATGGTGGCTCACAAGCATCTATACAGAGATCAAGTGTGAAGGCAAATGTTGTATAAATAGTAAAAAAATCTTTAAAAAGTTTTGGAAATGTGATCCTCCTGCCTCTTACCTCCTGAGTGCTTACCTTGCAGGTGTGTTCCCCACACCTAGCCTTACTAGGCCACAGAGGAATACACTGCAGCCACTCCTGACTAGTCCTCATAGACTAGAATCAGAGGGAAGGGGAGGTGGACATCCCTTATCAGTGGACTGGGGAAGGGGCACTGCTGGGAGAGATGGAGGGAGGGTGGGGTTAGGAGGGGAGGTGGGAGGGAACTACAAGGGGGATACAAAATGAATAAACTGTAATTAATAAAAATAAATTAAAAAATTCAAAAACATGATGTAGCCTTGTAAGAGAAACGCTAATTAATAGACATAAAGAAGGGGAGACAATTAAACAGATCAACTGTGCTTAGCCCACCTCAGAGAAATTGTATGAACAGTTCCTAAGTATAAAAACAATGGGTTAGCTGGGTGTATTTTGTCATGCCTTTAATTCCAACAACCCTCAGGAGGCAGAGGCAGGTATATCTCATAGAGTTGGATGGTAGCCTGGTCTATGCAATGAGTTCCAGAATAGTCAGGGGCACAGAATACTCTACCAAAAATTAATCAAACAAATGAAAATTAATCAATCAAATCAAAGAACTGACAGCTCTTTGCTCAATTTTCTACACAAGCTATTCATTCCCTCTAATTATGTACATATCATCTAGAAACTTGAAGTGCCTCACTTTAAATTATAGCATTGATATGATCTTCCTAAAATGAAATCTATATTTAAACAGTTACAAATAACAGATGAAAGCATCAGCAATGTAAATGGTGATCAAAAATAGGCAACATGGGGCATGAGAGTTGGCTCAGCAGAGAAGAGGTTTTGCTGGTCTTGCAAATAACTAGTCCTGATTGCCAGTATTTACATAAATATTGAAATTTCGGAACCATGGGGAACTGGAATGAGTGGCAACAGGGCCCACGCAGAATCCTGGGAATCAAACACCAGAGACAAGACTAAGAGGGGCATATCTAACTTTATTATCCATTGTAACAGCCTGTAAATGACTGAAAGCCCAATCAGAACCTCCCATGCTATCCTCAAGTACCAGGAACGATCAATGCAGTTGGTTCAACTATAAGGAAAAGTGGAAGTTGAGTGGAGAGGCAAGGTCATGTTAGGAGACACATTGGGAAAGAATCTTCACCAACCCTTTATCTGACAGAGGGCTAATATCCAGTATATATAAAGAACTAAAGAAGCTGAAAAGCAGCAAACCAAGTAATCCAATTTAAAAAATGTGGAGCAGAGCTAAACAGAGAACTCTCTGTAGAGGAATAACAAATGGCAGAGAAACACTTAAAGAAATGTTCAACGTCATTAGCTATTAGGGAAATGCAAATCAAAACGACCTTGAGAATTCACCTTACACCCATCAGAATGGCCAAGATGATAAACTAAAGTGACAACACATGCTGGAGAGGTTGTGGAGAAAGGGGAACCCTCCTCCACTGCTGGTAGAAATGTAAACTTGTACAACCACTCTGGAAATCCAGCTGCCGATTTCTTAGACAACTAGGAATAGTGCTTCCTCAAGATCCAGCCATACCACTACTAGGCATATATCCAAAAGAGGCTCAAGTACACAATAAGGACATTTGCTCAACCATGTTTGTAGCAGCTTTATTTGTAATAGTCAGAAGCTGGAAATAGCCCAGATGCCCCTCAACTGAAGAATGGATACAGAAATTGTGGTACATGCACACAATGGAGTATTACTGTGCAATGTAAAACAAGGAAACCATGAAATTTGCAGGTAAATGGTGGGACTTGGAAAGGATCGTCCTGAGTGAGCTGTCCCAGAAGTAGAAAGACACACACGGTATATACTCACTCATATAGACATATAACATAGGATAAACCTACTAAAATCTGTACATCAAAAGAAACTAATTAAGAGAGAGGATCCTGACTAAAATGCTCAATCCCCATCCCAAAAGGCAAACAGGATGGACATCAGAAGAAGAAGAAAACAGGAAACAACCTAGAAACCTGCCACAGAGGGCCTCTGAAAGGCTCTGCCCTGCAGACTATCAAAGCAGACACTGAGACTTACGGCCAACTGTTGGGCAGAGTGCATGGAATCTTATGTAAGAAATGGGAAATAGTAAGACCTGGAGAGGACAGGAACCCCACAAGGAGAGCAACAGAACCAGAAAATTTGAACACAGGGGTCTCCCCAGAGACTCATACTCCAACCAAGTACCAGGCATGGAGATAACCTAGAACCCCTGCACAGATGTAGCCCAGGGCATTTTAGTGTCCAAGTAGGTTCCATAGTAATGGGAAGAGGGACTGACTCTGACATAATCTGATTGGCCTGCTCTTTGATCACCTCCCCCTGAGGAGGGAACCAGCCTTACCAGGAAACAGAAGATGACAATGCAGCCACTCCTGATGTGTCTGATAGACTAAGGTCAGAAGGAAGGAGAGGAGGACCTCCCTTATCAGTGGACTTGGGGAGGGGCATGGGTAAAGAAGGAGGAGGGAGGGTAGGACTGGGAGGGGAGGAGGGAGGGATTTATGGGGGGATATAAAGTGAATAAAGTGTAATTAATAAAATTAAATTAAATTAAAAAAATTCAGGCTTGGCATGAACACTCACTTTCTGGGTTTTTACCCATTTTTATTGAATAAAATTCCTAGGGTTTAGGAAGATGTGCTGCTATTCAGATGAATTAATTCCTGATTATATAATTTCTGATTTGATTCAAACAATTGTAGAAGTTAACTTGTTTAGAACTTCTAAAACAATTTTACAGTTTTATGGCTGCAATAAATACTTTTGTGGTTCTCCATAAGCCTCACTAAGAGAAGGGCTTGAGACTAATTGTGGCTTCAGATAAGCTCTCACTCTAGGGATAGCTCCATTCATTCTTGTATACAGCAAAAATATAGGCAAGTTTACACTTCTAAAAATGCAAATTATAATGGGGCAACCAAGAAATGACTAAATTAAATACAAAACTTGATGTCAATATATACGAATTGTTTCACTGTAATTCCTATGCCTTGTCAGCTTATGGCATAAAATACTGTCAGTCTAAATTCACTTTGTATCTTGGAATGGAAGACAGATAAAATTTTGGCCCTGAACTCACTACAAACTAAGAGATAGCTGGATAATGTGTAGCCAGGTCAGTCCTAATTGAGCAGACATATATCTTCTTCTAATCTCTTGGACCCTGTTAACCTTTAACCCCTGTCAACCTTTGTCATTCTGAACTCGCCATGAAATTCTATAATGGATACACAAATACAAAATATTTAGTTTTAATGAAAATACATGTAACCTGTTACATTTTTTAATTCCTCTTTATCTGTAATCAATTACTTTTTTGATTATGAATTTATTCCTTTGTCTCAGAAATAAAAAAAAGCTAAGACCAGGCCATAAGCAGGACTGAAGCCCCCTGGAAGTTGCTTCATCCATGAGTTGTAAATATATAAATATGTGTATTGATGTGTTTGCATGAAATATGTCTGCTTTTGTACATGTTAAATGAGTGTGTGTCAATTGCTGCCTGTAAGGTGCTCCTCTTTTGCATCATCCATGGAATATGTGCATAAATATGTACAGGTTTATATATCTGATCATTTGTCTATGTGATTGTATGTGGGAGCCAGCCATAACTGGTGAACAGGGAAGATCTTCTCCCAAAGGCAGCCTAAATTTGCTGCAGTTTATGCAGAGGAAATGCTAGCTAAAACCAACACCATCATCATTATCATATGTAAGCTTGTGGGAATTTGTTTGAAATGTTTCAGTGAGTGTGTATGCCTGAGACCTCTTTCTTTCCTCTCCATTTCTCATTCATCATTCACAGAAGGACAATGGGACCCTAAACCTCTACCAGCCCTGGGAGCCTACCTCAGAGAGAGGACAGAGGATGGCCAGTGAGCCCATAGTGTCCTGAAGAAAGTGTCTGAGTAAGCAAGCCTGAAGCACTTTGTCAGTCTAATTAAGACCACCTGTTGTTAAGCAATAACAACATTAGGGAAAGAGTAATTTTGGTGGGAGGGAGACCAAAAAGCCTTAAGTGGCTCAAATGGTAAAGCACCAGGCTCCAAGTAAGGAGACTGGGGGTTAACACCTAAATAAAACTACTTTTGACTTCCTCATCAAGATGCTCAAACTAAGTTTAGGTATACAGAAAGATACAAATATCAGTCTCTGACCCTGAATTCATGTGCCACAGTCTTTTCACCCTCAGTATTTACTTCTGGATATTAAAATTTATCAATTATTTTGAGTCTATGGTTTCATCACAAAATTTCTTCCTTCCTTTTTTTCTCCCTCCAGGCCTTCCCACATACCCCCCCCCACATACTCACCTTCAAATCAAAGACTTCTTTCTTCATTGTTACTTCATGTGTGATATATATATATATATTGAAATACAAACTGCTTATTTTTTACAATGCTAACTATATGTATGTTTTCAAGAATGAACATTTCTTTATATAAGACTAAGATCAGAAAGAAGGAGAGGAGGACCTCCCCTATCAGTGGACTTGGGGAGGGGTATGCATGCAGAAGGGGGGAGGGTGGGGCCGGGAGGGGAGGAGGGAGGTGCGTATGGGGGGATACAAAATGAATAAAGTGTAAGTAATAAAAGTTAAAAAAAAGAAAAGAAAACTAAATATTCTCAGTGATTGTACTTATAGTTAAATACAGGAATGCAAGTAACCAATAATAATCAATTTTAAAAAAACTAAGGAAACACCAAAATGAATAAAATAATGGGAATTTATAAACATCTTTCAGTAAAACCTCAGTAGTAAGAGACCCAATCCTACAACAAAGTGGCAAAGATTGTTAGACAAAACATTTAGACAAAACAATTAGAATTTTTGCTGCATTCAAAGTTTAATACATCAATTACAGTGATTTTATTTGTTGTTTTTATTATTTTTTATTTTATCAATTACAATGTTATTTCAAGCATAATGTAATTTCATCATTACCCTTCTCATTCCTCCTTTGAAACACTCTCATATACTCCTCATTGTTTATTTGCAAAATTGTGGTGTCTTTTTTCATTGTTATTACACACACACAAAAACAAACACACAGTTTTTGAGCATAGCATTAGAAACAATAACAAAGAAAAAATATCAGGCTGGAAAATGCTTGCTTAAAAACTACCCCACACTCAAGAATAACTGCCAGCACTCACAATTCCTGAATGAAACCGCAGAGGCAGAACTAAGTCCAGAAATTTATACACTGAAACCCCACAATATGTCCTCCAGCATATCAAGCCACTTAAAATCCCCAGCCCCTAGTACTACAGCACAGATTCTCCACTTCTTCCCTCAAAAGACTAGCACATCAGTGTTCTGACTGTGAGAAAAATCCTGCTTCTGGAAATACCTGTCTTCTCTCTATTAATTCCGTGTCAACTGCATCAATTTCGATATAACAGACACTATAGCATGCATTGAGGAAAACAGGAATCATAGGTTCATATTTTAACTCTTCTTTCAAATAAACATTCAAATGTAAAATATAAATTGGTAGAGTTCTACATGTATAAAATCTAACAAGATTAAATCAAGATGAAGTAAATTATTTAAACAGACATATAACAACCAAAATAGAAAAAGTAATTTAAATTTTTCAAATAAAAAGAAAAAAAATAAAAGAAAGCAAGCATAGGTTTAGATTCAGCATGAATTCTACAAAATTCTCAGAGAACTCACTGCAATACTCCTTAAAGTATTCCACAGAAGGGAAAAGGAAGAAACACTTCTATATTTTGGTAAGACACCAGTATTATCCTGATAACAAAAAGTCAACTCCTGAAAATTAGTAACTAAACCTAATACTGTGATAACTAATTCATAACTCATGTTATTAAAGAACTTCTGTATAGGTATACAGTTATCTGAACAAGAGACATATTAACTCACCGAACATATTATGACTAGAAGCCATGATTATAGACTATGTCAATATCTATGTCAAATATTACTTATTCCCATAACACTAAGTTACACAGTACACTAAAGATTCAGAGTTCATCTTATATTTACCTATCATTGACTGAATGAAGAGATCTTGAAGAGACTTGCTCAACAATATTCTTGATGATACCCTATTTGGAGGTGATCTCCAAGGCTTGTTAAGTGTAAATGAGTCCTAAGTTTATATATTGTTTGTTTAAAATCCTCATATTACATTTATCACCAATACAATGAAATACGTCCCAGGCTCAAGAGCACTGTCTGTATTCCAAAATTTCATAATGGAAGCAGTTTTGGTTTCAACTTCATCTTACTTTACTAATACTAAATAATACAAAATACTAAATTAAAATTTGAAAGCAAATTACTTTTCAGTTACTGTTGACTCTAGGACAGAGTATTTATTGTCCACAAAGGGATCTTCTTATGTCTTGTGTCATAAATATAGATTGTAATTTTGGTGAAATGGCTACTTTGGATATGATCTCCTTGTTTATATCTTATGGTGTTGGACATATTCCATGAAATATAAAAAAAATTGTTACTGAACTTGCTATATTTTTGCAATGATTACACTTACAACTTACAGAATTTTATCTCACATTGGAGAAACATTTATTGAAACATATTCAAATTTAATGTCTTGAAATTGGTGCTTTCAGTCTCAAAATCATGTAAGATAATTATATTCATACATGCATACATTGTAATAGTTCCCTTTTCCATTTGAACTTATACTTTTAATTATAAGATGAAAATGTTTTATTGGCTTGACCACAATAACTAACTTACCAATAATGTAAGATCCTGGTGCTTCTCTTGCTTATGGGTGAGGCTTACCAACCATTGTAGAAGTCCACCCTTGTTTTTGTCTTATTTAGATCCAATTTTTTTATTTCCTCAAAAGCATTTCATGGACGGTATAGGCCACTGCATACACTACATTCCATATAGAATGGCTGGGCTCAGAATTGATCATTACAGCCATTTCTTCTAGATTAATCTTCATAGAAATATGTTCTGGGTATGGATTACAATTTCTACAAAGCAAAGCTGGATGCGAGCAATCAAAATTGTCAATCCAGGATTTATGGAAGTAAGAATCTCCTGGGTACTGGGTAAGTCTAGGTAGGTACCTTGAGAAAATGCTTTAAGCAAGGGATGGTTCTTGTCTTTGAATATGTGAAGCTTCCTCTGAAAGTTCATCAAATCATTCTAATTTGATACAGACTCTAAATACAATGTGCTGCTTTGCCATGTTCAACAACTTCCTTCTAGTTGAAAATGTTATTTGCCATGAGGAAAAACATCAATTATTTATATAACTATAGAGAACGTGAACATTTTCCTATGTATTCTGGTTCAAGTTCAGCAAATTAACACCAAATATTACCCAAGTTTCAAATAGGTGGTAGTTTTTTTGAAAAAAAAAATCAGACTGATCGATCTTTCTTCTTTCTTTCCTTCCTTCCTCCTCCACCTCCTCCTTTTTCTCTTTGCCCATGTGTGTATGCCTTCAGGTCAGCAGAGGTGGCAGGATTCTTATGTACTGTGTACCCAGCACCCTAACCACTAAGCACAGAGCAATTTTCCTACTCAGCCCCTAACTCCCTAAGCGTTATTTACAGTGTCCTGCCTGCTCGGGCACCTGCAAGACAGCAGAGGGCGCCAGAACACCCTTTACAAGGTCGTGTACAACCTCAGCCCTGGCAGGGGTAAACCCATTTCCCCAGGATGCACGCAGGTAGAGTGGGAGAGGCTTGTGCCTCTCTCTTCCCGCCATCCCCCTGCCTGTGGTCGGCCCCACGCACGAGTCACTGGAGGACTCTAGGCAGGCGGGCGTTGGACTGGGAATCCCGCAACCTCCTGATTGTGGAGTTCTGGCGAAGAGCTTGCATAAAGATGCTGACCTGGAAAAACCCGCAAAGGTACTGGCGCACCTATTGCGGAAGTCCCACCCCTTCCGGCTTTGTTTTCGAATCTGCCCTGCAGAGAGCAGAGACTTCAGGGCTTGGAGGCTCTGAGTCCCCTCCCCCACCCCCTTTCCACTTCCCAGAATCTCCCTGGCCTCGGACACAGGTTCGTAAATACAAAGCTTCTAGTCACAGACCAACCATTGTCATTGGTTTCCCACTTGGGAGCGCTCACTGGTCAGTGAAGTACCAACAGTCCCAAGATGCATCGCGACAGAGACCCACCTGCTTGAGAACTACAAACATGGCTTCGGAGCAAAGACTTCTGGGATTGTATCTGAGAACTACAAAAATGGCGTCCGGTCGCGCGATGCCTTCTCCCCGCATACACCGTTGCCAGGGTACCGCCTACAAATCCCAGAACACCCCGCGTGCTGTACCCACCATCACATGTGGGCGTTCCTGGGCTTAACTCTCGGGTGGTTAGGCGAGTAGCCCGGCAGTAGGCCCAGTAAGCCTCTTCACCATGCTGATAGCCGCTGTGGCACAACGTCGTCCTCAAAGCCCACAGAGCCTTTCCCCTGGTCGGGGTGTATGTAAATCTCCGTGCCACGGCATACTGATTCTAGCATCACGATTGGTCAGAAGCTTTGTGATGTCACCGCCCCGCCCCATGTCCCGTAGTTAACACACTTAGCTGCTGTTTCTGCTTCTGCTGCTGCTGCTACTGCATACAGTAATAAAGGCCCAGGCCCTGGTAGCTGGAGAAGGAGTCCTTGGGTCTCCTTTAATTACGTCATTGGGAGTCAGACACAGATATTCTCTTTCAAATATTAAAAAAAAAGATGGATGAGGCGGCACACGCCTGTCATCCCAGCATTCCTACAGACAGTGCGAGGAGCGTCTCTGAATTTTATTCACTGCAAAAATTTCACTATCTGATGAATTGTACCATTTTGTTTGACAGTGATTGTACTATATTTTTAAAATTACATAATGAACAGTGGATAAAGCAGTGTCTACTCTTCGAGGTGAACCTAGGTTCAATCCCTAACACCTACCAATATCTGTGAATCCAGATCCAGGGTATATCACACCCTCACACAAACAGGAAGGCTGAGAGATATTTTTTTCTAAAAATATAAAATAAAATTTCTTAGTCATGAGAATAAAAGCTCTGCTCCGAGAAGTACTGTGAGAAAGGCAGCAATGACTGATTTAACATCTATGCACCCACAGACACACACACTGATAATAATAATCAGAGGTCCCCTCATTCACACACTCAGAAACTTTTTAAAAAAGATTAGGATATATGAATCCCTCCCTTAAACAAATTCTTAAAAGTCTAAGGTCCTGCCAGGTGTGCTTGCACAAGCTTTTAATACAGGCACATGAGAGGCAGACACAGACCAATCTCTGTGAGTTCAATGTCTGTCTGGTTGGCAAAGAGAGTCCAGGATAGACAGGCCTACACAATGAAACCCAGTCTTAAAGAAAAATAAGATTAAAACAAACAAACAAACAAAAAAAAAAAACTGAGCCAGGCATGTTGGCACATGTCTCTAATCCCATCTCTCCAGGAGACACAAACATGCTGCTGTATGAGTTCAATGTCACTGGGGTCCACAAAACAAGTCCAGGACATCATGGCTACAGAGAGAAACCTTGTCTAAAAAAACAGGTTCCTTTGCACCCACACGACTAGATATGTCTGAAATCACATAGTGTGCCTTGGCTATAAGAAAGTCTTGTTAGGCATGGTGGTACACATCCTTTGTCCCAGCACTTTGGAGACAGATGAAGGTGGGTCTCTGTGAGTTCAAGGTCAGCCTGGTTTACAAAGAGAATCGTGGACTGGCAACGATGCACCGAGACACCATGCCTCAAAATTAAAACACATTAAATTAAATTAAATATTAAATTAAAAGAAAAATCAAAGCCTGGACTGGTAGCAAATGCTTCTAACACCAGCATTATGACTGGCAGAGGGAGATGGATCTGTGTTAGTTCAAGGCTTGCTTGGTCTAGAAAGCACGACAGGTCAGTCAAAGCCATTCAGAGAATCTCTTTCAAAAAAAAAAAACATCCTAGGATGTAAACAAAAACATTCTAATGATGAAAGATAATTTCTGTTCTTCACTTTTTAAAAAATTTATTTATGATTTTATAAATTACAGTTTATTCACTTTGTATCCATGTGGTAACCCCATCCTTCTTCCTCTCTTCCTCTCTTTAACCATCCTTCCAAACTTCCTCCCATTCCCACCCCCAAGTCCACTGATAGGGAGGTCCTCCTCCACTTCCTTTTGATCCTAGCCTATCAGGTCTCATCAGGACTGGCTGCATTGTCTTACTCTGTGGCCTGGTAAGGCTGCACCCCCTGAGGGGGAGGTGATCAAAGAGCCAGACACTGAGTTCATGTCAGAGACAGTTCCTGTTCACATTACTAGGGATCTCAGTTGGAGACTGAGCTGCCATGGAATACATCTGGGCAGGGGTTGTAGGGGTTCTAGGTTATTTCCATGCATGTTCCTCAGTTGGAGTACCAGGCTCAGAAAAGATCCCTGTGCTCAGTAGTTTTTCATCTGTTGCTTTCCTTGTGGAACTCCTGTCCCCTCAAAAGTCTTTCTTAGTTATCAGAAGAAAATGCAAATCAAAATGACCCAGAGATTTCACATTACACCCATCAGAATGAATAAGATAAAAAACTCAAGTGACAACACATGCTGGAGAGGACGTGCAGAAAGCAGAACCCTCCTCCACTGCTGGTGGGAATGTAAACTTGCACAACCACTTTGGAAATCAACCTGGCACTTTCTCAGAAAATTAGGAATAGCGCTACCTCAAGATCCAGCACATGTCCAAAATATGCTCAAGTATAAAACAAGGACATTTGCTCAACCATGTTTGTAGCTGCTTTATTTGTAATAGCCAGAATCTGGAAACAACCCAGATGCTCCTCAGTTGAGGAATAGTTACAGAAATTGTGGTACATTTACACAATGGAATACTACTCAGCATTTAAAAATAAGGAAGTCATGAAATTGGCAGGCAAATGGTGGGATCTAGAAAATATCATCCTGAGTGACTTATCCCAGGAGCATAAAGACACACAGGGTATACACTCACTCATAAGTGGGTATTAGACATATAATACAGGATAAACATACTAAAATCTGTACACCCTAAGAATTTAATCACGAAAAGAAACATTTTTGATGTTTTTCATCATAGCTTTGGAGGAAGTAAATTATTTACCATGTTCACTTATAATGTAATGGAGGAGGTCACCAATTGTGGTTTGTGTGCTATATTTTGAAACATTGGTGTAGGTATTGAAGTTTGCTGTATGTGTATCAAATCCAATCACAGAAGCTTATTAGGCCTTTCTGATATTATTTCTGTGGCTGTTGTTGATCTAATGCATTTCTACTTGGTGATAGGTATTTTTCTCCTGCAAAGTATAGAATGGAATTCCCATCATCTATATAATCCATTGCTTATTAATATTAGGTAGAGTGTGATCATGCTTTTCAATGAAGGGTCTCTGAGAAAGTGTGGTGATTTTTTTTCATTTTCACAAATTCCTCTAAGATGTTTGTTTTCAAGCCTGATTTGGATGTCAGTAATTAGGCAAAGCTACATTTGAAATCTTGATTATCATGTGTCAGCCATCTGAGTACACGTCCAAGGGTGGAAGATGTTCCCCAATGTGTTCTATTTTTACCAACGTTAATGTTAAAATGCTTAATAGTGTGTATGAATGTATGACTGTATATATATATATATATATATATATATATATATATATATATATGTGTGTGTGTGTGTGTGTGTGTGTGTGTGTGTACAGTTTGAAGTTCCATTCTTCTTCATGTTCCCTTTAGTTACTATATGGCACCTAATGTTGAAGTACTGCCTTCTGAATGAATTAGCTAGAGGTGCTAAATAATGTAACAACAATTATATTTATTTCAAAAAAGGATGTTATGGTGTGTAATGTTATTATGGGTTCTTAGGCCATGACAGATGTGTGAAGACCTGGTGACAGCTTTGTGGTGCTTATTTTGGTCATTGTTATATGATATTCAAAGTCATGTTGCCAGTTTTGCTTACCACAGACATTCTCCACTGATTTCATTGATACTCAAATAACCTTAAATGAAATATTACATCAGTAAAATATTGTCTTCTATCCAGATTATAAACTTATTGTTATATAAGGATGGAATAACATGAAATAATTTGAATAATAAATGCTATTTACAAATTAAAATTATATAATCCTTTTGTGTTTTGGAATATGTTTGTTCAGTCTTAGGAGTAAAGACTTGCTCATGACACTGTCTCAGTTCTATAAGTGAATGTCAGAGAACTGTCTCAGTGGGAATAGTTGGTTGTTTCTGAGCCTGATAATTTGAACTCAATTTCTGGGTAGCCCATATTACTCCTATAGATTTTTCTAATATTTCTATACTTGGTCACTTGTATATACAAATTCACACACCAGCACATACATAAATCATTTTTAAACCTAAATAAGGGCCAGTTTTTTCACTGGTCAAAAGACTCTTTGGGTTTCATGTTGAAAACTCATATATGGGATGCAAACAGATAGCAAACAGCAATAAGTTGTCCTCTCACTGGCAGATACGTACTCAAACATTTTTCAATGTATGAAATTAAAGTAAAGGAGAAAACTCACCTATTGAGAACATCAGAAATGATTTGCAATTGTAAATAAATGTAGATATTGAAGACTTATTACTGTTCATTAAAAGAAAAATGGTAGCTTTGTACATCTTATTTTATCCTTTCATTCCTTGATTCAAGAATAGGTCATTAAAAATATCTTAGCTTGGCTCAGAGGTGCATCCCTGTCATCCTAGACCTGGGAGTCCATGGTAAGCTAATCTTTCTGAGACTGTGGTCAGCTTGGTCCACAGAGTGAGTTCTCTTTGGGTTTGTTCATTAGTTTCTATATTTGTTTGTTTGTTTGTTTAGACAGAATTTATTTGGTGTAAGCTTGGATGTCCTACAGTCACTTTATAGACCTGGCTGGACTCAAATTCAGGCCGCTTCCTCCCTGAGTGCTGGAATTTCAGGTGTGTGCCACCATGCCCAGCTCCAAAGATTGAGTTCTAAAACAGGCGTGCTATGTAGACATATCATGTATTTAAATGATCCACCAAAATGTACTCTATATCTCAAATTATAGGTCCCCCCGCTCAGAGATAGTGCCCAAAAAGCTGGGTCTTGGTATTGGTCCTGGTCCTTGACCTCAGATCCTAGCCCTAGACCCAGCTGTGGCCCCAAAAGTCTGCTGTCAAGTGCTGACTCTGTTGGGCTTTCTCTCTGGGACTCAATCTATCCCAGTAGACCCCCTGGGCACCAACTGCACACCTGGCAGCATCGTCTATAGATGGATGCGCATGCCCAATTCACAGGAAACTCTCATCAAAAACAGGCTCCATAGCTCTTGGCTTAGTCAGGAACACAACCCAGGAATGGCTCCAACCACTGTGGGCAAATGGGGAGGCCCCATCTCCAAATATATCACTTAAGATGAGTAAGCAACACCTTTTTAATAATAATATGAAACCAATAACAATAATGCAACAGTGAAAAACAGCAATTTAAAAATATACAAAATTAAGGCAATCTTTTCTCTAATGGGAATAGGCGCTGGGTGTGCTCAGTCGGTGATTGTACCAACTATATGTCTACCTTGGGCAGTGAGTACACAGGATCAGGTGCCCCCAAGTGCACCACATTGGAGAGAAACAGTAGCTCACTCTCCAAGTCCACAAGGGACTGTGTGTCCTCTGATACTAAAGCTGTAGTTTGCACTGGTCCAGGTTCTAGCAAGACTGGGGGTCCCGCATAGTCCAGCAGCCACCTCACAATGGCCAGTTCCGGGACTCCAGAGAAATCCTGGGGGAATTTCTGCAGCCACTGGGACAAGAACGAGAAGATGGCACTGTGGGTGAGAGCAGGGCAGAGGGACACAGGATTGGGAGCCTGGCCTAGCTTCGCTGCTGCGGGGGGCGGGCATTGGTATCCTTTCCTGTCCCTCCCTCTGCTGCTCAAAACCCAGGAGCCTGGTGTGACAGTCCCTAGGGAGAGAACCCCAAAGGTGAGGCTCCTGGCCAAAATTGGCCCTCCACCCTGGCCTCAAACGTCCCTCCCCGCTCACCTCCCCCTCCACCCCAAGCCCACTCACATCGTTGTCTGCTGGTCCCCATCACAGTCTGACCTGAAGGATCTATACCTGTGACAGTCCACGGGGGTGTTACCCCTAAGGCCCTGTGTCCCCAACCCACCCAGACATCTAGAAGGAACTATTATAATCTTCCAGGGTGGGGCACGGGGGTGCTAGGGGCTCCATCCATAACAAACACTGCAAATGGGGTCCAGAATCCTTTACACAAACGGGGAAAGGACGCCCAGGGCATGAGAAAGGGTGGTGTCTGACATTCCCTGGGGAAGGTGAATGGCACCTGCTAGAGCCCCACCTCTGTCCCAATTGCCATGTATGGACATGTCACTTTAAAGGGCTAGGCCCGGCACCTAGGCTGCTGCAACTCCGTCGTCCCGGTTCTGTGTGGGCACAGGCCCTAGGAAACAGCAGGAGGAGGACTGAGGGCTGCCTCCCTGGTGGAGCCGCTCAACTGCCTTTTCAGGATCAGGTCCAGAACCACTCCTGTGGTCGCAAACTTTGGATAAAGGGCCAGAAAGAGTGGTGGGCAAATAGGGGATCATCTGCTCCACGAAGTTCACGCCATCATTGCTGAGCAATGGGGATACCATGCTGGAAGGCTCGCTTCCTTTCTCTCTGAGAAAGGACCAGGGCAGGAGGTAGGCGTGAAGTGTGCAAACCCCGAAGGGCACCAATGACTTCTTTGCCTACACCAAAGCGGGCTTGAAAAGTGTTCCTCAGTGACCCAATAGGAACACTTGCCCAGGCCGCGACCACGGTGGATAGGGGGTGAGAGTGGACCAGAAAGCTCCCCCACCACATAGAGGCCGTGGTTACCTTGGTCTCCCGGTGGGGAACAGGCCAGAAACGTGTCAGTGAGCGCACCATATGTCTCCAGCAGCGGCCCAGGCGACCACCGCTGACTTCCAAGAGACCTGAGACCCTGGAAGTCTGGAAGCAGAAGAACAGATTCATCTCTCCAGCTCCTCTGGACCAGCTGGTCTGTCCAGGCAGCTGTTGCTGCTACTGGCTTCTGGTTACCTGGCAACCAGGGTTCCGAGTTCCACCTGGAACAATGCTGAGGAAGCATGGTCACTTCCTGGAGTCACCTGCCCAAGCCTCCCCAACATGGGCTCTCCCTGGGAGCCACCAGCCCTGCAGGCTCTGCAACAGTTCCAGAGAGAAATGATGGAGAAGTTGCCTCCCATCACCACTAGAGGGCACAGAGGCACATGAGAGGGTGCAAGGATGAAAAGAAAAGCAGCAGCAGAGAGGGATGGCTATCATCCCTCTTTAATCTTTTGTCATTATTATTATTATCATCATCATCATCATCATTATCATTCCTTTCTTCTTCCCTAGTATACTTCAAACAAATTCGCCTTCTTTCATTTCCCCTATTGAACTAAAATGTTCTCATCTCTCAGCCTTTGAATATGTATGCTCTTTATGATTTCTGGGGTGTTAGGTCCCTCTTGCTTTCCTTTAGGTTTCATAGTGTAATTTATAGTGATGTAAACATTTCTATGCATGGTCTCTGGGTTTGTTTATGGTGGATTACCCCACAAGACTGTAAGCTTATAGAGAAAGAGTGGTGTTTACATCAATCATTTTGGTGTGTTTAGGACTTAGCACAGTATTGGGTACCTAATTCACAATTTGTCCTTCTGTGGAAGCACTAATAACCTTTTAAACAGTAAATTCCTTTAACAAAATCTTCATAATCTCATAGTACTACAGAATTCCCACCTAAAGGATGGGGGCATGTAGCATCTTATTTGTTAATGCCAGCCATTGTGCCATCTGTAAAAAACTTTTCCTCAAGTCTTTTTATCTTGTTCTGTTACTGCTGTTACTAGGACAGCCTCCTCTATCCCTGTTGCCTTCTCTGTGTTCTCTTTAATTTATCCCATAATAAGTTACTTCCTCTAAGCTTTAGTGAGCTTTAGCATCTGGGTTTATTATATCTAAAGACTATCTGTTTCTGCCTGTTTTGTACAGAAGGCAGGAATACAACTCAGAGGTAGAACATTTGCTTCACATATAGAAGGTAAGGAAGGAGAAGAAAGGGGAGGAGAAAAAAAGGAAGAGGAGAAGTGAAACATTGCTTTTCTTTATGCAGATGCACTTCCTTAAATACAGGGGTTAACAGTCTTCTTGTCTCTGCATTCCAAATGAAGTAGAAATTCCAGATACAGCAACAGTGGTACTTATTTGGTGTTAGTTTTTAACCTGATCCTTCTCCTGACATTTACTCTGTACCTGCTTTATATGTAGTTGGTTTATGTACATGTTCATTTTCTGGGAAGAATCATTTTTTTTTCATTAGGTTTTATGAGAAGTCATATCCTCAGAAAGTGTCCTGGGCTTTTAGTCCTACCATACTTATCCCTAGGAGACCATATCTGCAATGGTGATTATGTCCTCTCTGTACATAATTTGATATTATGACTTCAGGATGCATCTTGAACCTTTTTTTCAAGAGAATGTTATAAACAAGCCTTAAGCTTAACAAGCATTTGTGCCTCATGAAAAAATTTTCATCATAAAATGTCCTGTCTGAAAAGAACATCTGAGATCATTGTAAAATGCACTCTCTTACTTTCATTTTAGTCATTAACATTATTAGTACTATTTACTGTTCTTCATTATTTTGTTAGAGATCCAAATATGATGACTCAGGTGTAAGAGACTGTGTACACACTGTTAACTAAAAAAATAAAACCACACATTCAAAACAAGTAAAACCTCCAAATATTGATAAGAATTAGGTTTAGATTTAGTGCCCAAAAATAATTCAGTTGAAATGTGGGAAAAACATTGAAACACCATTATTCAGCAAGCATTTAGAGTATATATGTAAATATGATGAAAGGAATGTACACATAAACACAACTTAAAAATTCTTGGCACACGGTATATACTCACTCATATAGACATATAATATAGGATAAACCTACTAAAATCTGTACATCTAAAGAAACTAATCAAGAGGGAGGATCCTGACTAAAATGCTCAATCCCTATCCTGTAAGGCAAAGAGGATGGACATCAAAAGAAGAAGAAAACAGGAAACAAGTTAGGAACCTGCCACAGAGGCTCTCTAAAAGGCTCTGCCCTGCAGACTATCAAAGCAGATGCTGAGACTTATGACCAACTGTTGGGCAGAGTACATGGAATCTTATGAAAGAAGTGGGAAATAGTAAGATCTGGAGAGGACAGAAACTCCACAAGGAGAGCAACAGAATGAGAAAATTTGAATACCAGGGTCTTTCCAGAGACTCATACTCCAACCAAGTATCATGCATGGAGATAACCTAGAACTCCTGCACAGATGTAGCCCATGACAGTTAGTGTCCAAGTGGGTTACATAGTAATGGGAAGAGGGACTGCTTCTAACATAAACTGATTGGCCTGCTCTTTGATCTCAGGCCACAGAGGAAGACAATGCAGCCACTCCTGATGAGACCTAACAGACTAAGATCAGAAGGAAGGAAATGGAGACCTCCCCTATCAGTGGACTTGGGGAGGATCATTCATGAAGAAAGGGAAAAGTAGGTGGGATTAGGAGGGGAGGAAGGAGGGGTTTATGGGGGGATACAAAATGAATAAAGTGTAATTAATAAAAGTTTAAAAAATTAAAAAATATTTAACACAAAAAAATAAATAAATAATAAAAAAATTCTTGGGCACACATACAAAAAGTGGGACTTCATTAAGATTTTTTTTTCATTTTTTTTTTCTTGACAGGAAAAGTTTGAACATGTTCCTCTCCTGTCATCCTTTTTATTCTCCTCCCCTCCCCTTCCCTTCCCTGCCTTCCTTGCTCAGTGTGAATTTACAAACATTGCACTTGAATGGATGCAGTTCTTCGAAAGCATTGCCAAAAGGACCCCTGCAGCCTCACTTCTAAACTTTGAACCTCAAATGCATTCTAGCTATTTTGTTTTTCTTGCATTGGTGATTAAGTAAAGCAACTCATTTTCTGGGGTGTAGGGGTAGATACCCAGACATGGTGAATTCCTCATCTACCCCTCCCCGTTCCCCATGCTTACGTCCTTTAGCACTTTGGGGAGCACATTGATAGAGGTTCCCCACCCATTCAAACCACAATCAAACATGTGCTTTCTAATATTTTCTAATAAAATTCTTTTAGTTGCCAGTATGAGACCTTGACTAAAAAAGAATTGGCTTCATTCTCAGGTGACAATCTCATGAGTACAGCCAGGCTAATAAGTGACATATCAAGGTGCTCAGGTGGGTATTCTGTGTACAGTGCTAGTACACAGGCTCAGACCCAGGAGCTCAGTGGAGCCAAGCCTTCCCTATTTAAGTTCGGTTCACTTCCTTGTTGAAGCCACCTATGGGTAAAAAAAAAAAAAAAAAAAAAAAAAGAAGTTTGTGGGATTGGGATTGTAGCTCAGTTGATAAGTGGTGAAGCAGAAGAATCAGAAATTCAAGGTCATCTCATAGCTGTTTAGTTTAAGGCCAGGCTGGGCTACAGAGGACCCTAACCAAATAATAATAATAATAATAACTACAATACGTTTCAGCTAAGAGCATAATTTGGCGGTCATTGTTCCAAGCCAGAGCTATCCTCAGGTCACTGACCTTCCTCAGAGAGATAGCAAGGAGGCAACAAGGTTGAGCCCAGCAAGATTTTCTGTACACAGACCCCTCTCCAACCGAGCCTTCCTAGCCAAATATGTGGAAATATGTGTTCCCACTGATGACCAGAGGTGCCCCAGCTTGTATTGTTGGGAACATGGGGAAGGCAAAGTCACAATGGAGCACAGCTGTTTGATCACCAGCCCACTGAGACCATCACAAGCAAACAAAATCACAAAAGTACAACAAAGGAAAAAAATGTACTGGGTATAATGTGCTCAAAGAGTATGGAAGAAGAAAATACCAAAACTCAGAACAGTGGCCTGTCTCTCTATGGGCCCTCTATCCTGTTCCATTAGTGGTGACCCACCCCCAAATCAGGCTCCACCCAACTACACCCGAGTTTGAAATGGTGACCTGCATTCAGCCAGACCAGAGAATGGAGCAGCAACATATCTGTTGATCTCTGTCTACCAGACCACAGGCCAAAGCACCAGCCAAACTCTGCCAGACCAGAGACCACAGCAGCAGGAAATCTTTCCGAGATCAGAGTCCAGAGCAGGGGACACGCTCTGCCAAACCCGAGGCCAGAGTAGTGGATAAGATCTGCCAGACCAGAGACCAGAAAACATTGGCAGAGGTGCCAAGCTTGGGTCTCTACATACTATATCAATCCCTTGCCACCTCCTTGCCACTCTCACTGGAACTTATGAAGCATGGCTTAAGCCTCCCTGAAATGGGAAAGAATCAGGTCTAGGGGGATAGAAGGATTTTGTCCCATGTCCTCAGTCAGTCCCAGAGACAAAAAAAAAATGCAGTGAGAGTCAAAACAGTTAAACAAGACACAGACTAGATCCCATTGCTTGTGAAGCAGAAAAATACACAGAGCCAGACAGCAGATCCCACCACTCCTGCAGTGGAAAAATGAAAGTAGGATATCAGTGAATCCCTGATGCAGGAGCTACCTGCATTGTCCTTGTCCAAAGATCCAGAGATCACAGAAAACTGGGTACTCTACCACCCTTTACAGATAGGGGCACATTCCTCCTCTCTGAGGTCCAGAGAACACAGAAAAGTGGATGCTCAACTCCCTTTACAGATGTGGCCCTTCAAGGGGGGGGGGGGTCTGGAATATCTTCCAGGCTCCCTGAGGCCCACAGTTGTCCAGAGCATCAGCTCTAACCTTTCTGACCACATAGATGCATTTTGCCCCATGGCCCGAAAAAAGAAACTAGAGAAACACAGAGACAGACACAGACAGATACAGACAGAGTGCTCACTTACTGGCTGTTGTTCAGTTCCTTGTGCCCGGGGTGCTTGGGAGACTTGAGGATCCAATATGAGACCCCACATGTTATGCGCAGATCTTAGGGTCCCCAAAGATCATCAGGAGCTGGACCACATATGTAAGAGCAAAGAATTTTATTTGGGCTTAAGCTTGGTCTCTCCAACATCACCAACAGAGTGGATCAGAGAGCAGAACCCTGAGCAACTGCATGGCAGGGTTTTGACTGGGGTTTTAGGAAGGACCAGGAAGTTCCAGTTTAACAGTTACAGGATTGGGTGACATTCAGCAATGGCAAGCTTTTTATAAAGTGATTGGCTAGCTAACATAACTAACATTGAGCAAGCTATCTCTAGGCCTCAGGAATGTTAGGTATTTTTCTGTGTCACTGAATGTTCTACTACAAGGTTGGTAGGGTGCTCAGCACATATATCCCACTTTAAGATACTTTTCCATCCTTGTGGTTATCCTCAGACTGTTCCTTGGGTAAGGAATCTTACAACATGCCCCAATTCCTGGTGACCTTATGGTAGAGTCACTAGTCTGGTGACCTTTAAGTGACCTTTTAAGGCCTAGTTCTTGGTGTCCTTTGGGAGGTGTCAGATAGGTTCTCTCAGTTCTAAAAGATCCATTTGAATTTTGTGGGGGTTGTAAATGGTATGTCCTGTGTCAGAGAGCACTCCAATATCAAGCTGTGATATAGAAGAGTAGAACTGATGATGTAAAGGATTTACTATTGCTGAGAAACTAGTGGTCCCGTTAGAATTTAGCTGAAGGAAAGCTGCCTGTAAAATACTTCACAGATAAGTAGTATGCTAACCAGGCCTGTTAGAGATTAGGATCCTGGATTATGTAGAAATGTGGCAGGGTGAGGTTTTTTAATTTGTAATTTTCCAACGTGTATTTATTAATTCATGAATGTGAATGAAAACAGACCAGATTGGTGGGTGTTCAATTTGGGTCAGGTTGCTTGATCCAGTGAATATTGAATTTCAAATTAAGGGACTGTCCTATGCCCATATGTCCAATCCTGATTGACACAGTAATGTCAATTCAAATTTGAGACACAGGCTATTGGCTAAAGCTGTTTCTGTCAGGTTACAGGTCTTAGCAGCTAATATTGTACACAGGGGCAAGGTCAAATAGTATCTTATTAATTGCTTTCCCTCTATAAGAGAATGACCTGTGTTTTTCAAAGTCAGTATACCTATGTGTTTTGTTTTTGTTTTTGTTTTTGTTTTTGTTTTTCAACTAAGAGGTTAACAGCACTGGCTGCTGTTCCAGAAGTCAAAAGTTCAATAAACCACTGATAAACCACATGGTGGTGACTCACAACATCTATAATGAGATCTGGTGTTCTTTTCTGGCATGCAAGTATACATGCATGCAGTACACTGTACACGTAATAAATGAATATTTAAAATAGTCAGTTGTTGGTATTGTTACATTTTGTTTTGTTGATGCTCTAGTCTCTTATTAGTTAATATTCTCTGATAATCCCCAGTCATTAAGAATTTCATTTCTTTTCTCTAGTCTTTGACATTTGTTTTTGTTTAAAGCAATGACTCCTGTAGATAAGCCTTTCACATGTTTTGTAGTTTACATTTTATTTGAACACTGAATGCTACCTCTAATGTCCAGTGCTTAGAACATAGTTCTGCAACTCTTTTCAGGTGTACCCTGACTGGTCAGTGTGAAGTAAAGAAGACCAGTGAATGAGTGTCCATTGACTTTCCTGGTTGGTTTGTTTGTTTGTTTTTGGAGGTGGGTAATTACAACTAAAGAGGGACCTGTGTAAGAACTGAGTTCACTGACCTACTTTGAAGCTTTAGTTACAACACAAGAAGGGAGGGGGAGGAGGGAAGATGGCAATGAGTCAGGTAATCAACTTTAGACAGTAAAAGTGAAAACTGTACATTTGGAGGGATTCATATACAGTGAAATCAAGAATATGGATTAGGAGCTGAGCTTGTTTCTGGAAAGCAAATTTCTATAGTTGAACTACAGATCTGGAGAAACTCATGTGGTAATTCCTAACAGGAATGTCCCCTCTGTCCCTGTTTGAAAATGCACAACCTGAGAGGAAAAAAAAAAAGGTTTGAGTAATAATTGATGTGCCCTAATACATACCTGAAGTACCTGAAGAATATTGGACCATAAGGCCATTTTCAACTTTTAAAAATAATTTTTGAGATTATAATGAAATCATTTCATCCTTCTCTCTTCTCTCTACTCTTACATCTCAAATGCTGGGATGAATCGTTAAGGAGGCTACTTAACAATCAAAGCAGACGTGGCTGTCAGGTTCTCCCAGCATCCCTCAGTCCTCACCTGTTATAAAGTATGGGTGTCATACACAGATCTCTAGCCCAGGAGTTGAGTTGCCCTCCTCCCAGCTGTCCTTATTATGTATTCTAAATGTTTTGGTTACTTGGTCTTTTTCATTTGTCGTTTATCCTCCTGGCCCTTTGTTCAGGCTCTCCACTTCTCTTTCTCCTCTCTTCTCACATAGCTCAGGGTCATGTCAACTCTAGACTGTCCCAGATTTCCCTGTGTCTGACTATGTTCTCTCATCTATCTATAATAAACTTTCTACTCCAACATACGTAGGAACAGCCACATCCTTTTTGTTTTATATCTCATTTTCATTGAGCTCCCATTAACTACTCCTTTCTTTCAAATTCATGGACATTTGTTTCTTTATTGTTTCTTTATTTACTCTTTGGCTTTGACTGGAGTTTGGCTGATGGACTTCCCAACTATGAGGTAGAGATGAATTCACTGGACACTGAGTGTGTAACATAAATTACCTGTATCTTGGAAAATGAACAGGTGCCCTGGGAGAGTGGAAGATTGAATTTTAAATCATTTCCAAGATGAGGGTGTTGGAGGATATTTGATCCCAGGGTGATCCCTGAGATTGTGAACTGTAAAAACCCGTGCTTTGTTTGGTGTGGGTGAGCCCTAACACAAATCTTAATTCCAAGAATTTACAATTTATTGTAAACAGGTGATTGTGGTATGGTTCCGTCAGCCCTAGAACATGCCTTTAATTCAAAAGCTCTCTGTGCACAGGATTGAATAGTGTTAATTCTAGGTCAAGAGGCAAAGCAAGAAACCAGCTGACAGATATTAAAGAGTAAGTGGAACTTTCAGCTGAAATATATTTAAGACAGAGGGTAAAAGTGGAAGGAGTTTTAGCTTTGTAGATTTGGGGCTTTTTGAACTTTGAGCTAGAAGCCTTTGGCCTTGGGGTCCTTTAGCCTATCCTCCCTGAGCTGTCATCTGAACTGGTGAGCTTTTGGGGCTTTTTCCTCTTAGAGGTGAGGTGAATAGCAGGGTCAGATGGATGCTTTCTTTGCCTCTCTGCACTAGCAGATTTTAAAATCGAATAATTGGGATTTTCATTCTTTTATAACAACACTAGGTTTCTGTGTGCCCATAGGGTTTAGGACAAAGCTAGAATGCCTCTGCTATCTGCATCATTTGATCTTTGATCCACTGGTAGAGGAGCTACTACTGTCCTGAGACTCAGCTCTATTGTTCAAGATAATGATGTATTCTGGGGAGGGCTAACAATCAGGAGCAACAGTGGGAGGTAGTTTATGGGTTTGTTCTGGGATTTTCCTCTGATGTAGCTCTAAAGAGCTGTGAGTGAGACCAGACCATGTCATGCTGAGTGTGGGGCCATTGTCCCCAGGCCAGGAAGAGCAGGCTGCTGAGCTATCACAGCCTGTTCTGCTTTGAAAGAGATGGACTGTGGTTCAGACTGTGGTTCAGGCTGTGGTTCTGTTGGTCTCCATGTGATGATCTCGGCAGAGACCCTTGGCCTCCAACCCTTCTTGAGTGTCCAGAGAAGTGAGGACTTTGTGGCCTGGGCAGTAGAAAGTTGTGGTGCTTATAATATCACTTTCTAGTGTGTACACACATGCATTGGTTTTGCAGTGGACAGATTGGAAAACTGAAGGTCTCATTTCTAGAAATGATGAATGTTGTATTCCACATACAGCTTTGAGTAACAAATTTTACAAATCGTTTTGAAACTGGAAGAAAATAGGTGGTGGTGCTCATCTTTCAGGAATACTTGATTATGTTTTTTTTTTTTTTTTTAACTTTCAACTACCACCAGTCACAATGGCATGCTTTAGAGAAATTCAATTCCAGGGTACAAAATGAATTTCTGAGATGCAGAATTTTGTCAGGTGTGCCTGGTTTTAGGTAAGTGGATAGGGCAGATTCCACATCTTGTGACATAATCCATGCATCAGAAAACATATTAAATTATTCTCCAACATTGCTTTATGTGTGACTTTTGGCAAGGGCTGGGTTGTGCTTGAACTCACCAGGGAACATGAGGGACTGCAAGCCATAGCTTATCTTTATGATCAACTCCATTTTCCACTTCCAGAGCAAAAGAGCTCTCTGGAAAGGAGGTTAGTAGTACATGGAGGGTTAGAAATATAACAGTTTAGGTGTCACTTTGAGTTTGTCTTGTGTGATTTGTGAAATCTGTGTTTATTTGATTTTTATTAAAAAACAATCAAAGTTATCTCTGGTCCAGTGCACATTTTTCATGTTAGAGTTTCCTTAGGTCTTTTCATGTAAACTTGGCTATATTTTAGGCTTATGTTTTTGGCTTTTTCTCTCACCCCTTCATTCTTTCACAAACACTGTACACATTCTTAATTATTGAAGTTTGTGGTAAGTACAGAAGTCACATAATGCCAGAAGATTATGAGATTCATGACAATAGAATCATCCCTCATTTTTCTGTTTTCCTCTGTTTCTTACCAGGTGACTTTTCTGATATGAGATAGAGATTTTGGATTGTTCCTTAGCAATCACATAAAGACAATTTGCACTATGTCTGTAGAAGGCAGAAGAGACAACATGAAGGTGAGTGATACCAGTTGGACAGTTTATTCTTTCCTTTTGACAATTTCTTTTGGTGATCTGTCATTTTCTTCAGAAGTTTCATGTGTCCAGTTGTCTCCATATTCATTAGTTGGAAGATTTTATTCTCCTGAAAAGATTAAATCAAAACCTGCCCCATCCCTAATTCAGGGGAGAGGGTCCTACCTTTTTAGGCATGTTATATCTTTTATAGGGCAAAATGGTTTTTTGGAAATAGAAAAAGTATAATATCTCAATTAAAGTTAAAAGATCTTTGAAAGTTTATAAATATACCTTAAAGTGTATTTATTTCTAGATAATAAAGTGCATTCACTTTGATTTTCAGCCTGTCTTTTACATGTAGCTTTTAAATGAAATCAATGTAAATCATATGTGCCTGCCTCTGCTTCCCAGGTGGTATGTAAAAGGCATGTGCCACCCAAATGCTGGGATTAAGGCTGTGAACCACCAACACCCTGTCATTGTAACTCCTGAATTCAGAAAACAACTAATTAATAGTGAACTGCTTGTCTCTGCTGGGATTAAAGGCACTGTCTGTCACTACACTGCTCAAAAATTTTATATTCACTCCAAATTATTCCATCTCAAACAAGTTTATAACTTTGAATTTACTTAAAACATTTAAACCTCTTAACTGTTTTTCATATGAAACAACAAAAGTATCCTTTTTATTTAAGAAGAAAAAACTAGTCTTTATAAGTTTGTGTGGACTCAATGACCAAGCTGTCTGATGAACAGTTACCTCTGCTTATTCAGGGGATCTCCACTATTCAAATCTAATCATTATCAATTTTGATAGGATCCACCATTCCTTTCCTGTGGAGACATTTAGTTTTACCTGTGAAGACACAGTTCAACAGTTTCTCATTGTCTACTCCTTTTAGTTTTGTTTACTTCTTTTTGTTGTACAGTATTTAGGTGTGCTGTTAAGTTGCTAGTAAGAGATCTTGCAGATTTTTTTTTCTAAATGTACTTAGTGCTATGAACTGTCTTCTGGTCAACATTTCTATTGTGTACTATGAGTTTTGATATGTTATATATTCATTTCATAGAATTATTGCAAGTTTCTTATATCTTTTGATACTTCCACTGTTCAAGTATATCATCAGTTTTGGAGAACAATGTATGAGTTGCTGAGAAGATGGAACAATCTTTTGTGCTTGGGTGGATGTTCTGTAAACATCATTTGGGTATATTTAGTTTTTTGATGTTAGTTAGCTGGAGCATTTCTCTGTTTAGTTTGGTCAGGAGTGTCCATTGGTGAGAGTGATATATTGAAGTCTTCCTCTATTGGTTTATGAGGGCCAGGATGTGATGCAAGCTGCAGAAGTGTTTCTTTTATAACTTGGGTGCTCTTAGGTTGGGGGCATAGATGTTAAGTGTTGAGATGTTATATTGCTGGATGTTTTATTTTAATATGTCATGTCATTTGCCATCTTTTGATTAGTTTTTTTTTGGAAACTGTTTCGTTACATATTAAAATTTCTATACAAGCTTGATACTCTAGTCCATTTATTTAGAATATCTTTTTCCAACCCTTTACCTTGAGATAATGTCTATCTTGATGTGAAGCTTTGTTTGTTGTACTTAGAAGAAGGGTGGATTCTATTTTATCATCAATTTTGTGAGTCTGTGTCTTTTTATTGGTGAATTTGGGTTGATGTTATTAAGAAATATCATTGAACAGTGATTGTTATTTTTGTGGTGGTGGTGGTTTTAGCACCTTGAGTGGGGCTGTATTTATAGATACATATTATTTAAAATTGACCTTTTTATGGAACATCTTATTTTCCCCATTTGGTGATTGAAACTTTCTGGGCATGGTTAGTAATTTGTATTGTATTGTATTGGCTTCTGCAGTTTTTTAGAGTCAGAAGCACTCTGTCTAAGCCCTTCATCTTCTAGCATTTTTACTGAGAATACAGGATTAATTCCAAGAGATCTGCCTTTTTTGTTTTTTGGTTGGTTTTTGTTTGTTTTGGTTTGTCGGATTGGTTGGTTAGTTTGGTTTGTTTGTTTTCAGTTGCAGCTTTTCATATTCTTTCTTCGTTCTGTATATTTAGAGTTTTGATTATTCTCTGGTAAGAGGACTTTCTTTTCTGATCCAGTATCTTTGGTATTTTGTATGCTTCTTGTGCTTTGATAGACATCTTCTTCTTTAGGTTAAGAAATTTTTCTTGTATGATTTTGTTGAAAATGTCTTCTGGACCTTTGATCTCATCCTTCTTCTTCTAATCTGATTATCAGCATGTTGTGTGTTGTCATAATGTCCCAGAGTTCCTGGATGTTTCCTGAAAGTTTGTATGTAGACAAGCTGGTTTTGAACTTCTAGCTCTAACTCCAGTCGACTGTTGGGCTTAAATGTAGGCCAACATGCCTGGCATCAACATCACCATCATTGGCTGCTGAGCATGGAATATATGGTTTTAGGTATTCATTTTGTTTTGTTTTGTATATGTAAGCATAGGCTATTGTGTTGATTTTCATCAACATCATGCATTTGAAATTTGGCAGGGAGTATATTTAATTTCTTAGGATGGCATTTAATGATGACACTAACACTATCTGAGCTTTCTGAGTCATTGAATTGTGGGTTTGTGACACTCTCCTTACCTGTTGTATTTTGTTTTTTTTTTAATTTTATTTGTTTGTTTTATTCCCATTTAATTCATTTTTAATTTAAATTTGTTTTTTTTAATTTATTCTCTGACATGAACTCGAGTCTTTTATTACCTCCTCCTGAGTGTTGCAGTCTTGCAATGCCACAGAGGAACATGATGCAGCCCTCCTTGATGAGACCTGCTAAGCTAGAAGGGAAGGAATTCCTCCCCAATTAGGAGACTAGAGAAAGGGCATAGGGGCAGAAGAAGGAGGGTCGGTGGGCCTGGGAGGAGATGAGGGAGGGGGCTATGGCAAGGATACAAAGTGAACACATTGCAATAAATAAATTAATTAAATTAAAAAATAATTTATCCACTAAACATCCCAATTGTAATCTTCTCCCTTGACTCTTCCTTGTCTCACCCTCCATTCTTCTTTTCTCCTTATCTCACTTCCTATATCTCAGATACAGGGAACCCTCCTCTCCTACCATCTGAACCCAGCCTATCAAGTCTCACTACAACTTCCTGCATCCTCTTCCTCTGTGGCATAGCAATGCCCCCTCCACCAAGGGGAAATGATCAAATAGCAGACAACAGAGTCCATGTCAAAGCCAGCACCTTCTCCCCTTACTATGGATCGAACATGGAGACTGAGCTGCCTATCAGCTACATCTGAGCAGGGGTCTGGTTCCTCTTCATGAATGGTCTTTGGTGGGTCCATCAATCTCTGCAAGTCCCCATGGGCCCAGATTAGTTGTCCTTGTTGGTCTTCTTATGGAGGTCCTGCCAGCTCTGGGTCTTTCTACATTCTACTCTCACACTCTTCCCTATGATTCCCTGTACTCTACCCAAAGTTTGGCTGTGAATCTTAGCATCTGTTTCCAACCCCTAATGGGCAGAGTCTTTTGGAGGATATGTATGTTAGGCTCTCATCCTCTTCCCTCTCCTCAGTCACTTCTGGTGTTGATTCTCTTTCCACTTTTGCATAAGAATTGAGCATCTTTCATAGGGTCCTCCTTTTTATTTAGCTCCTTTAGGTCTGTAGATTGTAGTATGTTTATCCAATATTATGGCCATTATCCATTTACAAATGAGCATATACCATGCATGTCTTTCTGGTTTTGGAATAACTCACTTAGGATGATCATTTCTAGTTCCATCTACTTGCCTGAAAATTTTATAGTTTCCTTTATTTTTTAAATACCCGAGGTGCATTCCATTGTGTAAATGTACTACAATTTCTGTAAAACAATGGTTTGGTTGAGAGACATGTAGTTTGTTTCCCTGTTATGGCTATTATGAATAGAGATGCTATGAACACAGTTGAGCAAATATCTTTGTTGAATGGTGGATCATCTTTTTGATATATGCCCAGGAATGGTAGAGCTGGGTCTTGAAGTAACACTATTTCCAATTGTCTGAGCAAGCATCGGATTGATTTTTATAGTGGTTGTATAAGTTTGCACTCTCACCAGCAATGGAGGAGTGTTCCTCTTTCTCCACATTCTCACTAGCTTGCTGTCACTTCAGGTTTTGACCTTAATCATGATGGGTTTAAGATGGAATGTCATTTTCATTTCCATGATTACTACAGATATTGAGCATTTAATGTCCACCATTTGATATTTCTCTGTGGAGAAATCTCTGTATAGTTCTGTACCCCAGTTTTAAATTGGATTATTTGGATTATTGGAGTTTAATTTCTTCAGCTCTTTATATATATTGTTTATTAGCTCTTTCTGTTGTATGTAGGGTTGGTGAAGATCTTTTGCCAGGCTGTAGGCTGTCATTTTGTTCTGTTGACAGAGTTCTTTGCTTCATAGAAGCTTTTTGTTTCATGAGATCCTATTCCTTAATTCTTGATCTCAGAGCCAGTGTTCTTGGTGTTCTGTTGAGGAATTTATTATCTATGCCAATGAGATCAAGACTCTTTCCCACTTTTTCTTCTAACAGATTTAGTGTATCTGGTTTTATGTTGAGGTCTTTGAACAACTTGGACTGTAGTTTGATGTGGGGTGATAAATATGGATCTATTTTCATTTTTCTACATGTAGACTTCCAGTTTGACCAGCACCATTTGTTGAAGATGCTGTCCTTTTTCCATTGCATGGTTTTGGCTTCTTTGTCAAAAATCAAGTGTCGATAGGTGTGTGGGTTTATTTATGACTCTTCACTTCAATTCCATTCATCCACCATTCTGATTTTATTTCAGTACCGTGCATTTTTTATTACTATTGATTTATAGTAGAGCTTGAGATCAGGGATGGTGATACCTACTGAAGATCTGCTATAGTACAGGAGTGTTTTAGCTATTCTGGCTTTTTTATTTATCCATATGAAGCTGAGAATTGTTTTTTTCAAGTTCGTTAAGGAATTGTGTTGATATTTTGATGGGAATATTATTTAATCTATAGATTGTTTTTGGTATGATAGCAATTTTTACTATGTTGATCCTACTGACCCATGAGCATGAGAGATATTTCTCTCTTCTGGTATCTTTTTCAATTTCTTTCTTGAGAGGCTTAAAGTTGTTTATTTTTTTTTCGTGCAGGTTTTTCACTTGCTTGTTGAGGATAACTCCAAGATACATTATGTTGTTTTGTTTTTTTCCTACCTATTGTGAAGGGTGTTGTTCTCCTAATTCTTTCTCAGTCCATTTGTCTTTTGCATACAGGAGTGCTACTGATTTTTTTTTTAGTTAACTTTATATCCAACCACTTTGATAAAGTGTTATTCAACTGTAGGAGTTTCCTACAGTAGAATATTTGGGGTCACTTTTATATACTGTCATATATGTGAATAGCAATACTTTGACTTCTTCCTTATCAATTTGTATCCCCTGATCACCTTTAGTTGTCTTATTGCCCTAGATAGGACTTTGAGTACTGTACTGAAGAGATTTGGAGAGAGTGTGTGGCCTTGTCTTGTCCCTGAGTTCAGTGGAATTGATTTAACTTTCTTTTCATTTAGTTTGATGTTAGCTATAGGACTGCTGTATATTGTTTTTACTATTTATAGATCTGTGCCTCTGTCCCCAGTCACTCCAAGACTTTAAACAAGAATAACTGTTGGATATTGTCAAATGCTTTTTTGGCTTCTAAGGAAATGATCCTGTGCTATTTTTTTTTCAATTTGTTTATATGATGGATTAAGATTCCATATATTGGACCATCTCTGCATGCCTGGAATGAAGCCTACTCGGTCATGTTGGATGATATTTTTGGTATGTTCTTGGATTTGGTTTGTGGTTAATTTATTGAGTATTTTTGCATCATTGTTCATAAAAGAGATTGGTCTGAAGATTTCTTTCTCTTTTGGGGTCTTTTAGGATTTATCAAGGTAACTGTGGTCTTACAAAAGGAGTTTGGTCATGTTGTGTCCATTTCTATTTTGTGGAATAATTTGAAGAATATCGGTTTTCACTCTTCATTGAAGTTCTTGTAGAATTCTGCTCTGAAATCATCTTGCCCTTGGCTCTTTTTTTGGAAGGATTTTGATAGCTGCTTCTATTTTTTTAGGCAGTATAAGTCTCTTTAATATCTTTACCTGATTTTTATTCAACTTTGGTAAGTGGAATCTAACAAGAGAATTGTATATTTCATTTAGATTTTTCAAATTTTGTGGCATATAGGCTTTTGACATAAGAGCTAATGGTTCTTCAGATTTTCTCAGTGTCTGTTATCTCTCTGTCTTCCTTTCAGACTATGTTGATTTGGATAGTGTCTTTCTGCCATTTACTTAGTTTGGCTAAGAGTTTGTCTGTATATTTGATTTTCTCAAAGAACTAGCTCTTGGTTTCGTTGATTTTTTTAAATTATTTTCTTTGTTTCTAATTTATTGATTTCAGCCCTGATGTTGGTTATTCCTAGTGGTCTACTCCTGTTGGGTGTGTTTGCTTCTTTTTTTTCTAGGGCTTTCAGGTGTGCCATTAAGTTGCTTGTATGGGATGTCTCCAATAGCTTATGAAGGCCTTTAGTGATATTAAAAGTCCTCTTAGGACTGCTTTCATTGCATCCCACGAGATTAGGTATGATGTGCATTCATTTTCATTGAACTGTAGGAAGTTCTTTCTTTATTTCTTTCCTCACCTAGATTTCATTGAGTAGGGAGTTGTTCAGTTCCCACGTGTGTGTAGGCTTTTTATTATTTCTGTTATTGTTGAGGTTCATCTTTAGTCCATCATGGTCTGATAAGGTACAAGATATCATTTCAGTCTTGTTGTATCTTTTGAGGCCTGGTTTGTGACCTACTGTATGGTCAGTTTTGGAGAAGGGTCCATGAGGTGCTAAAAGAAGATAGATTCTTTTCTTTTTGGGTTTAAAAATTCTCTAGATATCTGTTAGGTCCATTTGATTCATGACATCCATTAGTGTCATTATCTCTCAGTTTAAGTTCTTTTCCATTGCTCTGTCCCTTGATAATAGTGACATGTTGACTTCTCCCACTATTAATGTACGGTGATTGATATATTCTTTAAGTTTTATTAATGTTTCTTTTACAAATGTGGGTGTCCTTGTATTTGGGGCATTGTTGCTCAGAATACAGATGCCATCTTGGTGGAATTTTCCTTTGATGAGTATGAAGTAGTCTTCCTCATTATTTATTTATTTATTTATTTATATTTAGGAGCAATAACTGACATCAGGCAATATTTTCATAGTTTGAAACTATGTGTAACAGCATAGTTTTTAAAAAAATCTTTCAACATTTTATTGTGTTCTTTTTACATTTTTATTAATAACAGTTTATTCACTTTGTATCCCCCCTGTACCTCCCTTCTTCCTCCCCTTCCAATCCCACCCTCCATCTTTCCCACCCCTGTTCCTTTCCCAGTCCACTGATAAGGGAGGTCCTCCTCCCCTTCACTCTGATCCTAGTCTATCAGGTCTCATTAGGAGTGGCTGCATTGTCTTCTTCTGTGGCCTGGCAAGGCTGATTCCCCCTCAATGGGAGGTGATCAAAATCAAAAAGCAGGCCAATGAGTTCCTGTCAGAGACAGTGCCTGTCCCCATTACTATGAAGCACACGTGAATACTGAACTGCCATAGGCTACCTTTTGTGCAGGGGTTTCAGGCCATCTCCATGAGTGGTCCTTGGCTGGCATATTAGTTTCACAAAAGACCTCTGTGCCCAGAATTTTTGGAACAGTTACTGTCCTTGTGGAGCTCCTGTCCTCTCCAGGTTTACTATCTCCCAGTTCTTCCATAAGATTCCCTGCACTCTGCCCAAAGTTTGGCAATGAGTCTCAGCATCTGCCTTGACACCCTTCTGGGTTAGAGCCTTTCAAAGGCCCTCTGTGGTAGGCTCCTGTTCTGTTCCTTTGTTCTCCATCATCTGATGTCCATCCTCTTTGCCTTTTTGCATGGGGTTTGAGCATCTTAACCAGCATACTTCCTGATTAACTTCCTTAGGTGTACAGATTTTAGTATTTTTATCCTATATATTATATTCTATATCCACTTATAAGTGAGTATATACCCTGTGAGTCTTTCTGCTTCTGGGATACCACACTCAGCATGATCTTTTCCACTTCCCACCATTTACCTGCAAGTTTCATGTTTTCCTTGTTTTTCATTGCTGAGTTATATTCCATAGTATAGATATACCACAATTTCTGTATCCATTTCTCAACTGAGGGCCATCTCTGCTGTTTCCAGCTTCTGGCTATTACAAATAAAGCTATTACAAACATAGCTGAGTAGATGTCCTTGTTGTATACTTGAGCGCCTTTTGGATATATGCTTAGGAGTGGTATAGCTGGATCTTGAGGAGGCGCTATTCCTAATTGTCTGAGAAAGTGTCAGGTTGATTTATAAAGTGGTTGTATAAGTTTACATTCCCACCAGCAATGAAGGAGGGTTCCCCTTTCTCCAAATCCTATCCAGCATGAGTTGTCACTTAAGTTATTCTTCTTAGTCATTTTGATGGGTGTAAGGTGAAATCTCAGGGTGGTTTTGATTTGCATTTCCCTGATGACTAAGAATGTTGAACATTTCTTTAACTGTTTCTCTGCCATTCTATATTCCTCTATTGAGAATTCTCTGTTTTGCTTTGTACCCCATTTTTTAATTTGGGTTACTTGATTTGTTGCTGTTTAACTTCTTGAATTCTTTATAAATACTGGATATTAACCCTCTGTCAGATATAGGGTTAGTGAAGATCCTTTCCCAATCTGTAGGCAGGAGTTTTGTTTTGAAAACAGTTTCCTTTGACTTATAGAAGATTTTCAGTTTCATGAGGTCCCATTTATTGATTGTTGCTCTTAGAGTCTGCACTGTTGGTGTTCTGTTCAGGAAGTTGTAGCCTGTGCAAATGAGTTCAAGGCTCTTCCTCACTTTTTCTTCTAACAGGGTTAGTATGTCTGGTTTTATACTGAGGTCTTTGATCCACCTGAACTTGAGTTTTGTGCAGAGTGGTAATTATGGATCTATTTTCATTTTCCTACATGTAGACATCCAGTTAGACCAGCACCTTTTGTTGAAGATGCTATCTTTTTTCCGTTGTATGGTTTTGGCATCTTTGTAAAAATCAGGAGTCCATAGTGTGTGGGTGTATTTCTGGGACTTCTATCCAATTCCTTTGATCCACTAGTTAGTGTCTATGCAAGTACCATGCAGTTTTTATTACTTTTGCTCTAGAGTACAGCTTGAGATCAGGGATGGAGATACCTCCAGAAGATCTTTTATTATGGAAGATTGTTTTAGCAATTCTGGGTTTCTTGTTATTCCATATGAAGTTGGGAATTTTTCTTTCAAGGTCTGTAAAGATTTGTGTTGGTAATTTGATGGGAATTACATTAAATCTGTAGATTGAATTTGGTAAGAGGACCATTTTTACTATGTTTATCCTGCCAAGCCATGAGCATGAGAGATCTTTCCATCTTCTGATATCTTCTTCTATTTCTTTCTTTAGAGACTTGAAATTTTTTCATACAAGTCTTTGACTTGCTTGGTTAGGGTCACACCAAGGTACTTTATGTCCTTTTTGAGTATTGTGAAGGTTTTTGTTACCTAATTTCTTTCTCAGCACTTTGGACATTTGTATACAAAAGGGCTACTGATTTTTTGAGTTGATTTTGTATCCAGCCACATTGCTGAAAGTATTTGTCAGCTTTAGAGGTTCCCTGGTAGAATTTTGGGGGTCACTGAGGTATACTATCATATCATCTACAAATAGTGATACTTTGACTTCTTTTCCCATTTGTATCCCCTTAATCTTCTTTAATTGTCTTATTACTCTAGCAAGGACTTCGAGAACTATGTTGAAGAGATATGGAGAGAGGGGGCAGCCTTGCCTTGTCCCTGAATTCAGTGGGATTGTTTTAAGTTTCTCTCCATTCAGTTTGATGTTGGCTATATGTTTTCTGTATATTGCCTTTACTATGTTTAGGTATATGCCCTGTATCCCTGATCTCTCCAATACTTTAAAAATGAATGTATGCTGGATTTTTTCAAATGCTTTTTCAGCATCTAAGGAGATTATCACGTGTTTATTTTTCTTTCAGTTTGTTAATATGGTGGATCATATTGATAGATTTTTGCATATTGAACCACCCCTGAATACCTGGCCTGAAGCCTGCTTTGTTGTACTGGATGATATCTTTGATGTATTTTTGTATTGGGTTTGCAAAGAATTTTGTTGAGTATTTTTGCATCAATGCTCATAAGAGTGATTGGCCTGAAATTGTCTTTATGCTGGGGTATCCAGGGCTGCTTGCTCCTGAATAACTGGGTTCTGGAGATGCCATATTGTTTGTCTTTTGTTGGTTGAGCTTTTACACTGGCCTCTACCCATTGGTATATCTTAGATGTTGGGTGTTAGTTTCTGGTACTTCCTGGAATCCTGTGGTGGGTCGAATCCCCTTGGCAGAAAGACTTTTCCCAAAGGAGCTCTCCTCCGTTTTTTAGGTATGGTCAATGAATGGCAGGTGTTTTTCAAGAATTGCCACAGCTCATCTCAGGCATACAGACCTGAGTAGTAATTGTTGCCTTTGTTAGTAAAGGGGGCTATCCTCTCACCCAGAGAAGTTCTGGAGACAGCTGCCCTGCTGCTGGGTTTCTTGCTGTAAATTTAGTGAGCTGCTGCTGTAACCTGGGTGCCTTCTGGTTTGGTCAGTTTAGTTAGGGAAAACTGGTTGTCCTTTGGAGCAGTATCTGGGGGTTGATCTCAGGGAACCCAGGCTTCTGTAGGTTTGAGTTTGGAGCTCTATACCACAGTAGCCAAGTGGTAATCAGTGGCAGGTGAGCACCACTTTCGTGTATACAGCAGGAGGCTAGAGTATGGATCCCGTGGATAACCAGAAAGTTTTCTGGAGCTAGGTGTCCTGAGGTAAGGCCAGATATTTTCCCCACCTTAGGGTTTTCTCCCAATAGGAAGACTCAGTCTGTGGTGTTTGACGTGGTGTGTAGAATGCGTAGGCACTTGCCAATGATGGCTCCAAGCTGGTGACTGGGAAAGAAGCTGAGAACTTTTCCAAAAATGTTCCTGTGTATGGTGGATGTAGTGTGTGTGTGGAGAGTTGGCTGAGTTCTCTAAGCTGGGACCTGCTCTTTCCCTGCCTGTGGGGTTTTCTCCAGACAGGGAAACCCAGCCTCTAGTGTCGAGGGGCACACAATTCTGTGATGGAGAGTAGGGCATATAAGCCTAGCAGCTGGAGGCACACTCAGGCCTGGCGCCTGTGCACCCACTGGTCTGCAGAACCTTTCCAGGGATAAAATGGGTGACCTGAGGTCAGTCCTGCTTTCTTCCCTGTTTTTTTTTTCCTAGACTGGGGCTCCCAGTCTATGGTGCCCTGGAGAACATAATTTAGTCTGGAAAGTTTATCAGGACAGAAAGGTGTATCCTGGGACCCAGGATATCTTCCGGGTTCTTGCTGAGTGACCTGAGAGTGGACCTGACTGACTCCCACACCGTGGAGTTTCCTCTCACCTGGGAAACAGGATCTCTGTTGTTTTAGGGCCCAGAGTTCAGTCTTTTAGTTGCTGTACCAACATTGCTGTCCTACTCCTCAGACCCAATGTCCTTCTGGCACCACCATCTTGGATTCCCCCCTTCCTCATCCCTTTCAATTAATTTTGGTTGAAAGTCTATTTTATTAGATATTAGAATAGCTACTCCTGCTTGCTTCTTGGGTCCATTTGCTTGAAAACCTTATTCCTGCTGCAACATCCCAGGAACTTTCCCAGAGATTAGCTGGGTGCTCTGAGGTTGGACCCGATTGTTTACCTCATCATTGGTTTTCTTCTTATATTTGAAACACAGTCAGTTGGGACCCACAGATCCAACTATTGGATGCCATGCAGTCTCTGCTACCCAGCTTATCAGACACAGTATGCAATCAGCCCAACCATCTGGGATCTATTTTTTTTTACAGTTTTTTTTTTCTTCATTTTTTTTATCAGTTACATTTTATTAACTCTGTATCTCAGCCGTGTCCTGATCCCTCATTCCCTCCCAGTCCCTCCCTCCCTCCTTCATCTCCACCGTGCCCCTTTCCAAGTCCACTGATAGGGGGGACCTCCTCCCCATTCATCTGATCCTGTTTTATCAGGTATCTTCAGGACTGGCTGCAAAGCTCTCCTCTGTGGCCTAACAGGACTGCTCCTCCCTTCGGGGGTGGGGAGACCAAAGAGAAAAAAGATAATCAATTGAGCGGACATGGGGTAAGATGATCAATCCTCATTTAGAAAGACAGATGGGATGTGCATTGAACGTATGACAGGAGTCTACTGAGCACATCTGAAAGACTCTAACTAGCAGTGTTTTCAAAGCAAAGACTCATGACCAAACCTTTGGCAGAGTACAGGGAATCATAAGAAAGAAGGGGAGTTAGTCTGATGGGGAAAGGATAGGAGCTCCACAAGGACCAAATATATCTGGGATCTATTTTTAATTTTTACTGAATATGAGTATTTTGATTGTATGCATGAATATGCACCTCTTGCGTGCCTAATCCTCACAGTAGTCTGAAGATGTCTTCAGAACTCATGAACTTATAGCAATTGATAGTAGTGGGTCCCAGGTAATCACTGACAATTGAGCCCAATTATTTGAAAGAGCAGCAAGAACTCCTCACTGCTGAGCCATCTGTCCTGTTTTATGTTGCTTATTTATGATCAGCATTTACATTTACATGTTAATATTTTCATCTTTCTATTTTTAGGTGTTTAAACATGCATTCCCTTTTAGTAAGATATCATTGAAGTTACAGTTTAAGCTGGGGCAGTGCAATTTCTGGAGAATAAATATACAACAGGAGTGAATATATAATTCCTTGTAGGAGCTTCAGTAAAGACCTCTGAGTTCTTTCAATATTTTGTGTTTGTTTGATTGACTTTTAGAGGAGGCTCTGTCTTACTATATAGGTCTGGCTGTCCTAGAACTCTTTGAATAGATAATGCTGACATCCAGTTCAATAAGATACAGCTGTGTCTGCCTCCTGAGTGATGGAATTGAAGGCATGACAGAATACACCCAGCTTGTCCACCATTTTTTGTAGTTAATAACTGTTAATAAATTTCTCTGATCTGTACTTAGTATTGATCATCTGTTAATTTCTCTCTCTCTGTGTCTCTGTCTCTATGTCTGTGTCTCTCTATTTCAAACCCTTCTCTCTGTTTGTCTTTGTCCACATTAATTGCCATGTCTATTCCAAAGTTATATCCTCTTCAAAAAGTTCATATATGATACAGTTAAAACTTGTTATTCCGTTTTCTTCTAAAATGACTTAGTGATAACATTAATACTTCTTTTTTAATAGAAAGTTTTAATCTTTATTTTTAATCTATAGACTACATTATTTAGTAAGGAGGATATACAAAACAATGATCAAAGAATAATCGTGTGTTCTATTCCTTTTCTTTTGTCTGGTCACTCAGAAATATGGTGCTATTGGCTATGATTGTTGTTGCTTGCCACTCACATTATTTTTATCCATGTATTCACTGTAGTCCACTTTCCCTTCCACAAATATATGAGTCCCCCTCTTCACATACTGATATGCCACATCCCTGGGCCCTGGTCAAAACATAATATTCAGTACCATGTTATCTTTTGACTGATGTTACCCATCTGTTCAGTGTCCCCTGATCAACACATCTCATTTGTTGCTATATAAAATATCATGACTGTGTTTTGTCCTTCCACCTTTCTCATGACAGGGTCCTGACCTACTCACCCAAGTAACTGAAAATGATTCATAGATTGCTCAAGTACCCAACTAATGGCTACTTTATATTCATGTCTTACAAACTGATGAAACACAGGTTTTTGAAGCACGCCTTTGTTTTTTGTTTGTTTGTTTGTTTTTGTTTTTTTTTCAATCTAACCTTTAGGCTTTTTCATCTCCCCTACTTCACATCACGCACAGCACCCAACTGTATAACATTCGCACTTCTGTGTCAGAAAATAAATGGAAGAAGCAGTAGAATTATATGATTATATTGACAATGACGTATAAATTATATTGTTGCCACTGTTTCTGTTGTACAAATGTATGGCATATTTTAGAATTCAGTGACCTTCAATGATGTGCATGTGAAATTCAGCCAAGAAGAGTGGGCCTTGCTGGAACCTTCCCAGAAGCAACTCTACAAAGATGTGATGCTAGAGACCTGTGAAAACCTCACTGCTATAGGTAAGACTGCAATTTTTCTTTCACTTTTAATATAAAGAGACAACTCTTACTTTGTTATTGATCCTCTTCTGTAATTCCAATTGAGAATGAGGAGGAATGTGGTAAATAAATCAGGCATGATTCTAAGGGTGACAGAAGATAATGATTTAAGTTTTGCCTTAATAATAACATGTTATTTCCAATAATATATATTTTCTCGTACTGTATTTTAGGCTACAATTGGGATGACCATAATATTGAAGAACATTTTCAAAGTTCTACAAGTAATAAAAGGTAACATTATGTGCACACTGATACAGATATGAATCTTAAATTTTAATGTGTCCTGGAAGTTTGGGGTTTTTTGTTTGTTTGTTTATTGGCTGCTTTTTATTTTCTGTTTTTGAAATAGATTTTTTCTGGGTATCTGTGACTTTCTTAGACTTGCTTGTTAGACCAGCCTGACCTCAAAATAACAAGCAAGATATGCCTGCTTCTGCCTCCACAAGTGCTGGGATTGAAGGCATGTACCAGCACACATGGCTGTGTCCTGGAAGTTTTAAAGAAAAGCAACAGTGTAAAAACAGCACTGCTTTACGTGTACTGATGATCATTAAAATCTCATAATTCCATGTACTTCAATGTCAGGTATCTGATTTGTGTTTACAAGGCACTCCCCTAAGATAGAAGAAAATAAAATAATATTATAACAAAAATACCATTTGAATCATATGGACATTACAGCTACTGACTTGAACTGCCAATCTGTTTAGTCTCATTCTATCTACTCAGATATTGTAAGAGGTATGCACACTGAATTGGTGATCAGTATGTGTCCAAAACCTTCTAATAAGCAAAAATTTCATAGTAGAACCAGTATTACTCATTTTCGTGCAGTAACTTTGTAAAGTTTAGTGAAAGAAGCAGCTTATGAGAATCAAGAATATTGTTGTGGAGAAACCGTAATCCCTATATGACATATCTATGATGAACAAAAAACAAACTGTGTTAATTCAATGTGGGAATCTTTATTATTTTTGTAAATTAAACTGGTATATCATATGTCAAAATGATTCTAAGATACATGAGCATAGGGATATTGAAAGAAGCAGTGTCCCTGTCTTTCTCCAAGAACAATTGATTTGGTAGTAGTCCCCACTGTGAGTAAATTTTCTGAATGTGATAAATGGTTACTGTTAATTGGCTTTGCAACTTCACTGAGAATTTATCAGCAAACTCATATTGCTGAAAATACCTATGAATACTAGGAATTTGGAACTTCTGCTTTTCCTGGCTCACTTTGTAAATGAAGTATCATTCATACAGTACAAAATTTTGTGAATGGGATTGCTGTGGTAAAACTCTGAATTCTTAAATACTCTTCATATATAGGAGAAAACCTCTTATAGAAAAATGATGCTATAAAAGTGTTCCACATAACAAATTCTCTTACCATCACAGGGATCTTCAAAAATACCCATAATGAAGGGGAATACCGTGAATGTAAATAATGTGATAAAACTTTTAAATTTGATTCTTCTTTACCATTAGACCAAATTATGAAATTAATTCATATAGATAAATATATTTATTAGTGTAATGAAATGACGGTGGTAAATCTTTCACATGTGCCAATTTTCTTTGCAGGCATGAAAGCAGTCATACTGGAGAGAAACCCTTTAAATGCACTCTATGTGGGAAAACCTTCCCCTATATCACTGTTCTTATATGGCATAAAAGAACACACACTGGAGAGAAGCCTTACAAATGTAATCAATGTGGTAAAGCCTTTGCAAAAAGCAGTCAGCTCATACGGCATAAAAGAACACATACTGGAGAGAAACCTTATGAATGTAATCAGTGTGGCAAAGCCTTTGCAGAAAACAGTACTCTCTTAAGCCATACAAGAACACACACTGGAGAGAAACCTTATGAATGTAATGAGTGTGGCAAAGCCTTTGCAGAAAACAGTACTCTCTTAAGCCATAAAAGAACACACACTGGAGAGAAACCTTATGAATGTAACCAGTGTGGTAAAGCCTTTGCACAAAACCGTACTCTCTTAAGCCATAAAAGAACACACACTGGAGAGAAACCTTATGAATGTAACCAGTGTGGTAAAGCCTTTGCACAAAACAGTCATCTCATAAGCCATAAAAGAACACACACTGGAGAGAAACCTTATGAATGTAATGAGTGTGGTAAAGCCTTTGCAAAAAACAGTCTTCTCATGAGCCATAAAAGAACACACACTGGAGAGAAACCTTATGAATGTAATGAGTGTGGCAAAGCCTTTGCAGAAAACAGTACTCTCTTAAGCCATAAAAGAACACACACTGGAGAGAAACCTTATGAATGTAACCAGTGTGGTAAAGCCTTTGCACAAAACAGTCATCTCATGAGCCATAAAAGAACACACACTGGAGAGAAACCTTATGAATGTAATGAGTGTGGTAAAGCCTTTGCAAAAAACAGTACTCTCTTAAGCCATAAAAGAACACACACTGGAGAGAAACCTTATGAATGTAACCAGTGTGGTAAAGCCTTTGCACAAAACAGTCATCTCATAAGCCATAAAAGAACACACACTGGAGAGAAACCTTATGAATGTAATGAGTGTGGTAAAGCCTTTGCAAAAAACAGTCATCTCATGAGCCATAAAAGAACACACACTGGAGAGAAACCTTATGAATGTAATGAGTGTGGCAAGGCCTTTGCACAAAACAGTACTCTCTTAAGCCATAAAAGAACACACACCAAAGAGAAACCTTATGAATGTAACCAGTATGGTAAAGCCTTTGCACAAAACAGTACTCTCTTAAGCCATAAAAGAACACACACCAAAGAGAAACCTTATAAATGTAACCAGTGTGGTAAAGCCTTTGCAGAAAACAGTCATCTCATAAGACATAAAAGAACCCATACTGGAAAGAAACCTTATGAATATACCCAATGTGATAAAGCCTGTGCACAGCAGAGTAGTCTCCGAAAACAGGAAAAGACACACAGTGGAGAGAAGCCTTGTTAGGGTAATTAGTGTGATAAAGCCTTTGCATGTAACAATCATCTCCTAAGACAACAGCACATTCTGGAGGAAAACCATATGAATTTAACTATGTGGCAAAGCCTTTGCACATAACATCTCCTAATACATAAAAGAACACATACTGGAAGGATGTCTGACAGTAACCAATGTGAAAAAACTTTTGGACTTCAGAATCATCTTCACACTCATGAAAGAAATCCTAATGGACAGAAAGCCTGTGAGTGCTTTAAACATGGTGAAACCATTCCACATTTGTATAATCTTCATCATCATGAAAGGATTCATAATAGAGGAAAAACTTATGAATGTGTTAAAATGGTGAGGCCTTGCATAAATCTAGAATCATCATCATCATAAAAGTATCCTTACTGGAGAGGAATTCTGTGAGTATAAGCAATGTGGAAAGGCCTTTGTGTACTTTGGTCCACTGAGATGCAACAGAACTGTAAAACTAGCTCAATGGAAATGACCTCTCTTTTCTGAAGGGAACATGCAACAGTATTATATATTAAGGGGCAATAGGAACGGAGAGTAGTCATGGGGCAGAGAAGGGAGGGGGATTACTATTGGAATTTAAAGTAAATAAACTTATTTTTAAAAAGAATACAATGAATGGTGAATATCAATTACATGCAACAGTATTATATAATAAGGTATTTACGGAAGACTTATTGATAATCCTGATTCTCAACATTTACTGTTTTCAATTGCCTCAGTTTACATAAGAAACTTTTAGTCCAGTGGATGAATATGTAGGGAATGGTGAATTAACACCAGCCAGGAAGTTCTCTGAGAGTATCACAACAGTGGTAGCCTGTAGAAGTTTCTTTGTGTACACATACCTTTTGTTCCAGGGGTTCTATTGAAAAACATCACAACCCAGACTGAAGTTTGAGATGTGAGGGAGGAGGCTTTCTCTTCTATGTATGACCCTGATGCTGGCCTAGTTGTATAACCATGGCAAGGATGAGTTTTCTCTGCCTGACATCATCTGGAGAGTGTCTTTACACATAGATGCCATCAATCAAGTTTGATACATGGCCTTTGACACAGATCCCTGATAACTCTCCCCTCCCTTCAAATATAGGATAATTAGGTTCCATGTTCTTGTTCACATGATAGGAATGTGCTTTTTAATGCAAATCAAGCATCCTTGAAGTGCCCAGTTTTAAACAATTATCTACACCTATCCTTAGAGCATCCCAGTCACTCCCCAAGGGGTACATACCCTCTGTTTTCTGGAATTAAAGTTGAACTTACTTTCTGAGGTGGTTCCCAGAGTGTTCTGATCACTGTTATGCTTGTGGGTCTTCCAAGCTTTATACCTCATCTTCTGGCCCTCCTTCCTTTCTGGGCTGGTGAGAAACAGTCTCCAGGCAGTAAGAAAACCACGTTCTCGGAAATGCTTGTGATAAAATGTTTTACATTTCATAGCATTTCAAATTTCATGTGTTTCTGGATATGAGATGGTAAATAAATCTTTGGGATGGGACTCTTTGAAAGGAATTATACCTAGTGTTGATTTCACTAAAAGCTTGCAGGTATGAAATCTTCTGAGTTGAGCACAGTGGCCTATGGAGGAGAAATAAGAGCAGAAATTTTATTTTCCTGTTTTTAATAGCTGAGTAGTGTTCTGATAATGTATGGGTAGATGGCAGAGGAGGGGAACTTCTCTTTTCAGTGGACTAAGGAAAAAGGATTGGGGGAAAGAGGGAAGGAGGGTGGGACCAGTAGGAGTTGAGGGAGTAGCATTTAATAGGGATATATAATGAATAAATTGTGAAAAAATAACAATGATTAATAAAATAAAAATGAAGTAGAAAAACAAAACTTATAAGCAAAACTTCGAGTCCAGTCTGGGTACCCCCCCTCCATCAAAGAAAAGAAAGAAGATATAAAGAAAGAAAAAAAATTAGAAAGATATAAAGAAAGAAAAAATATTTTCTTGTATCTGTTGAGACTTTCTTCCTTGTGAGCTCATTTTTTAATCATTGCCTAATGGAGAACATGCTGCTCTCTCTGAAGTTTATATTTCCATAAACATAGGTTTCATACCTGGAACAAATGGCAGAGGTTCATATTTAACATATCAAAACAGACATAGCTGCTAATTTTCTCCCAGCAATCCCTAAGTCCTTCCATGTTATATGGTTCTCCAGGCTGGCATAGTGCACCCAATACCCTGAATTCTTCCCAGGGCCTGAGCTAAACTCATTTCCCCCTTCCCCATATGTAGGCAAACTATTTTGGCTTCCTGGTCCTGTTGATAGCCATGCAAGAGTAACAGCAAAACATCTGTAGCACTCGTGGAATGTGGCTCCCCCGTTAGCATAGTCATGATGAGTTTGTCTTGGAGAAGCATAACCCCAAGAACTGCTTATACTGAGGACTTTGTGCTGTTGTGGAACATAGCTCTATTTGATGCCATTATGATGCCCATATTCCTCATTTGGTGTCTGTTGTTATGCCCCCATTTTCATTTCTTATGTTGCTGATTTGCGTATTTTCTCTCTGGCTTTTAGTTAGTTTGGCTAAGGGTTTGTCTACCTTGTTGATTTTCTCAAAGAATCAGCTCTTGGTCCCATTGATTGTTTGAATTGTTTTCTTTGTTTCTAATTCATTGATTTCTTAGTTTGAATATTTCCAATCATCTACTCCACTTGGGTGTGTCTGCTTAAGTTGAAGTCACACCATAATTCTTCCAGACATTTAAAAGGAGCTACAATAATCCTTCCTAAACTATCAAGAAAAGAGAAGATAAGAAAAAAGGAAAAGAAACAGAAGGAACCCTTTGAAACTCTTTCTAGAAATCCAGCATTGCTGTCATAAGCAATCTAGTAAAACACAAAAAACAACAACAAAAGAAAACTACAGGCCAAAACTGTTGATAAAAATAGACTTTCAACCAAAGTTAAACAAAAAAGATAAGGAGGGGGTGCTGGAGAGATGTCTCAGAGGTTAAGAACTGACTGACTGCTCTTGGAAACGTCCTGAGTTCAATTCCCAGCAACCATATTTTGGCTCACAACCATCTATAATGAGATCTGGTGTTCTCTTCTGGTGTGCAGGTGTACATGCTGGCAGAATAATGTTCACATAATAAATAAATAAATAAATAAATAGATAGATAAATAAATAAATAAATAAATAAATCTTAAAAAAGAAATTAAAAAAAGATAAGGAGGGACAATTCATTCTCATCAAAGGAAAATTCCACCAGGAGGACATCACAGTCCTGAACATCTATGCCCCAAATATAAGAGCACCTGCTTTTGTAAATAAAAACATGATTAAATCTTAAATCACACATCCCAACACCTTAATAGTGGGAGACTTCAACACTCCACTCTCATCAAGGGACAGATCATCTACACAAAAGCTAAATAGGGAGAAATGACACTTACAGAGCAAATTTACTGAAGCAAATAGACCTAATGTCTACAGAACTTTTCAACCAAACACAATGGAGTATGCCTTATTTTCAGTACCTCATGGAAATTTCTCAAAAATTGACCACATAGTCAGACACAAAGCAAGTCTCAACACATGCAAGAAAATAAAAATAATTTCTTGTATCCTTTCAGACCACCATAGCCTAAAACTGGACCTCAACAACAACAGAAACTACAAAAGCATACATACATATGGTAACTAAACAACTCTCTACTCAGTGACAGCTTTCTCAGGAAAGAAACAAAAAAAGAAATTGGAGACTTCCTAAAATTCAATGAAAATGAAGGCACAACATACCAAAAGTTATGGGAAATGATGAAAGTGCTCCTAAGAGGAAAGTTCATAGCACTAAGTTTCTTCAAAAAGAAGTTCTAGACAAGCAATTTAATGGCAAACCTAAAATCCCTAGTATAAAAAGAAGTAGACACACACAAGAAGAGAAGATGATTGGAAATATTCAAACTCAGAGCTGAAATCAATGAATTAGAAACAAAGAAAACAATTCAAAGAATCAATGTGACCAAAAGCTGGTTCTTTGACAAAATCAACACTATAGACAAACCCTTAGTAAATCTAACTAAAAGGCTAATAGAAACTATCCAAATCAGCAAAATCAGAAATCAAAATGGGGGCATAACAAGAGACACTGAGGAAATCCAAACAATCATTAGGTCATAGTACAAAAGCCTACATGCCACAAAATTTGAAAATCTAAATGAAATGGACAATTTTCTTGATAGATTCCATCTACCAAAATTAAATCAAGATCAGGCAGAAAGATTGAATAGTCCTATATCCCCCAAGGAAATAGAAGCAGTCACCACAAGTCTCTCTTCAAAAAAAAAATGCCCAGGCCACATGGTTTCAGCACAGAATTCTACCAGACCTTCGAAGAAGTGCTAACTCCAATTCAACTTAAATTATTCCACAAAATAGAAACAGAAGGAACATTACCAAATTCATTCTAGATAGCCACAGTCACCTTGAAACCTAAACTACAGAAAGACCCAACCAAAAGAGAGAAATTCAGACCTATTGCTCTTATGAGAATTGGTGGAAAAATATTCAATAAAATATTGGCAAACCTAATTCAAGAATATATAAAAGATATCATCCACCATGACCAAGTAGGCTTCATCTCATGCATGCAGGGGTGGTTCAGTAAATGGAAATCCATCATTTAAACAAACTGAAGGAGGAAAACCACATGATCATCTCCTTAGACATTTGACAAAATCCAACATCCATTCATGTTTAAAGTCTTGGAGAGATCAGATATACAAGGCACATAGCTAAACATAGTGAAGAAAATACACAGCAAGTCTATAGCTAACATCAAACTAAATGGAAAAAAAACTTACATCAATCCCACTGAAATCAGGGACAAGGCAAGGCTGCCCAAGTACTGGAAGTCTTCGCTAGAGCAATAAGACAACTAAAGGAGATCAAGGGGATACAAATTGGAATGGAAGAAATCAAAGTATCACTATTTGCAGAAGATATGATAGTCTACATGAATGACACCAAAAATTCATCCAGAGAACACCTTCAGCTGATAAACACCTTCAGCCTTGCCAGGCCACAGAGGAGGACAATGAAGTCAGTTTGGATGAGATCAGATAAGCTAGGGTCAGATGAAAGGGGAAGAGGACCTCCCTTATCTCTGGACTTGGAGAGGGGCATAGGAGGAGATGAGGAGGAGTAGGTGGAATTGGGAGGGGAGGAAAGAGGGGGCTACAGCTGGGATACAAAGTGAATAAGCTCTAATTAGTATAAAAAATAAAAACTTAATTTAAAAAATTGAACAGCAAAAAGTTTAAAGAAAAAAGTTGCACTTAGCACTTTTGGAACTGAATACAGCTGGCAGCCTTCAACAAAGATAGTGGTAAAACCATGGCTCCACCTTCTTTATCTATGAACCAACATGGTGGCTAGCCATGTGTTGCTGCATACTGTGGCCGCCAATGCAAAACAGCCATTAGGTGTCACTGATGGTGTTACTACAGCCTACAGTATAGCACTGTGGAGCATTTACAGTTCCCCATAACTAAAATTTCTAAAATTGTAATCAAATACGTTTTAGAACCAACTGCATAAAAGAACAGTACTTTAACTATTCTGGCCATACCAAACCTGTCAGCCAGAAAGAAACGGCATTAATCCATTCACTCAGGAGCTGGTGGTAGGTATATAATGGTTAACAATTACCTGAATACAACCCTGTATAACCCTATGGTAACATGGAGCTGCAGTTTTATTCTCCTGTTAAAGAGCATAAGCAGACATTTTGCATCGAATAATCTCCAGCCTTTTAAGTGAAAAACAACATATTTTACAGTTCTTTCTCAAATCATATTCGCAGGAACGCAAAACCAAAGCAAATACAGTTCATATGTCCTCTGGCTTTCTATACATACTCTGATCTTCCATAAAATTCTATATAACTTCCGGTTACTTTGGACAAGCTATTCCTTTCTTTTTTTCTTTTCTTTTCTCTTCTTTTCCTTTCTTTTCTTTTCTTTTCTTTTCTTTCCCTTTCCTTTCCTTCCCTTTCTTTTCTTTATTGTCACAGTCTCTTGCCTTCTCTCTTGCTTTTCAGACAACATAAAAACCTTCATCAAAATCCTCTCAACATTTCTTTACTAAGCCATGGGTTTTTTTACCATCTTGAGATGATACACTGTAAAAACTGCACTTTTCTTAATTGCTTCAAACAATATGGCTTAGTTTCATTTGGTAAAATGAATAAAATAAATACCAAGGTCTCTTGACCTTCCCAAAGGGTCAAGAAACTGTTCTATGTTCTTTGTTAGATAGCCCAAGGTCATTATTTTAAATGCCTGATAAACTTTAAAATGTGTCATAGTCTTAAACATTTAAACATTCTCCAAAACTTGTTTTTGCTATATGAAAATAAATTACTCTTTTTATGAGTAAAACCACAAAGCATAACCATAGTTTTGAAAGTCAGAATCAAATTTTAAAACCAAATTTTACCAGTGCGAACAATCCAATCTCTAAATTCAATACCAATTTAGAATGAGTCTTGTTTTCTTAGTCTAAAAGGAAACGGGATAAACAAAATTCATTTTGACTAAGAGGTTCTGTAACCACTCTTTTCCTTTGTTCTATCCCATGTGGCAATTTCAAAATGGTGGAGTCACATCACAATGCATGAAAAGCCACATGGTTGCTATTTAAAAACATCTGTGCTTCTGTAGATCTAATAAACACATATGCACACATATATGTTCAAAACAAGAGTATGAATTTAATCTTTAGACATATTCAATAACTGTTAAGCTATAAACAAGACATACAGAGCATATTAACCATTTAAGATCAGTCAAAAATATGAAGTGGCAATATATACATTTAAACTGAGAAAACTTCTCTTACTCCATCCAGCTGTAATTGCCCTATCAGTCTGAGAAAGCTCTCACAGCCCACCCTGCTCTTGGGTGTCCTCTATCTGTCCCGCCCCGAGGCATTCTCCTACCAAAGACCAAAGGCTTCCCAGCTTATAGTGCTAGGAGCATGGGGCAAGCAAAGTCACCATAGTGCATAGCTGTTTGGTCACCTGCCTACTGAGACCATCATAAACAAACAAACAAACCCATAAAAGAAGACAAGAAAATAATGTACCAATACAATGTATACAAAAAGAAAGGGAGAGGAAAGAAAACCCAAAGGGGTAGTGGACCATTTCTCAATGGCTCTCTTCCCTGTTCCATTAGAAGGTGGCCTTCCCCCAAATTGAGCTACATACAATTATACTAGCCTGAAATGGCAGCCCGTTATTATACCAGACCAGTTGATCTGAAATCTCAATTCCCTCAGCCCACTCCTGCCATGGGGCATTGCTGCTGCTGCCCCCACCATGATGAAAATGCACTCAACAATCATAGCTCCTAGCTGGGCAGGAGCAGTCCTGACAATTTCATTCCCAAACCCACCCTTGCATTCTCTCCCTCTGGCTGCCAGAATACCTGATTCTGCCACAGCAGGATGTGGGGAAGGTGAACAGCATGAGGGTGGAGGGGCTGAAAGGAACAAGGAGGGATTACAGCAAGTCTGTCTCATAGCATCATCACAGTCCCATACTCCAATATAAACAAACATTCATAAACACAAGGAACAAAATAGACAGACAAATGCATGCATACTTGCTGCTACACTACTGAAAACAAAACCAGAACCAAGTGTTTGGTTTTTGTTCATGGTTGGAAAGGCAAAAGCAGAAACAGGTTCTTCCTCTGGGAAAGGCACATCTGTGCCAAAGAAGTTTCTAAACACAAGGACTAAAATAGGACAGGTGCAGACTGAGTGGCCGTGTAGCCAGATCATAAGGTAAGCTCAGATCCATGGAACTTTAGATCACTGCTCTGGTTTCCCTGCCAGAAAAGCTCCAGAGCAGTGTGTGATTCTGAATCACCTCCCAACCTCAGGACTCTACCCAAGTGCCCACCAAAAAAAAGAAAAAAGAAAAAAGAAAAGAAAAAGAAAACAAACAAACAAACAACAACAAAAAAAACCCCACAACGAATCCAGGGGTAATCCCCTGACTTTGGCAGCTGTGATTACCCTGAAGTCTTCCTCTGATCACATCCTGCTGCCATCACCAATATGAACACCTGAGGATTTTTTAGAATGAGGACAGAAAGTAATCACACACATGCACACTTAGATACTTACGAGCCGCAATAAGACCATGTAGGTCAGGGTCCTGGAGTCTTGGGGATCCTGATGAGCCCCGCAAATGTTATTCTCAGTTCATGAGACCCCAAAAGGTCACCAGGAATGGACTCCACTGAAAACATATGAGGGTTTATTTAATACAAGCTCGAGTCTGGGTCACAACAACCTCCTTGGTGAAGAGGAGGAGTATGGCAGGGTGGTCTAGGGCAACAAGGTTTTTAAAGGGAAAAGCCATAGGCAGTGAGTTACATGCCTTGGAGTTACATGACTGTGTAAGGGAAATTTACTTTTGAAATGATTGTTTTACTTTACATGCTAAGACACTAAATGGTTCTGGTCTGAAAATCTGGTCTGGTAACCTAGCAACTATATCTCTACTGGGCAAGAAAAGAATGTGGTAGGGCTAGTTCACCCCTGAAGGTGGCTGGACATGTATACACCTGTCTGGTCTTTCTTCAGTCTTATGCTTTAAACTTTAAACCAAAGCCCCTCCCCAAAAAATTAAAAAATAAAACCTAAATTTTGATTCTTTGGTCTCTCACTGTGTAGTAATTCCTTTGTCTCAGAAATGTAAAAACTATGAAGCCCACTGGAATTTGCTTCACCCATGTGATGTAAATATGTAAATATGTATATTGATGTGTTTGCATGAACTAGGTCAGTCTGTTTTTTTGGTATATTTTACATGAGTGTATGTCAATTATCTGGCTATAAGGAGTTCCTTTTTCATCGTCCATGGAATATGTGCAAATATATACAGATTTATATATCTGATCATTTGTCTACATGTATGTATGGGAGAACAGGCCACAACAGCCGGTCAGGGAAGATGTTTTCTTAAAGGGAAGCGTGAACTTGCTACAGTTCCTGCAGAGGACATGCTAGCTGAAATCAGCATCATCGTCATAAGTAAGCTTGTAGGACTTTGTTAGTAAAATTTCTTGTTTCACCCACTTTTTTCAGTGAGTGTGTGTGCCTGTGACCTCTATCTTTTCTATCCATTTCTCTTTAGATCATGGAGGGTTAATGGGACCCTAAAACTCTACCAGACCTCTGAGCCTGCCTCAGAGACAGGAAAGATGATTGCCACTGAGCCCATAGTGGCCTGAAGAGTATCTCGGGGTAAACAAGCCTGGAATTCTTTGTCAGTCTAATTAAGACCACCTGTTGTTAAGCAATAAAAACATTAGGGAAAGAGTGACTTTGTTGTCAGAGTGACCAGAAAGCCTTAAGTGGCTCAATTGGTAAAGCACTAGGCTCCAAGTAAGGAGACTGGGGATTAACACCTAAATAAAACTGCTTTTGACTTCATCAAGATGCCCAAATAAAGTTTAGATATACAGAAAGAGACAAATATCAGTCCCTGACCCTGAATTCACATGCTTCAGTCTTTCCAAGCTGGGTATTCAATTCTGGATATTAACAATTATCAATTATTTTGAGGCTAAAATTTCATCGTGAAATTTCTTTCTTCCCTTTTCTTTCTCCAGGCCTTCCCACACACTGCCCCATGCTCACCTTCAAATTCATGGCTTCTTTCTTCATTGTTACTTCATGTGTTATATATACATGTATTTTGAAATATAAACTGCTTGTTTTTTGAAGTATATGCAAATTTATTGTCTTTAATCAGTGCTTTCAGTTCCAAAATCATGTAAGATAATTACAGACATATATACATAAACTGTGACAGAACCCTTTTCCATTTTAACTCATATTTTTAATTATAAGATGAAAATGTTTTACTGTCTTGACCACACTAAATTACTTACAAATGATGTAAGATTGTGAAGCTTCTCTTGCTGATGAGTGAGGCTTACCTGCCATGGTAGACTCTCACCCTTGTTTGTGTCTTCTTTAGATCCCGTTTCAGTTTTGCTCAACAGCATTTTCTGGAGGGCATGGGCCACTGCCTACACTACATTTCATATGGAATAGCTGGGCTCAGACTTGGTCATTCCATCATTTTCTTCTGATTTAATCTGTATTGAAATGTTTGCTGTGTATGGTTTATGATTTCTACATAGCAAAGCAGGTGAGTAATCAAAGTTGTCAATCCAGAATTTATGGAAGAATCTCCTGGGTACTGCGGGGATATAGGTGCCTCGAGAAAATGCTTTAAGCGAGGGATGGTTCTTTTCTTTTAACATGAGAAGATTCCTCTGAAAAAGTTTATAATATCATTCTTATTTGATACAGACTCTAAATATAATGTGTTGCTTGGCCATCTTCCACACCTTCCTTCTGGTTGAAAATATTTTATTTGGCATAAGGAAAACACATCAATTATTTATATCACTATAGACTACCTGTATATTTGCCTGTGTATTTTGGTTCAAGTTCAGCAAATCAACACCAACTAGTACCCAAGTATCAATTAGCTGAGATTTTTTTCCGAAAACAGACACACACATAGATTGATCTTTCTTCCTTCTTTCTTCCTCCTCCACCTCTTCCTTTTTTTCTTGGCCCATGTATATATGCCTTCATGTCAGCAGAGGAAGCCTTATGCACAGAGCTTACCACTGAGCACAGAGCACCTTACCTACTAAGCCTCCAGCACACCAAGCATTATTTAGTGTCCTGCCTGCTCACACACCGCTGGCCAGCAGAGGGCGCCAGAACACCCTAAACAAGGTCATGATGCCCAACCTGAGCTCAGGCGGGTTGGACCAATCCCCCCAGGATGCAGGCAGCAGTGTGGGAGTGCAGGATTGTGCATCTCTCTTTAGTCACCCCCCGCCGTCTGCGGTTCTGCCCCACGCACGAGGCGTTAGGGGACTCAGGCAGACGGACTGACAGATGTCGGTGGACAGGGGAGGGATTGCTTGCAGTCAAATATCTGAGTCCCCCACCCCGTCTCCCTCATGAATCCTGTCCCTTGTGCTGCCTATAAAGCCCCTGCGGGCTAGTCCCTAAATCACGTGCCGGGGTCCCTCAGCTTTGCTCATGGGTGGCACGGCAAAAAGCCTGGAAGTAGGCTGGGGAAGCCTCTTCACGCTACTGCAGGCCTCAGTGGCATACAGCCAACACAGCCTTTCCCCTGGTCCCTGTGTTGGTAAATCTAAGGTCTTGCCAGACAAGCTTGCAATAGCCTTTAATCCAGGCACATGGGATGCAGACACAGGATGATCCTTGTGATTTCAATGTAAGCCTGGTTGGCAAAGACAGTCCAGGACAGTCAGGCCTACACAGAGAAACCCAGTCTTAAAAATCAAATCAGAAAATAAGAATAAAACAGAACATTTGCGCTGGGTTTGGTGGCACAGGCCTTTATTCCCAGCAGTCTAGCAGGCAGAAGCAGGCTAATCTCAGTGAGTTCAATATCAGCCTGGTCTACAAATTTAGTCCAAGTTAGCCAGGGCTAAAACAGAGAAACTCTGTCTCAAAATACCAAATCATTCATGTATATAAATTCATGCATATAAATTTTAATATATATTTAAATACATCTTTAATATATTTATTAAATATAAAGTTATTGAATGTATTAATATGAGTTAATGTTTGAAAAATATATAATGTAGTTAATATATTATATATTTAATATATATCAATACATATTTTGTTTTAATCATATATATAAAATCTGAGCCAGGCATGGTGGCACATGTCTGTAATGCCAGCTCTCTGGGAGGCACAACTATGCTGATCTGCATGAGTTCAATGTCACCCTGGTCTACAAATCAAGTCTAGGACATGCAAGGGAACAGAGTCTAATAAAACAGGGTCCTTCACACCCACATATCTAGAGTTGTCTGAAATAACAGAGTGTGACTTAAACTATGTTATAAGAAAGTCTTGCCAGGCATGGTGGCACACATCCTTAGTCTCAGCACTTGAGAGGCTGAAGAAGGTGGGTCTCTGTGAGTTCAAGGTTAAATTGATTTACAGAGAGAGTCCTGGACAGGCAACAATGCACAGAGACACCATGTCTCAAAAAAAGCACATTAAGTTAAATGAAATGAAATTAAAAGAAAATATCAAATCCTGGCATATTGGCACATGCCTTTAATACCAGTACTCTGGCTGGCAAAGGGGGTGGATCTATGTGAATTTAAGGCCTGCTTGGTCTAGAAAGCATGTCCAGATCAGTCAAAGCCATACAGAAAAAAATTGTGTCTCAAAAAACTGCTTCCTGAGATGTAAACAAAAAAGGTTAATTTCTTTACTCATTTCTGAGGGCTCAGGTTGGAGCTGAGGACAGAGATCTACTTGAGTGGGAAAACGACCTCAGGCATGTTTCTTTCTTTCTTTGTTTCTTTGTGTGTTTTTATTTTTAAATTATTCACATGGCCCAGGGTCATGTCCACTTTGGATTTTCCCAGGTGTCCCTGCTCTGTCTATACTCTTCCTGAAATCTGAAATAACTTACTCCTCCCCCATACCTAGTACCCATCAGGTTCATTTCTTTTATATTTCTTTTTTATTCACTGAACACTTCTAGTCTCTCACTCAAGGGGGAAGAAACTTTTCATTTTCCTGTAGAGACATTGAACCCTCCTAAGCTGACCAGGCTGGAAACCCAGTCCCCAGCAAGCAGCCGGAAAGAAGAAATGTTAATATTTACAAGAAATTGTGAACATCATGATTTATTGTACATAAAAACATTTTCTGGTCCTGGAATTACCATGATTAGATGAATTTTTAATGCTGTGACAGTTCAGGCAGACTGTTGGGTGAACGTTTTGAAAGGCAAATGTTGTTATAAACAAAAATGAAAATTCCAACCATTCTATTTTACCAATAAAGATTCAGGAGCCAGATGCTGCAGAGAAAAGATTCTAGCTCAGAGATGCAGATAAAGCACACAGCTGGCCTTCCTTCTCAGCTTCAGTCCAAATGGAGAAAAAAAAATGTTCACTAGCTCAACTCATGCCCAGGAGAAAAAAGCCAAAAATCTTAAGGCCAAAGGCTTCCTAGAAATCCTGGGGTGCTAAGGAGCTGAAGCTTAAGCTAAAGCTAAAGCAAAAGTCTGAGATAAGCCTTTCCACACTGTCTTAAATACCCCTCAACTCAAAGTCCCTCCTGCTCTTTAATGTCTGTAAGCATGTTTCTGGCTTCAATTCTTGACCTAGGGTTAACTTTAGTAAATCTTGTGTCCAGAAAGTTCTTGGATTAAAGGTGTCTGCTAGAGCTGGTTGAACCATACCATAATCACCTGTTTACAATAAACAAAAATTTCTTGGATTGTAGGTGTGTGATAGGGCTCAATCACACTGATCAATAAACAGTGTTTTACCATTCACAATTTTGGGGTTCATAATGGGATCAAATACCCTGCAACATTTCTCCTTTTGGCTAAATGAAAGACTTCTCCCTCTAACATCAATAAACTATCTACTATCAGGTATAAATGACATTCACAATGTCTAGTCTGTATGTAATTAGCAAACTTGAAAAAAGTATTCTACTCTCTATCTTGATGAATCAAAAGTTCTGTACCAATTTTAGTAGGTTTATCCTCTTTTATATGTCTATATGAGTGAGTATATACAGTGTGCATCTTTCTGCTTCTGAGATAGCTCACTCGGGATGATCCTTTCCAGGTCCCACCATTTACCTGCAAATTTCATGATTTCCTTGGTTTTTTTTTATTGCTGAGTAATATTCCATTGTGTAGATATACCACAATTTGTGCATCCATTCCTCCACTGAGGGGCATCTGGGCTGTTTCCAGCTTCTGGCTATTACAAATAAGGCTGCTACAAACATGGTTGAGTAAATGTCCTTATTGTGTACTTGAGCCCCTTTTGGGTATATGTCTAGGAGTGGTATAGGTGGATCTTGAGGAAGTGCTATTCCTAGTTGTGTGAGAAAGCGCCAGATTGCTTTCTAGAGTGGTTGTACAAGTTAAACTCTGTACACCTAAAGAAACTAATCAAGAGGGAGGACTCTTGCTAAAATGCTCAATTCCTATCCAGAAAGGCAAAGAGGCTGGACATCAGAAGAAGGAGAAAAGAGGGATCAATTCAGGAGCCTGACACAGAGGACCTCTGAAAGGCTCTGCCCTGCAGAATATCAATACAGATCCTGAGACTTATGGGCAACCTTTGGGCAGAATGCAGGGAATCTTATCAAAGAAACAGGAAACAGTAAGATCTGGAGAGGATAGGAACGCCACAAGGAGAGCAACAGAACCAAAAAATCTGAGCACAGGGGTCTTTCCTGAGATTGTTAATCCAACCAAGGACTCTGCCTGGTGATAACCTAAGACCTCTGCACATACGTAGTCCATGGCAGTTCAGTATCCAAGTGGGTTCCATTGTGATAGGAACAGGGACTGTCTCTGACATGAACTGATTGGCCTGCTCTTTAATTACCTCCCTCAGAGGGGGAATTAGCATTTTCAGGCCACAGAAGAGGACAAGGAAGCCACTCCTGATGAGACCTAATTGACTAAGATCAGAAGGAAGGAAAAGAAGTCCTCCCCTATCAGTGGACTTGGGGAAGGGCATGCATGCAGAGGGCTGAGGAAGGGAGGGATTGGGACAGGGGGAGGGAGGGAACCACAGGGGGATACAAAGTGAGTAAAATGTAATTAATAAAAAATAATGATAATTAAATAATTATAAATAAAATAAATAAATAGTAAATAAATAATTAATTCTAAATTTAAAAAAAATAATTATAATTAAAGAAAAATTGTGGTTTTTATTTTTTGAGGTATTTCTGCATTGGGATTTTTACGTAATGAGTTATTTCATAGGTAACATGGTTTTCAAACCACCTTTGATTTTTTTCCCCCCAGAAGTGTTCATAGTGTTCAGAATGGGGCAACTCATAGCAGTCTTGGAAACATTTAAACAGTTTTACTATTTTTATGTGTTTTCGTGTTTTCCCACGTGTATGTCTGTGCATGACATGCATGCCTATTGTCTGCAGGGGCCAGAAATAGGCAATGGATCTTCTGAAATTGTTCTTACACAAAGTAGCGAGATACTATGCCCATGCTGGTAAGAGAATTCAAGACTGTGGAAGTCTTATCAGTGATTTGATTTGATTTTAGTTCTTAATTTTTTTTCACAATTTCTTGTTATATAGCCTGATTGAAACCCCCTTCCTCCAATCCCCCCAGTCCCACCATCCCTCCTTCTTCCTCCTCTCCCCTTTTCCTAGTGCAGGTAAAGGGGGAGTGCTTCACCATTGCCATCTCACATAGCCTGTTAAGTCCCATCAGGAGTGCATAGATCCTCTTCCTCCATGGCGGTATCCCAAGGGGTGAGTAATTAAAGAGCAGGCAATGGAGAATTTCTTTACCAAAAAAAAAATATATATATATATATATATATATATATATATATATATATATATATATCACCCCAAAAAATTTACTTTAGAAATCATGAAAATAACATAATATCTTCCACAAGCCAAAAACAAACAAACAAACAAAAAACCAGACATTTTACTCTTTGGGCCATTATACTGAAAAAAAAAAAATTTAAAAGCTTGAACATTATCACAGCTTTGAGTTTGTTACTTTCATATTTATACCATTGAGAATTTATTTAGTCTTCCTACATGTGTATTAGTGTTTAATTAATGTTTTCTTGTGTGTCCCTGGTTGTATGCCCTTGCACCAACCACAGGCATGCACTGCTTTCGGGAAATTCTGAGCCTCTGACTGAGTGATCAAAATCCTTTACATGAACTGCCAGAGTTCTTAAATGAGGAGCCATCTCTCAAGACACATTATTTATTTATTAATGAAATTCCCTTTTTATTTTCCATATTATTGTCTGTTCACTCAAATGTGATCAACATGTTTGCTTATAATAATTTTATTAGTGAATCTGTTATTTAAGTGAAAGTATATTATTTTTTTATTAAAAATATTTCATTATGAATTTTTAATTTATTTTTATTATTACAATTTATTCACTTTGTATGTTATCTGTAGCCCCATCCCTCATCTCCCCCAAATCCCACCCTCCTTTCCTCATCTTCTCCTATACCCTTCCTCAAGACAACTGATAGGGAGATCCTCCCCTCCTTCCATCTGACCCTAGCCTATCAGGACTGGCTGCCTTGTCTTGCTCTGTGGCCTGCTAGCACTGCACTCTGCTTCAGGGGGAGGTAATCAAAGAGTTCATATCAGAGATGGCCCCTGCTCCCCTTACTAGGGTGTTGACTTGGAGGCTGAGCTGCCACGGGCTCCATCTTAGTATGGGGTTTAGGTATCTCCACAAATGGTCCTTGGTTGGAGTATCACTCCTTGAAAGAAACCCTGGGCCCAGAATTTTTCATCTGTCGCTCTCTTTGTGGAGCTCCTGTCCCCTCCAGGTCTTCCAGCTCCCCCTTCTTTCATAAGATTCCCTGTGCTCTGCCCAAAGTTTGGCTGCGAGTCTCAGCATCTGCTTGGCTACCCTGTTAGACAGAGGCTCTCGGAGGCCCTCTCTGGTAGGTCCCTGTCCTTTCACTTCTTATCCCGCTCCCCCCCACCCGTGTACATCACATTGGCTTTCTGGGTGAGGACTGAGCGGTTTCCCGAAGGTCCTCCTTCTTGTTCTGCAAATTTTCACATGTTCATTCTGCATGATATGACTCAAAGTTTTTTATAAGTGAGTCTCTACCAGGCCTGTCTTTCTGCTTCTGGGATACCTCGCTCGGGATGACATGGGAAGACTAAATAAAATCTCAGATATAGAAATACGAAAGTAATAAACTCAAGGCTGTTAAAGTGTTCAAGCTTTACTTTTCGGAAGGGCCACTCTCTTTCTCTAGTGGCCCCAAAAAAGTAAAATGTATGTTGTTTTGCTTGTGGAAGATATTATGTCATTTTAAAGATGTGTCTAAGGTAGATTATTGGGCTGTCTTTTCTTTTTTTTTTAAATAAATTCTCAGTTCCATAGAATTTATTATTTATTTATTTATTATTGATTATTTTATTGATTTTTATTACAGAGTTAATAAAATGTAATTAATAAACAACAACAATAATAGTAGAAGTAGTAGTAATAATAAAATAATAAAACACTTCTCAAAAAAATTCTCAGGTGCTTGCTCCTTGATTACTCACCCCCAGTGATGTAGCCTTGCCAGGCCCCAGACAAAGAGGTTCCATGTCCTCCTTATGGACGTTAAGAAGGTAGGGGAAGATGGCAATGGTGGAGAGAGCTCCCCCTTTCAGTGGAACAGGGGAAGAAGATAGGGGGAAAAGGGAGGGAGGGTGCTACTGGAAGGGGAGTTGTGGAATGGGTCTCCATTAGGTAATGATTAAAAAATGAGCTCACAAGGAAGAAAGGTGGCAAAGACAGAGATTCTATTGTTCTTTGCTTTCTTTATATCATCTTTCTTTTCTTTGAGGGAGGGCGGGTACCCAGACTGGACTCAAATTTTTGCTGTCAAGTTTTGTTTGTTCTAATTAATTTGTATTTTATTAATCATTTTTATTTTTTCAGAATTTATTCATTGTATACCCCTTTTTAAAGGCCACTTCCTCAACTCCTACTGGTCCCATACTCCTTCCCTCTTTCCCCCAAACCCTTTCCCCTAATCCTCTCAAAGGAGGAGTCCCCCTCCTCTTCCATCCATCCACACATTATCAGAACACTACTCAGCTATTAAAATGAGGGAAATAAAATTTCTGCTCTTATTACTTCTGCATAGGCCACTGTGCTCAACTCAGAAGACTTCATACTATGAAGCTGGCCTGTAAGCTTACTGTGAAATAAACAATAGGTATAACTCAATTTAGAGAGTCTCACCCCAAAGACACTGTTTGATTTACCATCTCACATCAAGAAACATGTGAAATTTGAAATGCTATGAAGTGTGAAACATTTTTTTCACAAGCATTTCAGAGAACGTGGTTCTCTTGCTGCCTGGAGGCTGTTTCCCACCAGTCCAGGAAGGAAGGAGGCCCAGAAGATGAGGAAGCCACCCAGAAGATGAGGAAGCTTGGAAGCCACCCAAGCATAACAGTGATCAGAACACTCTGGGAACCACCTCAGAAAGTAAGTTCAACTTTAATTCCAGAAAACAGAGGGAATGTACCCCTTAGAGAGTGACTGGGATGCTCTAAGGATAGGTGTAGATAATTGTTTAAAACAGGGCACTTCAAGGATGCTTGATTTGCATTAAACAGCACATTCCTATCATGTGAAAAAGAACATGGAACCTCATTTTCCTATATTTGAAGGGAGGGGAGTAATCAGGGATCTGTGTTAAAGGCCATGTATCAAACTTGATTGATGGCATCTATGTCTAAAGGCACTCTCCAGATGAAGTCAGGCAGAGAAAAGTCACCCTTGCCATGGTTATACAACTAGGCCAGCAGCAGGGTCATACATGCAAGAGAAAGCCACCTACCTCACATCTCAAACTTCAGTCTGGGTTGTGATGGTTTTCAATAGAACCCCTGGAACAATAGGTATGTGTACACAAAGAAACTTCTACAGGCTACCACTGTTGTGATACTCTCAGAGCACTTCCTGGCTGGTGTTAGTTCACCATTCCCTACATATTCATTCACTGGACTAAAAGTTTCTTGTGTAAACTGAGGCAATTGAAAACAGTAAATGTTGAGAATCAGGATTATCAATAAGTCTTCCATAAACACCTTATTATATAATACTGTTACATGTAATTGATATTCACCATTAAATGTATTCTATTTAAAAATAAGTTTATTTACTTTAAATTCCAATAGTAATCCCTCTCCCTTCTCTGCCCAATGACTACCCTCCGTTCCTATTGCCCCTTATTATATAGTACTGTTGCATGTTCCCTTCAGAAAAGGGAGGTCATTTCCACTGAGCTAGTTTTACAGTTCTGTTGGATCTCAGTGGACCAAAGTACACAAAGGCCTTTCCAAATTGCTTATACTCACAGAATTCCTCTCCAGTAAGGATACTTTTATGATGATGATGATGACTCTAGATTTATGCAAGGCCTCACCATTTTAACACATTCATAACTTTTTCCTCTATTATGAATCCTTTCATGATGATGAAGATTATACAAATGTGGAATGGTTTCACCATGTTAAAAGCACTCACAGTCTTTCTGTCCATTAGGGTTTCTTTCATGAGTGTGGAGATTATTCTGAAGTCCAAAAGTTTTTTCACATTGGTTACAGTCAGACATCTTTCCAGTATGTGTTCTTTTATGTATTAGGAGATGTTATGTGCAAAGGCTTTGCCACATAGTTATATTCATATGGTTTCCCTCCAGAATGTGCTGTTGTCTTAGGAGATGATTGTTACATGCAAAGGCTTTATCACACTAATTACCCTAACAAGGCTTCTCTCCACTGTGTGTCTTTTCCTGTTTTCGGAGACTACTCTGCTGTGCACAGGCTTTATCACATTGGGTATATTCATAAGGTTTCTTTCCAGTATGTGTTCTTTTATGTCTTATGAGATGACTGTTTTCTGCAAAGGCTTTACCACACTGGTTACATTCATAAGGTTTCTCTCCAGTGTGTGTTCTTTTATGGCTCTTGAGATGACTGTTTTTTGCAAAGGCTTTACCACACTGGTTACATTCATAAGGTTTCTCTCCAGTGTGTGTTCTTTTATGGCTTAAGAGAGTACTGTTTTCTGTAAAGGCTTTGCCACACTCATTACATTCATAAGGTTTCTCTCCACTGTGTGTTCTTTTATGGCTCATGAGATGACTGTTTTGTGCAAAGGCTTTACCACACTCATTACATTCATAAGGTTTCTCTCCAGTGTGTGTTCTTTTATGGTTTATGAGATGACTGTTTTGTGCAAAGGCTTTACCACACTGGTTACATTCATAAGGTTTCTCTCCAGTGTGTGTTCTTTTATGGCTTAAGAGAGTACTGTTTTCTGCAAAGGCTTTGCCACACTCATTACATTCATAAGGTTTCTCTCCACTGTGTGTTCTTTTATGGCTCATGAGATGACTGTTTTCTGCAAAGGCTTTGCCACACTCATTACATTCATAAGGTTTCTCACCAGTGTGTGTTCTTTTATGGCTTATGAGATGACTGTTTTGTGCAAAGGCTTTACCACACTGGTTACATTCATAAGGTTTCTCTCCAGTATGTGTTCTTTTATGCCGTATGAGCTGACTGCTTTTTGCAAAGGCTTTACCACATTGATTACATTTGTAAGGCTTCTCTCCAGTGTGTGTTCTTTTATGCCATATAAGAACAGTGATATAGGGGAAGGTTTTCCCACATAGAGTGCATTTAAAGGGTTTCTCTCCAGTATAACTGCTTTCATGCCTGCAAAGAAAATTGGCACATGTGAAAGATTTACCACAGTCATTTCATTACACTAATAAATATATTTATCTATATGAATTAATTTCATAATTTGGTCTAATGGTAAAGAAGAATCAAATTTTAAAGTTTTATCACTTTATTTACATTCACGGTATTCTCCTTCATTATGGGTATTTTTGAAGATTCCTGTGATGGTAAGAGAATTTGTTATGTGGATCACTTTTATAGCATCATTTTTCTATAAGAGGTTTTCTCCTATATATGAAGAATATTATAAGAATTCAGAGTTTTACCACAGCAATCCCATTCACAAATTTTTGTACTGTATGAATGATACTTCATTTACAAAGTAAGCCAGGACAAGCAGAAGTTCCAAATTCCTAGTATTCATAGGTATTTTCAGCAATATGAGTTTGCTGATAAATTCTCAGTGACGTTGCAAAACCAATTAACAGTAACCATTTATCACATTCAGAAAATTTACTCACAGTGGGGACTACTACCAAATCAATTGTTCTTGGAGAAAAACAGGGACACTGCTTCTTTCAATATCCCTATGCTCATGTGTCTTAGAATCATTTTGACATATGATATACCAGTTTAATTTACAAAAATAATAAAGATTCCCACATTGAATTAACACAGTTTGTTTTTTGTTCATCATAGACATGTCATATAGGGATTAAGGTTTCTCCACAACAAAATTCTTGATTCTCATAAGCTGCTCCTTTCACTAAACTTTACAATGTTACTGCACGAAAATGAGTAACACTGGTTCTACTATAAATTTTTTTGCTTATTAGAAGGTTTTGGACACATACTGATCACCAATTCAGTGTGTATACCTCTTACAATATCTGAGTAGATAGAGTGAGACTAAACAGATTGGCAGTTCAAGTCAGTAGCTGTAATGTCCATATGATTCAAATGGTATTTTTGTTACAATATTATTTTTTTTCTTCTATCTTAGGAGAGTGCCTTGTAAACACAAATCAGATACCTGACATTGAAGTACATGGAATTATGAGATTTTAATGATCATCAGTATGCATAAAGCAGTGCTGTTTTTACACTGTTGCTTTTCTTTAAAACTTCCAGGACACAGCCATGTGTGCTGGTACATGCCTTCAATCCCAGCACTTGTGGAGGCAGAAGCAGGCAGATCTGTGTGATTTTGAGGTCAGGCTGGTCTAACAAGCAAGTCTAAGAAAGTCACAGATACCCAGAAAAAAAATCTTTTTCAAAAACAGAAAATAAAAAGCAGCCAATAAACAAACAAACAAAAAACACCAAACTTCCAGGACACATTAAAATTTAAGATTTATATCTGTATCAACATGCACATAAAGTTACCTTTTATTACTTGTAGAACTTTGAAAATGTTCTTCAATATTATGGTCATCCCAATTGTAGCCTAAAATATAGTACGAGAAAATATATATTATTGGAAATAACATGTTATTATTAAGGTAAACTTAACTCACTATCTTCTGTGACCCTTAGAAACATGCCTGATTTATTTACCGCATTCCTCCTCATTCTCAATTGGAATTACAGAAGAGGATCAATAACAAAGTAAGATTTGTCTCTTTATTTTAAAAGTGAAAGAAAAATTGCAGTCTTACCTATAGCAGTGAGGTTTTCACAGGTCTCTAGTATCACATCTTTGTAGAGTTGCTTCTGGGAAGGTTCCAGAACGGCCCACTCTTCTTGGCTGAATTTCACATGCACGTCATTGAAGGTCACGGAATTCTAAAATATGCCATACATTTGTACAACAGAAACAGTGGCAACAATATAAATTTATACTTCATTGCCAATATAATCATATAATTCTAGTGCTTCTTCCATTTATTTTCTGACACAGAAGTGCGAATGTTATACAGTTGGGTGCTGTGCGTGATGTGAAGTAGGGGAGATGAAAACGCCTAAAGGTTAGATTGAAAAAAAAAAAAAACCAAAGGCGTGCTTCAAAAACCTGTGTTTCATCAGTTTGTAAGACATGAATATAAAGTAGCCATTAGTTGGGTTCTTGAGCAATCTATGAATCATCTTCAGTTACTTGGGTGAGTAGGTCAGCACCCTGTCATGAGACAGGTGGAAGGACAAAACACAGTCATGATATTTTATATAGCAACAAATGAGATGTGTTGATCAGGGGACACTGAACAGATGGGTAACATTAGTCAAAAGACAACATGGTACTGAATATTATGTTTTGACCAGGGCTCAGGGATGTGGCATATTAGTATGTGAAGAGGGGGGCTCATATATTTGTGGAAGGGAAAGTGGACTACAGTGAATACATGGATAAAAATAATGTGAGTGGCAACAACCACAATCATAGCCAATAACATCATATTTCTTTGTGACCAGACAAAAGAAAAGGAATAGAACACATAATTATTCTTTGATCATTGTTTTGTATATCCTCCTTACTTAATAATGTAGGCTATAGATTAAAAATAAAGATTAAAACTTTTCCATTAAAAAAGAAGTGTTAATGTTATCACTAAGTCATTTTAGAAGAAAACGGAATAACAAGTTTTAACTGTATCATATCTGAACTTTTTGAAGAGGATATAGCTTTGGAATAGACATGGCAATTAATGTGGACAAAGACAGAGAGAAGAGTGTGAAATAGAGAGACAGACACATAGAGACAGAGACACACACAGAGAGAAATTAACAGATGAACAATACTAAGTACAGATCAGAGAAATTTATTAACAGTTACTAACTACAAAAATGGTGGACAAGCTGGGTGTATTCTGTCATGCCTTCAATTCCATCACTCAGGAGGCAGACACAGGTGTACCTTATTGAACTGGATGTGAGCATTATCTCCTCAAAGAGTTCTAGGACAGCCAGACCTATATAGTAAGACAGAGCCTCCCCTAAAAGTCAATCAAACAAACACAAAATATTGAAAGAACTCAGAGGTCTTTACTGAAGCTTCTACAAGGAATTATACATTCACTTCTGTTGTATATTTATTTTCCAGAAATCCGCAGTGCCCAGCTTAAACTGTAATTTCAATGATATCTTACTAAAAGGGAATGCATTTTTAAACAGGTAAAAATAGAAGACAAAAATATTAGCGGTGTAAATGATGATCATAAATGAGCAACATAAGATAGGAGAAATGGCTCAGCAGTGAGGAGCTCTTACTGCTCTTGCATATAATTGGGCTCAATTGTTAGTGTTTACCTGGGACCCACTGCTTTCAATTGCTATAAGTTCATGAATTCTGAAGACATCTTCAGACTACTGTGAGGATTAGGCACACAAGAGGTGCATATTCATGCATACAATCAAAATACTTATATTCAGTAAAAACTAAAAATAGATCCCAGATGGCTGGGGTGATTGTACACTGTGTCTGATAACCTGGGGAGCAGAGACTGCACAGTGACCAATAGTTTGATCTGTGGTCCCCCAAACACCACTGACTGTGTTTCCAAGGTAAGAAGAAAACCAATGATGAGGGAAACAATTGGGTCCAACCTCAGAGTGCCCAGCAAATCTCTGTGAAAATTCCTTGGATGTTGCAGCAGGAATAAGTTTTTCAAGCAAAGGGACCCAAGAAGCAAGCAGGAGTAACTATTCTAATATCTAATAAAACAGACTTTCAACCAAAATTAATTGAAAGGGATGAGGAAAAGGGAATCCAAGATGGCATTGCCAGGAGGACCAGGACAGGAACAAGACAGCAATGTTGGTACAGCAACTAAAAGACTAAACTCTGGGTCCTAAAAGAACAGCAATCGTGTTTCCCAGGTGAGAGGAAACTCAGTGGTGTGGGGATCATTCAGTTCCACTCTCAGGTCACTCAGTGAGAACCCGGAAAATATCTCAGGCGCAGGATGCACCTGTGTGTCCTGATCACCTTCCCAGGCAAAACTGTGTGCTCCTGGGCACCAGAGACTGGAAGCCCCAGTCTCAAAAAAAAAAAAAAAAAAAAACAGGGAAGAAGAAAGTTGGACTGACCTCAGGTCACCCAGTCTATCCCTGGAAAAGGTCCTGCAGGCTGGTGGGTGCACAGCTGCCAGCCTTGAGTGGGCCTCCAGTTGCGAGACCTGCATGCCCTACTCTCCATCACAGACAGAACTCTGTGCCCCAGGACACTAGAGGATGGGTTTCCCTGTCTGGATAAAACCCCACAGGCAGGGAAAGAGCAGGTCCCAGCTTAGAGCACTCAGCCAACTCCCCCCACACACACACTACCACCACCACACATGGGAACATTCTTGGAAATGTTTTCAGGTTCTTTCCCAGTCACCAGCTTGGTAGCCATCTGGCAAGTGCCTACCCATTCTACACACCATGTCAAACACCACAGACTAGGTCTTCATGTTGGGAGAAAACCCAAAGGTGGGGAAAACATCTGACCCTACCTCAGGACACCTAGCTCTGGAGAAGTTTCTGGTTATTCACAGGCTCCAGACTCTAGCCTCCTGCTGCACATGTGAGAGCAGTGATCAGCTGCCACGGGTTACTGCTTCGGTACTGGGGCACAGAGCTCTAACCTCAGACCAACAGAAGCCTGGGATCCCCAAGATCAACCCCCAGATACTGCTCTAAGGGACAACCAGTTATCCCTAACTAAGCTGACCAAACCATGGGGTACCCAGGTTACAGCTACAGCTTACTAAATTTACAGCAAGAAAGCCAGAAGCAGGACAGCTGTCTCCAGGACTTCTCTGGGTGAGAGAAGAGCCCCCTTGACTAACAAAGACCACAATTACTGCTCAGGTCTCTATGCCTGTGGTGAGTTTTGGCAATTCCTGAGAAATACCTGCTATTCAGTGACAGTACCTCAAAAGCTGAGGAGCCCTCCTTCAGGAAAAATCATCTTCCTGCCAAGGGGATTATCCCCACCACAGGATTCCAGGAAGCGCCAGAAACTAACACCCAATACCTAAAATAGCCAAATGGGTAGAGGCAAGTGTAAAAGCTCAAAAAGACAGAGCAGTATGGCATCTCCAGAACCCGGTTATTCAGGGGCAAGCAGCCCTGGACACACCATGGTAAATGAAATTCAAGAAGATGACCTTACATCTGTGCTTATGAACAGGATAATAGCGGAAAAAAAAATAAACTACATAAAGATCTAGATGAAGATAAAGTCAAACAGATTATTGCCTTTTGCAAAGAAATGGAGGAAGATAAAGTCAAACAGATTATGGACATCCTTAAAGAAATACAGGAAGTTGCAGCCAAGTAATTTGTGGCTTTTAGAGAGGAAATACTTAAATCACTAAAAGATATTAAAGAAACAGAGGATTGTTTGAACAAACAGCTGAAGGAATTGAAGGAAAATACGGTCAGAGAAGTGAAGGAAATCAATAAAATGGCTCAAGATCTGATAAGAGAATTGGAAAAAAATTAAAGAAAACACAAGTGGAGGAAACTGGAGAGAAAGAACTTAGGGAGGAAAAGAGGAACTACAGAAGTAAGCATAAGCAATAGACTAGGAGAGATGGAAGAAAGAATCTTAGGTGTGGAAGACACAATGGAATAAATAGATGTAGCTATCAAAGAAAATGTTAAATCTAAAAAATTCCTGACAGAGACCATCCAAGAAATCTAAGACAACATGAAAAGCAAAACCTAAAAGTAATAGGAATCAAGGAAAAAGAAGATTCCCTCCTCCAAGGCCCAGAAAATATTTTCAACAAAATCATAGAAGAAAATTTCTCCAACTTAAAAGAGAGGTCTACAAGAATACAAGAGGCCTAAAGAACACCCAATAAATTAGACCAGAATAGAAAATCCTCCCACCACATAATAAACAGTAAGTATATAGAACAAAGAAAAAATACTAAAAGCTGCAAAGGAAAAAGGCCAAGTAACATATAATGGCAAACCAATCATTATCACACCTGACTTTTCATCAGAGACTATGAAAGCCAGAAGGGCCTGAACAGATATCATGCAGACCCTAAGAGAACACAGATGACCACCCAGGCTACTATACCCAGCAAAAGTCTCAGTCATCATAGATGGAGCAAACAAGATATTTAATGACAAAAACAAATTTAAACAATACCTACCCACAAATCCAGAGGTACAGAAGCTCCTAGAAGGAAAACTAACTACAACCCAGGAAAGCTAACTACATTCAGGAAAACACAGGAAAGAAATAATGTCACTACAGCAAAACTAAAAGTAACCAAGCACACAAACACACTACCACAAGCAACATCAAAATAAAAGGAGCTAACAGCCACTGGTCATTAATTTCCCTCAACATCAATGGACTTAACACTCCAATAAAGACACAGACTAACAGAATGGATATGTAAACAAGACCCAACAATCTGTTGCATACAAGAAACACATCTAAGTCAAAAAGATAGACATTACCTGAGAGTAAAAAGGTGGAAGGTTCCAAGCAAATGGACCCAAGAAACATGCAGGAGTAGCCATTTTAATATCTAATAAAGTAGATTTTCAATCAAAATTAATCAAAAGACACGAGGAAGGTCATTTCATACTCATCAAAGGAAAATTCCGCCAACAAGAAATCATAATTCTGAACATCTATGCTCCAAATACAAAGGTACCCACATTTGTAAAAGAAACATTAATAAAACCTAAACCGCACACAAATCCCCACACATTACTACTGGGAAACTTCAACACCCTACTCTCAACAAAGGACAGGTAAACAACAGAAATTAAACAAAGAAACAATATCTCTAATAGAGGTCATGTATCAAATGGACCTAACAGATATCTACAGAATCTTACACCCAAAGACAAAAGAATTTACCTTCTTCTCAGCACCTCATGGAACCTTCTCCAAAATAAACCATATCGTTGGTCACAAAGTGAGTTTCAACAGATATAAGAAGATTGAAATAATGCCTTGTATCCTATCTAATTACCATGGACTAAAGCTGGACCTCAACAACAACAGAAATAGCAAAAAGCCTACACTCACATGGAAACTGAACAACTCACTACTAAATGACAGCTGGGTCAGGGAAGAAATAAAGAAAGAAATTCAAGTCTTCCTAGAATTCAATGGAAATGAAGACACAACACAACCAAACTTATGGGAGACAATGAAAGCAGTGCTAGAAGGAAAGTTCATAGCACTAAGTGCCTTCAAGAAGAAATTTGTAACATCTCACACAATCAACTTAATAGCTCATCTAAAGGCCCTAGAAGAAAAGAATCAGAAACACCAAAAAAGAATAGACACCTGGAAATAATCAAACTCAAGACTAAAATCAATAAATTAGAAACAAATAAAACAATTCAAAGAATCAATGAAACCAAGACCTGGTTCTTTGAGAAAATTAACAAGATAGACAAACCCTTAGCCAAACTAACTAAAAGCAGAAAGAGATTATCCAAATTAACAAAATCAGAAATGAAAACGGGACAAAACAAAAGACACTAAGGAAATCCAAACAATCGTTAGGACTTACTTCAAAAGTTTATATGCCAAAAAATTTGAAAATCTAAATGAAATGGACAATTTTCTTAATCAATTACACTTACCAAAGCTGAATCAAAAGCAGGTAAATCAATAAAATAGTCCTTTATCCACTAAGGAAATAGCATTCCTCAAAAGACTGCAATCCACAAAAAGCTCAGGACCAGATGGTTTCAGTGCAGAATTCTACCACACCTTCAAAGAAGAGGTAACTCCAGCTATCTTCCATTTATTCCACAAAATAGGAATAGAAGGAACTACGAAACTCATTCATTGAAGCCACAGTCACCTTGTAACCTAAACCTCACAAAGACCCAACAAAGAAAGAGAATTTCAGGCCAATCTCCCTCATGAACATTGATGCAAAAATACTCAACAAAATACTTTGCAAACCCAATACAAGAACACATCAAATATATCATCCACTATGACCATGTAGGCTTCATGCCAGGTATGCAGGGGTGGTTCACTATACAAAAATCCATCAATGTGATCCACAATATTAAAAAATTGAAAGAAAAAAAACACATGATAATCTCCTTAGATGCTGAAAAAGCATTGAAAAAATCAAGCATCCATTCATGTTTAAACTATTGGAGAGATCAGGGATACAAGGCACACACCTAATCATAGTAAAAGCAATATACAGCAAGCCTGTAGCCAACATCAAGTAAACAGAGAGAAACTTAAAGCAATCCCACTGAATTCAGGGACAAGGCAAGGCTGCTCACTCTCTCCATATCTCTTCAACATAGTTCTTGAAGTCCTTGCTAGAACAAGAAGAAAATTAAAAGAGACCAAAAGGATACAAATTGGAAAGGAAGAAGTCAAAGTATCACTATTTGCAGATTATATGATAGTATACCTGAGTAACTCCAAAACTTCTACCAGGGACATGCTACAGATGATAAACACCATCAGCAAAGTGGCTGGATACAAAATTAACTCAAAATAATCAGTAGCCCTCCTGTATACAAAAGATAAAAGGTCTGAGAAAGAAATTAGGGAAACAACACCCTTCAAAATAGCCACAAAGGACATAAAGTACCTTGGTGTGACCATATCCAAGCAAGTCAAAGACTTGCATGAAAAAAACGTCAAGTCTCTGAAGAAAGAATTAGAAGAAGATATCAGAACATGGAACTATCTCTGATACTCATGGCTTAGCAGGACAATGGACATCTTACCAAAAGCAATCTACAGGTTCAATGAAATTTCCATCAAAATACCAACAGAATATTTTACAAACCTTGATAGAAGATTTCTCAACTTCATATGGGATGCTATGAAAGCAGTCCGAAGAGGAGTTTGAATACCAACAAAGGCCATCATAAGCTATTGGAGACATCCCATACAAGCAACTTAATGGCATACCTGAAAGACCTAAGAAAAAACGAAACAGACACACCAAGCAAGAGTAGACCACTAGGAAAAAACAAACTCAGGGCTGATATCAATAAATTAGAAACAAAGATAATAATTCAAAGAATCAACAAAACCAAGAGCTAGTTCTTTGAGAAAATAAAAAACACAGAAAATTCTTAGCCAAAGTAAGTAAATGGCAGAAAGACACTATCCAAATCAACAAAGTCTGAAAGAAAAAGATATAATAGACACTGAGAAAATCCAAAGAACCATTAACTTTTATGTCAAAAGCCTATATGCCCCAAAATTTGAAAATCCAAATGAAATATACAATTCTCTTTAAATTCCACTTACCAAAGTTGACTCAACATCAGGTAAAGATAATAAATAGTCTTATAGTGCCTAAGGCAATAGAGGCAACCATCAAAATACTCCCAACCAAAAGAATCCAAGGGCCAGATGATTTCAGAGCAGAATTCTACAAGACCTTCAAAGAAGAGCGAATACTGATATTCTCCAAATTATTTCGCAAAATAGAAATGGATGTAACATGACCAAATTCCTTTAGTGAGACCACAGTCACCTTGATAAATTCTCAAAGATCCCCAAAAAGAAAGACCAATCTCTTTTATGAACAATGATGTAAAAATACTCAATAAAATACTTGCAAACCAAATCCAAGAACATATCAAAGATATCATCCACCATGACCAAGTAGGCTTCATCCCAGGCATGCAAGGGTGGTTAAGTATATGGAATCCATCAATGTAATCCACTGTATAAACAAATTGAAAAAAAGACCATTTTCATAGATGCTGAAAAAGCATTTGACAATATCCAACAGTTATTCTTGTTTAAAGTCTTGGAGAGACCAGGGACAAGGCACATATCTAAAAATAGTAAAGATAGTATACAGAATATATACAGAATAGTATATAGCTAACATCAAACTAAATGAAAAGAATGTTTAAGTCAATTCCACTGGACTTGGGGACAAGACAAGGCTACACACTCTCTCCAAATCTCTTCAATACAGTACTCAAAGACCTATCTAGGGCAATAAGACAACTAAAGGAGATTAAGGGGATACAAATTGATAAGGAAGAAGTCAAAGTATCTCTATTCACAGATGATATGACAGTATACAAAAATGAGCCCAAAATTCTACTGTAGGGAACTCCTACAGTTGAAAAACACTTCAGCAAAGTGGGTGGATATAAAGTTCACTTAAAAAAAAACTCAAAAAAATACACTCCTGTATGCAAAAGACAAATGGACTGAAAAAAAATTAGGAAAATAACACCCTTCACAATAGCCAGTAAAAAAACAAAACAAAACAAAAAAAACAACAACAACCAAAAAAACATAATGTATTTTGGTGTTATCCTCAACAAGCCAGTAAAAAACCTATATGAACAACAACAACAACAACAAAAAACCCCCAAAACTTCAAGCCTCTGAAGAAAGAAATTGAAAAAGATACCAGAAGATAAAAATATCTCTCATGCTCATGGATCAGTAGGATCAACATAGTAAAAATTGCCATTGTAACAAAAACAATCTACAGATTCAATGATATTCCCATCAAAATATCAACATAATTCATTAAAGAACTTGAAAGAACAATTCTCAGCTTCATATGGAAAAATAAAAAAGCCAGAATAGCTAAAACAATCCTGTACAATAGGGGATCTTCAGTAGGTATCACCATTCTTCATCTCAAGGTCTATTATATATCAATAGTAATAAAAACTGCATGGTACTATAATAAAAACAATCAGTGGATCAATGGAATTGAAGTGAAGACCCGTAAATAAACCCACACACCTATGTCCACTTGATTTTTGACAAAGAAGCCAAAACCATGCAATGGAAAAAGGACAGCATCTTCAACAAACAGTGCTGGTCTAACCTGAAGTTTACATGTGGAAACATGAAAATAGATCCATATTTATCACCCTGCACTAAACTGCAGTCCAAGTTGTTCAAAGACCTCAACATAAAACCAGATACACTAAATCTGTTAGAAAAAAAAAAGTGGGAAAGATTCTCGATCTCATTGGCATAGAAGGTAACTTCCTCAACAGAACACCAAGAGCACTTACTCTAAGATCAAGAATTAATGAATAGGATCTCATGAAACAAAAATCTATGAAGCAAAGAACACTGTCAATAGAACAAAATGACTGCCTACAGCCTGAGAAGAGATCTTCACCAACCCTATATACAACAGAAAGAGCTAATAAACAATATATATAAAGAGCTCAAGAAATTAAACTCCAACAATCCAAATAATCCAATTTAAAACTGGGGTACAGAACTAACCAGAGATTTCTCCACAGAGGAATATCAAATGGTGGACATTAAATGCTCAATATCTATAGCCATCATGGAAATGCAAATGACATTCCATCTTAAACCCATCATGGTTAATGTTAAAACCTGAAGTGACAGCAAACTAGCAAGAATGTGGAGAAAGAGTAACACTCCTCCATTGCTGGTGGGAGTGCAAACTTATACCACCGCTTTAGAAATCAATCTGATGCTTTCTCAGACAATTGAAAATAGTTTTACTTCAAGACCCAGCTATACCATTCCTGGGCATATATCAAAAAGATGCTCCACCATTCAACAAAGATATTTGATCAACTATGTTCATAGCATCTATATTCATAATAGTCAGAATAGGGAAACAAACTACATGTCTCTCAAACAAACCATTGTTTTACAGAAATTGTGGTACATTTACACAATGGAATGCTACTTGGGTATTGAAAAACAAAAAGGAAACCATGAAATTTTCAGGCAAGTGGATGGAACTAGGAATTATCATCCTAAGCGAGTTATTCCAAAACCAGAAAGACATGCATGATATATACTCATTTGTAAGTGGATAATAGCCATAATACAGGATAAACATACTACAAGCCACAGGCCTAAAGGAGCTAAATAAAAAGAGGACCCTATGGAGGATGGTCAATTCTTATTCAAAAGGGCAAATAGAATTGACATCAGAAGTGACTGAGGAGAGGGAAGAGGATGAGAGCCTAACATACATATTCTCTGAAAGACTCTACCCAGCAGGGGATCGAAGCAGATGTTAAGACTCACAGCCAAACTTTGGGCAGAGCACAGGGAGTCATAGGAAAGAGTGGGAGGATAGAAAGACCCAAAGCTGACAGGAGGTCCATAAGAAGACCAACAAGTCAAATGAATCTGGGCCCAGGGGACCTGCAGAGACTGATGCACCAACCAAAGACAATTCATGAAGTGGACCCAGACCCCTGCTCAGATGTAGCTGATAGGCAGCTCAGTCTCCATGTGGGATCCATAGTAAGAGGATCCCACGTCTCTCACATGGACTCTGTTACCTGCTCTTTAATCACTTCCCCGTGGTGGAGCGGGCATTGCATGTCACAAAGGAAGAGGATACAGGCAGTCCTAGTGAGAATTGATAGGAGGGCTCCTACCATCTGAGAAGTAGAAAAATAGATAAGGGGGAAAGAGGAAAGGAGGGTAAGACCAGCAAGAGACAAGGGAGGGGTTTCAACTGGGATGTTAAGTGGATAAATTATTTTTAAATGCTATTTATTTATTTATTACAATTTATTCACTTTGTATCCCTACTGTAACTCCCAGTCCCATCCACCCTCCTTCTTCCCTCCCATGCCCTTTTTCTAGTCTCCTGATAGGGGAGGAAGCCTTCCCCTTCTGTCTGATCCTAGCTTATCATGTCTCATCGAAGGATGGCTGCATCATTTTCCTCTTTGGCCTCACAAGACTGCACACTCCAGGAGGAGGTGATCAAAGAGCCAAGTTCATGTCAGAGAATAAATTATTAAGAAACAAATTTAAATTAAAAATGAATTAAATGTGAATAAATAAATAAATAAAGTTAAAAAGAACCAAACAGAACAAGTAGGAAGGTTGTCATACACCTGACCCTACATTCCAGGCTCAGTGGCCAATGATGTTGATGCTCATGCCAGGCATGTTGGACTAAATTTAAGCCAAATACTCGACTGCAGTTAGACTTGTAAGTTCAAAACCTGCCTGGTCTACATACCAACTTTCAGGACAGCCACAGCTACATAGAAACTTTTTCTTCAATGTCAAAACAGAAACATTATCTTCTCTGGGAGCTATTTTGATTCAATCAAATATGTTCTGACCAAATTCACTGTAGAATTATTGTCATCCCATAATGAAAATGTAGTCTAATTTCAATGATCCTAAAATTCTGCAATAGCTCATACACTGTCCAAATGTCCAAAGTCTCTACTGACACAGAAGAAAAATCTCTTGGGTGCCACATCTTGTAACATCAGAAACAAGTTACATCATTCCAACATAGATGCACAGAATACCCATTTTCATTCCAGTATATAGTGATGGGAGACTGGACCAAGGAAAAAAGATCAGCAAGGAAAACAACAAATCCTGTTGCTGATTCAAAAGGCTTAGATGGTCCTATCCCTGCAATGTATCATACATCTCTGTTTGGTTACTTCCACTTCCTAAAGGCAGCACTATATTAGATGTGTCTCATAACTTAGGTATCTGAACATCTTGTAGTGTCAAGGTACAACTTGACACTGCTTCATGCAATGAACCTTTACAGCATCTTCACTGGGGATCTGATTCTGCCAAACACAGATGGCTGGCACAGTGCTGAACAGAAACCACAAAGAAAGCATCCATTACCTTAAATTTTGAATCTTTCTTGTTTCCAGAACCAGCACAACATGGGTGAGCCTGTCAAGTTGGATTCTAAATTGGGATGGACGTTGTCACACTTTGACCACATTTGGAGCAGCTTTTATATGAAGTTCTTTCCTGGCACTAGGAATCACGTTGCCTACTCCTTCCATTAACAGAAGAATTAGCAAGAGGGAGTATTAATCTATGGAAACCATCTTAGGCTTCAGATCCAAAGCTAGGACCTTCTCTTTGATGGCAATAATCTCCTTGAAAATTCCTGTCTCTGTTTCACCACGTTTCTGCCATCTAAAACTACCTAGTGTTTTTCTCTACAAACCAAAGACCTTACATTTATTTCTGCCCCACTTGGCTCATTCTTTTACTCTGGCCCTGAACATCTCACTAATAATATCCATTCAACAGATTCAACATTCCATGTAAGAAATCCAGCCCATTATTTTTTAATTCTACTTTACTCAATTTCTCAAGGCATGGGCAGAATAAGCAAGATTTGCAGATAAAATATCACACAAATGACCTCTAGCTTAATTTTCCATGGAGTCTATTTTTCACTGAAATCCTATGACCTGGACTTACTTTGTCTGCATTACTGTCAACACTCTGATCAACTAAGTCCTACCAGAATAGTCGATGAAGCTCTGTATACAGCTTTCTAAAGTTTTTCCCATCTTAAATCCTGATGTTTTCCATATTCCTTAAAAAGTGAATATTCCAAGGTTGTGTCCAGCAGTGAAATCACTCTTTGTATATATATATATATTTGTTCTAATTTGCTACTTTGTTCTGTGACTACATCCCGTAACCAAAAGAATCCCAGGTCATAAATGGGTTTACTCATTGAGTTTGGTTGTGTCAGATCACAGTCCATCATTTTGGGAGCTTAGCATAGAAAGTCAAGTTTGAATGAAATTAAGGCAAAAGCCATGACAAACGTTTTTGGGTTGGTCTCCTACTTAATCACTGTCTCATGCTCAGGTAGTTATCTTATGTGGGCCAAGCCCATTTTCTTAGGGTTATTGCATCTCTCAGTGGAAGAGCCTTCCCACACCAATCATCTGTCAACACAATCTCTCACAGATATAGCAGCCAGCTTCTCTGTTGAGGGCATGCCCTTAATTGAGGCTCCCTCAGATGACTGTAGGCTTTGAAATGTTGACAACTGAAGCTAATAAGGACAAAGATACAACAATATATGAAAAAGTAAGAGGGAACAAGTCAGGAGCCTGACACAGAGGACCCATGAAAAGCTCTGCCCTGCGGACTATCAATGTAGATGCTGAGACTTATGGGCAACCTTTGGGCAGAGTGCATGGAATCTTAGGAAAGAAGTGGGAAACAGTAAGATCTGGAGAGGACAGGAACTCCACAAGGAGAGCAACAGAACCAAAATACCTTAGCACAGGGGACTTTCCTGAGACTGATATTCCAACCAAGGACTATGCATGGAGAAAACCTAAGACCCCTGCACAGATGTAGCCCATGGCAGTTCAGTATCCAAGTGGGTTCCATTTTAATAGGAACAGGGACTGTCTCTGACATGAACTGATTGGCCTGCTCTTTAATTACCTCCCCCTGAGGGGGAAGCAGCATTACCAAGCCACAGAAGAAGACAACGCAGCCATTCCTGATAAGACCTAATTGACTAGGATCAGAAAGAAGGAAAAGAAATCCTCCCCTATCAGTGGACTTGGGGAGGGGCATGCATGCAGAAGGTGGAGGAAGGGAGGGATTGGGATGGGAGAAGGGAGAGAATCACAGGGGGGATACAAAGTGAATAAAGTGTAATTAATAAAGAAAAAATATAAAAAAACAAAAATATTGTGTTAATTCTATCAGTCACTTAAGTAGTAAAAACCGATACATGGACGATTGCAAGAATTTGAAAACACAGATATACCAAGGAATGAGGAGAGGGAAGCCTTTAAGATCAAGAAGAGAAAAGTAAAACTGTTTCTCTAAATCAAGTCCCCAAATCAACAGAAACTCAAGGAATTATAGCATAATATAATAAATTTTCAGAAGGCAAAAATATGTGAAGGTCTATTCCTTTCAAGAGAAAAATTAATATAATATAATATAATATAATATAATATAATATAATATAATATAATATAATATAATATATATAAACAAATCACACAATATACATAGCACCCCTGTCAAAAGGAAACACAAAGATAGGCCTATAAATATAACATAGTCCTATAAGCAAATACAATAGGATTATAGTCAAAATCAAAATCAAAGACATCACTGGCCATTACTCAACTTGTGCAATCTGGTTATTTCCTTTGGCAACAATAAAAAATGTATTGGAGGTGGAGGGCTATTCCAATTGAACAGATTCCATTAAAGCATACAAATGTTTCAACATTAGAATAAAATAATTTTGACTACTAAAATTATCTCATACTCTTATGATAAAGAAAGGAATATCTGTTATGATCATTTGGGAACCATATTATTTTCTGTGATTGATGATTGGATATATGTCTGCACCAGTGTCAGAAAATGTAAACTTTTAAATGTCAAGTAGAAGAAAGCAGATTTTTATAGAAACAGTGTGCTTGTATTATATACTTAAACACCTCCTTTTGCACCAATTGCTGTAATGACCAATATCATCTTCATCATCTTCATGATGTTTGTTTGTTTAAAGATTTTTTTTTTGTGTATCTTTCAGCTATGTTTGTATATTCAGGATGTGCTGTGGTATGTGATATGAATAAATTCCATAAGGAAATCCAGGCAAAACATAATCACACTATTGGAGGAAACCAATAAATTCCTTAAATAAAGCCAACAAACATTTGAGGGATGTGAGGCTTTGCTGGATTAGGGTAAACTCTGACATCTTTGGATAGCCATTTATTTGCACTCAGTCTATGAAGGTGAACTCTGTTTTCTCAAGGAAGGGCCTAAAAATCCACTCCCTGATATGTTTGACCCCAGGTCTGGTAAAGAGCCTCAGGGCAGATTATTAGCCAAACCCTTTCCTGATAAGAAAACTGCTCCAACAAGCTTCTCTAAATTCCTAGAAATGCATCACCCTGCTTAGGATCTTATTCTTCAGCAGTGACTTTCAACTGTACTCAGAGATTTTCCCCCTACAAATAGGATAATTAAGTACTGTGTTCTCCTTCTTGCAATAGAACCATGATACTGCATGGAAAATGAATATACATTTTCATGCATACATAAGCCAAGTATCCTTGACCCCTAGACCATAGTAAATCAAACATTCATCCTCAAAATCCTTCTCTTTGCCCAAGGTTTATAAATCCCTGACTTCAAATAAACATGCTGGGTGTGAATCCATGTGGTTGGTTGTATGCCACTTGATACCATCAGCCTTCCATCATGGCCCCTGAGAGTCATCATTTATCTCCCTTTGGGCCTGCTCAATGGCCCACTGGGCCTAGGACTCACTGGGTCTGTGTCTCACCAGGCCTGAGTCTTGGTTGCAACCAACCAGGCATGGACTTTCACCTGCACTTCTGAGGTGCTTAGCACAGCAGCTTAACCAAGAATGGTAACACTTTGGTATTGCCATAGGCTAGAACACCCGAATTTCCACTACCACTGGTGATCTCATTCTAGCTGTAACAGTCCATAGAAAATTCTTTTGATACTCCAGCCTAGTGAACATATCAGATTCAGAAGCCAGAAAAATATCAATTGAATTTTTGGCTTTTGAAAATGCTTATTTAAAATGCAAAAAGGTGATTAGACCTTTAAAAGCAAGATCAGCACCAAGAGAGGCATGGATTAGAAATACAATGGATATTTGATCTCAGGTTTATGATACTAACCTGATAGGAGAAGAACTTTCTAAGAATCTAAGTAAAGGAAAGGGGTCCAGCATGGCAGCAAACAGTGTGCAATGTTTCTGAGGGGAACAGGATCTAAAATTCTGAAATTTGTGAATGGAGGGGCTGCTGAAGCCAGAACATCCACATTGAGGTTTCCTGGGTGAGAGGGGAAAATCTGTGATTTTGGAGATTTTGTAGCCAGGTCACCCATGGACATCTCTGAGGATTGAGAGTGTCGAATATTCAACCCCCCCTGTAATTACCCTTGCCCAAACATGGGTCTCCCTGCTCAGCAGAGGTGGCAATAGTTGTCCCATGCATATGATGATATACATGAGTGATCCCATAATTTAACCAGAGAACTCCTTCAGCTGATAAACACTTTCAGCAAAAGGGCTGGATACAAAATTAACAAAAATTCTGTAGCCCTCCTATATATGAAAGACAAAAGGGCCAAGAAAGAAATTAGGGTAAAAACAACCTTCAAAATAGCCACTAATAACATAAAGCACCTTGGTGTGACTCTAACCAAACAACTGAAAGACCTGTTTAAAAAACAATTCAAGTTTCTGAAGGAAGTAATTGAAAAAACATATCAGAAGAAGAAAAGAGCTCCCATGCTCATGGATTGGTAGGATTAAAACAATGAAAATGGCCATCCTGCCAAAAGCAATCTACAGATCCAGTACAATTCCTATCACATACCCACACAATTCTTTACAGACCTTTAAAGAAAAAAAAGTCAGTTTCATATAGAAAACAAAAAATCCAGAATTGCTAAAACAATCTGTACAACAACAGATCTTCTGGATCTCAAACTGTTCCACAGAGCAATAATAATAAAAAACTGCATGCTACTAGCATAGGTACATAATGGTGGATCAATGGAATCAAACAGAAGACTCAGAAATAAACCAACACAGCTACGGATACTTTATTTATTTTTTTGACAAAAAAACCAAAACCATACAATGGAAAAATGACAGAATCTTCAATAAATGGTGCTGGTCTAACTGGATGTCTACATGTAGAAAATGCAAATAGATCCATATTCATCACCCTGAACCAAATTAAAGCACAAGTGGATCAAAGATCTCAACATAAAACCAGATACAACAAATCTGTTAGAAGAAAAAGTGGGGAAGAGCCTTGAACTCATTGGCACAGGAGACAACTTCCTGAAAAGAACACCAACAGCACAGGCTCTACAATCAACATTCAATAAATAGGACCTCGTGAAACTGAAAATCTTCTGTAAAGCAGAAGACTGTCATCAGATCAAAACAACATCCTACAGACTAGGAAAGTATCTTCTCCAACCCTAAATCTTACAGAGGAATATTGAATGGCAGAGAAACATTTAAAGCAATGCTCAAAGTCCTTAGTCATCAGGGAAATGCAAATCAAAACTACCCTGAGATTTACCTTACACCCATCAGAATGCCTAGGATAAAAAACTCAATTGACAACACATGCTGGTGTGGATGTGGAGAAAGGGGAACCCTCCTCCATTGTTGGTGTGAATATAAACTTGTAAAACCACTTTGGAAATCAATCTGGCTCTTTCTCAGACAATTAGGAATAGTGCTTCCTCAAGATCCAGCTATACCACTCCTAGGCATATATCCAAATGATGCTCAAGTACATAACATGGAAATTTGCTCCACCATGTTCAAAGCAGGTTTATTCATAATAGCCAGAAGCTGGAAACAACCCAGATGTCCCTCAGTTGAGGAATGGATACAGAAATTGCACATTTACACAATGGAATACTACTTAGTAATTAAAAACAAGGAAATCATGAAATTTGCAGGCCATTGGTGGGATCTAGAAAAGATTATCCTGAGTGAGGTATCCCAGAAGCAGAAGGACACATATGGTGGATATTAGACATATAATATAGGATAATCATACTGAAATCTGTATAGCTAAGGAAGAAGGAGGACCCTGGGTAAGATAATCAATCCTCACTCAGAAAGGCCAATGGGATGGACATCAGAAGAGGGAGAAAACAGGGAACAGGGCAGGATTCTACCACAGAGAGCCTCTGAAAGACTAAGGAATATGGAGACCACTGGACAAATAAAACTTTGGAAGAAAAAGGATAGATCACCTAAAGAAAATGTCCAAAGAAAAGGAGTAAACTGGCCAAGTGGTATCACCTACCTCCATGTTGTCTCTTCTGCCTTCTACAGACATAAGTGCAAATGATCTTTATGTGCTTGTTAAAGGAGAATTCAAAATCTCAATCTCATATCAGAAAAGCCACCTGGTAAGAAACAGAGGAAAACAGAAAAATAAGGGATGATTCTATTGTCATGAATCTCATAATCTTCTGGCAAGTTGTGATTTCTGTACTTACCACAAACTTCAATAATCAAGAAGAATGTGTACAGTGTGTTTGTGAAAGAATGAAGGGGTGAGAGAAAAAGCCAAAAACATAAGCCTAAAATATAGCCAAGTTTACGTGAAAAGACCTAAGGAAACTCTAGCATGAAAAATGTGCACTGGACCAGAGATAACTTTTATTTTGTAATTAATACAAATTAAATAAACACAGATTTCACAACTGCTACAAGACAAACACAAAGCGACACCTAAACTGTTATATTTCTGACACTCCAGCTGCTACTAACCTCCTTTACAGAGAGTCCTTTTACTCTGGAAGTCTCTTGGAAAATGGAGGTGATCATAAAGCTGGGCTATGGCTTGCAGTCCCTCATGTCCCCTTGTGGGTTCAGGCACAGCCCAGCCCTTGCCGACACTCACACACAAAAAATGTTGGAGAATAATTTAGTATCTTTTTCTTGCTGCATGAATTATGTCATAAGATGTGGAATCTGCCCTATCCACTTACCTAAAACCAGGCACACCTGACAAAATTCTGCATCTCAGAAATTCCTTTTGTACCCTCGAATTGAATTTCCCTAAATCACACCATTGTGACTAGTGGTAGTTGAAAGGTAAAAAACAACAACAACAACAAAACGTAATCAAGTATTGCTGAAAAATGACCACCACCACCTCTTTTCTTCTAGTTTCAAATGATTTGTAAAATTTGTTACACAAAACTGTATGTGGAATACAACGTTCATCATTTCTAGAAATGAGACCTTCAGTTTTCCAATTTGTCCACTGCAATACCTATGCCTGTGTGTGCACACTAGGTAGTCAAATTATAAGCACCACAACTTTCTACTGCTCAGGTCACAAAATCCTCACTTCTCTGGTCAATAAACACTCAGGAAGGGTTGAAGGCCAAGGGTCTCTGCCGAGATCACCACATGGAGACCAACAGAACCACAGCCTGAACCACAGTCTGAACCACAGTCCATCTCTTTCAAAGCAGATCAGGCTGTGAGAGGTCAGCAGCCTTCTCTTCCTGGCCTGGGAAAATGGCCCCACACTCAGAATGACATGGCCTCTGGTCTCACTCACAGCTCTTTAGAGCTACATCAGAGGAAAATCCCAGAACAAACCCATCAACTACCTCCCACTATTGCTCCTGACTGCTATGCCTGCCCAGAGTTCCTCATTAGCTTGAACAATAAAGCTGAGTCTCAGAAAAGTAGTAGCCCCTCTATCAGTGGATCAAAGGTCAAATGATGCAGATAACAGAGGCATTCTAGCTTTGCCCTAACCCCTATGGGTACACAGAGCCCTAGTTTTGTTCTAAAAGAATGAAAATCCCAATTATTCGATTTTAAAACCTGCTAGCACAGAAAAGGCAAAGAGAGCACCCATCTGATTTTGCTACTCACCTTACCTCTAAGAGGAAGAAGCTCCAAAAGCTCACCAGTTCAGATGACAGCTCTGGGGGCGATAGGCAAAAGGAACCCAAGGCCAAAGGCTTCTAGCTCAATGCTCAAAAAGCCCAAAATCTACAAAGCTAAAACTCCTTCCACTTTTACACTCTGTCTTAAATACATTTCAGCTGAAAGTTCCACTTACTCCTTAATCCCCGTTAGCTGGTTTCTTGCTTTACCTCTTGACCTAGAATTAACATTAATAAATCCTGTGCACAGAGAGCTTTTGAATTAAAGGCATGTTATAGGGCTGATGGAACCATACCGTAATGACTTGTTTACAATAAATTGTAAGTTCTTGGAATTAAGGTTTGTATTAGGGCTCACCCACACCAAACAAAGCACGGGTTTTTACAGTTCACAATCTCAGGTATCACACTGGGATCAGATATCCTGCAACATCCTCATCTTCGAAATGTTTTAAAATACAATCTTCCACTTTTCCAGGGCACCTGCTCATCTTCCCAGATACAAGCCATTTATGTTGCACATTCCATTACACACTCAGTGTCCAGTGCAATCACCTCTACCTCATAGTTGGGAAGTCCTTCATCAAAACTTCAGTCAAAGCCAAAGAGTAACAACCATTAAAGAAACAAATGGCCATGGATTTGAGAGCAAGGAGTAGTTAATGAGAGCTCAATGAAAATGAGAAATAAAACAAAAAGGATATGGCTGTACCTAGAAATGTTGGAGTAAAAAGTTTATTATAGATAGACAAGAGAACATAGTCATACACAGGAAAATCTGGGACAGTTTAGAGTTGACATGACCCTGAGCTATGTGAGACGAGAGGAGAGAGGGAAGTGGAGAGCCAGAACAAAGGTCTAGAAGGATAAATGATAAATGAAAATGACCAGGTAACTAAAACGGTTAGAATACATAAGGAAGGACAGCTGGGAGGAGGGCAGCTCCACTCCTGGGCTAGAGATCTGTGTTTGACACCCATACCTTGTAACAGGTAAGGACTGAGGGATGCTGGGAGGACCTGACAGCAAGGTCTACTTTGCTTTGGTAAGTAGGCTCCTCAACCATTCATCCCAGCATTTGAGACCTGAGAGTAGAGAGGAATGAGTACGTTAAAACAATTTCATTATAATCTTAAAAATTATTTTTAAAAGTTGAAAATGGCCTTATGGTCCAATATTCTTCGAGGACTTCAGGTATATATTAGTGCACATCAATTGTTACTCACCTTTTCTCTCTGGTTTTGCAATTTCAAATGGGGGAAACATTCCTGTTAGGCAGTACCACACCAGTTTCTCCAGATCTTCTGTATTGTTTTAACTAGTTCAACTATCAAAATTTGCTTTCCAGAAACAATCTCAGCTCTTAATACATATTCTTGATTTCATTGTGTATGAATCCCCTCAAACATCCAGTTTTCACTTTTACTGACTGTCTGAAATTGATTACCTGACTCATTACCATCTTTCCTCCTCATCCTCCCTTTTTGTGTTGTAACCAGCTTCAAAGTAGGTCAGTGAACTCAATTCTCACACAAGTCCCATCTTCAAAAAAAAAAAAACAAACAAACAAACAAACAAACAAAAAAAAACAGGAAAACCAGGGCTGTCAGTGGACACTCATTCACTGGTCTCTTTTACTTCACAGAGACCAGTCAGGGTCCACCTGAAAAGACTTGCAAGACTGTGTTCTAGGCACTGGGCAGTAGAGGTAACATTCAGTGTTGAAATAAAGTGTAAACTATATAACAAGTGAAAAGCTGATCTACAGGAGACATTGCTTTAAACAAAACAAATATCAACGTACTAGAGAAAAAGGAATGAAATTCTTAATGACTGGGGATTATCAGAGAATATTAACTAATAAGAGACTAGGAAAATGATGCATCAACAAAAAATTTAATAATACCAACAACTGACTTTTCTAAGTATTTATTTATTTATTATTATGTATACAATGTTCTACACGCATGCACACCTGTACACTGAAAGAGGGCACCATATCTCATTATAGATGGTTGTGAGCCACCATGTGCTTGGTGAGAATTGAACTCATGACTTCTGGAAGAGCAGCCAGTGCTCTTAAGCTCTTAGTTGAAAAAACACATAGGCATACAGACTTTGAAAAACACAGGCCATTCTGTGGTAGAGGGAAAGCCATTAATAAGATACTGTTTAATGTTTCCCCTGTGTCCAATATTAGCTGCTGAGACTGGTAACCTGACAGACATAGCTTTATCCACTAGCCTGTGTCTCAAATTTGAACTGACAGAACTATGTCAATGAGGATTGTACATACAGGCATAGGACAGTCCCTTAATTTGAAATTCAATATTCACTGGATCAAGCTACCTGACCCAAATTGTACACCCACCAATCTGGTATGTTTTCATTCACATTCATGAATTAATAAATACACGTTGGAAAATTACAAATTAGAAACCTCATCCTGCCACATTTCTAGATAATCCTTGTGAGCAAACATGTATCCCGGGATCCTAATCTCTAACAGGCCTGGTTAGCATACTACTGCTCTGTGGAGTGTTTTACAGGCAGTCTTCCCTCATCTAAATTCTAACTGGTGTCACTCATTTCTAAGCAATAGTAAATACTTTACATCATCAGTTCTAATCTTCTATATCACAGCTTAATATTGGAGTGCTCTCTGACACAGGACATACCATTTACAACCCCCACAAAATCCAAATGCATCATTAGAATTGAGAGAACCAGACCTGGCACCTCCAAAGGTAACCATGAATTAGGCCTAAAAATGATTACCTAAAGGTCACCAAACTAGTGGCCCCTCCACAAGGTCACCGCAAACTAGGTTATGGGTCACCAATTCCAGAAATAAGGTCATAAGATTCCCTACCCAAGGAACAGTCTGAGGATAACTACAAGAATGTGAAAGTATCTTATCTCAAGTTGGGATATTTGTGCTGAGCAGCCCACCAACCTTGTATTAGAACATTCCATGGCACAGAAATTAACTAACATTCCTGAGACCTATAGCTACCTCACTCAGTGTTAGTTATGTTAGCTAGCCAATCACTTTGTAAAAAGTTTGCCCTCACTGAAAGTCACCCAATCCTGTAACTGTTAAACTGTTAAACTGTTAAACTTCCTGTTCCTTATTCAGACTATAATCAAAACCCTGCCATGCAACTGCTCAGGGCTTTCCTCTCTGGTCTGCTGTGTTGGTGGTCATGGAGGGACTGGGGTTAAGCCCCTATAAAGCTCTCTGCTCTTGCATATGTTGTCCAGCTCCTGATGATCTTTGGGGACCCTAAGATCAGGGCATAACATTTGGGTGCTCATACAGGATTCCCAAGAGCCCCAAGCACCACTGGCACATGAAGCTGAACACCAGCCTCATAAGTGAGAACTCTGTCCATGTCTGTTTGTCTGCCTCTGCCTCTGTGTTTCCGTAGTTTCTGTTTTCAAGCCTTGAGGCAAAATCTGTAATCTATGTGGTTAGAAAGGTTAAAGATGATGCTCTGGAGAGCTGTGAGCCACACGGAAGACAGTCCAGATCCCCCTTGAAGGGGCGCATCTATAAAGAGAGTTGAACACAGAGTTTTCTGTGATCTCTGGATCTCAGAGGGCATGAATGTGCCCCTATCTGTAAAGGGTGGTAGAGAACTCAGTTTTCTGTGATCTCTGGATCATTGGATAAGGACAAGGCAGCTAGCTCCTGCAGCACAGATTTGCTGATTTCCTACTTTCATTTTTTCCACTGCAGGAGTGGTGGGATCTGTTGTCTGGCTCTGTGTATTTTTCTACTGCACAAGCAGTGGGATCTGGCTGTTTTGTCTTTTTGTTTGACTGTCTTGTCTGTCACTGTCTGGTTTTTGTTATTGGGCCTGACTGAGGACATGGGACAGAATCCTTCTATCTCCCTAAATTCTATTATTTCCCATTTCAAGGAGCCTTGAGCCATGCTCCAAAGGCTAAGTGACAGTGGTAAGGAGGTGCCAAGGGATGTATGTGGTATGCAGAGCCCCAGGCTTGGCACCTCTGCCACTGGTCTCTGGTCTCTGGTCTGGCATAGCTTGGCTACTGCTCTGGGTCTCAGATCTGGTAAAGATCAACAGATACTGGAGTTGCTACTCCAGTCTCTGGTCTGGCTGAATGCTTGCCGTTCCAAACTCTGGTGTAGGTGGGTGGATCCTGATTTCAGGGCAGGCCACCACGAATGGAACAGGATAGAGGACCCATAGAGAGACAGGCCACTGTTCTGAGTTTTGGTATTTTCTTCTTCCATTCTCTTTGCGTGCATTGTACCCAGTACATTTTTTCTTGTGTTGTTCTTTTGTGGTTTTGTTTGCTTGTGATGGTCTCAGTGGGCCAGTGACCAAACAGTTGTGCTCCACGGTGACTTTGCCTTCCCCACACACCCAGAACTACAAGCTGAGGCACCTCTGGTCTCCAGTGGGAGCACACATTTCCACACGCTTGGGTCAGAAGGCTTGGTTGGAGAGGGGTATGTATGCAGAAAATCCTGTTGCGCTGGACCTCGTTGTTTCCTTGCTTCCTCTCTGAGGAAAGTTGGTGACCTGAGGTTAGCTCTGACTTGGAACAATAATCGTCAAATATGCTCTTAGCCAAAATATATTGTGGTTATTACTGTTGTTATTATTATTTGGTTAGGATCCCCTGTAGCCCAGCCTGGCCTGAAACTAAACAGCTATAAGATGTCCTTGAATTCCTGATCCTTCTGCTCTGCCTCTTGACAACTTTCTTCCTTGCTCAGTGTGAATTTACAAACATTGCTCTTGAAATGATGCAATTATGTGAAAGCATTGCCAAAGGGACCCCTGCTGTCAGGAGGGGAGGGGAGGAACATGTTCAAAAATTTCCTGGCATGAAAACAGAAAGGAAAAAAACCCTGCTTAATTAAGTTCCACATTTTCTGTGTATGCCCAAGAATTCTTAAGTTGTGTTTATATGTACATCCTTACATCATATATATACTTTAAAAGCTTGCTGAATAATGGTGTTTCAATGTCTTCCTCACATTTCAACTGAATTATTTTGGGGCCCTAAATCTAAACCTAATTCTTATTAATATTTGAAGGTTTTGCTTGTTTTGAATGTATGGTTTTATTTTCTTAGTTAACAGTGTGTGCACAGTCCCTTACACCAGGGTCATCATACTTGGGTCTCTAGAAAAGTAATGATAAACAACAAACAGTACTAATAATGTTAGTGACTAAAATGAAAGTTACTGAGTTCATTGTACAATGATCTCAGATGCTCTTTTCAGACAGGACATTTTATGATGAAAAATTTTTTTAATGAGGCACAAAATGCCTCTTAAGCTTAGGGCTGGTTTACAGCATGCTCTTGAAAACAAGGTTCAAAATGCATCCTGCAGTCATAACATCAAATGATTTACAGAGAGGACACAATCAGCTTTATAGATATGGTCTTCTGGGGATAAGTATGGCAGGATGCAAAACCCTGGACATTTTCTTATAAAACCTAATGAAAACATACATTCTTCCCAGAAAATGAATATTTTCATAAAACCAACTATGTATAAAGCAGGTATTCAGTGAATGTCAGGAGAGGGACCAGGTTAAAAACTAACACCAAATAAGTAGCACTGTTGCTGTATCTGGAATTTCTATCTTGTTTGGAAGGCAGATAAAAGAAGACAGTTAATCCCTGTATTTAAGGCAGAGCATCTGCATAAAGAGAAGCAATGCTTTGCATCTCCTGTTCCTTTTCTTTCTCCTCCTCTTCTTCCTCCTTCTTTAACTTGTATATGTGAAGCAAATGTTCTACCTCTGAGCTGCATTGCTCAGAGAAGCTGCATTTGCTTCTGTGCAAAACAAGTAGATACAGATAGTCTTTGCATACGATAAAGCCAGATGCTAAATCTCACTAAAGCTTAAAGGAAGTAACTTGTTATGGGACAAATGAAAGAGAACACAGAGAAAGCAACAGGCATAGAGGAGGATGTCTTAGTAAAAGCAGTAACAGAACAAGATAAAAAGACTTCAGGAGAAGTTTATTACAGTCGGCACAATGGCTGGCATTAATAAATAAAATGCTACATGCTCCCATCCTTTAGGTGGGAATTCTGTATTACTATCAGATTACGAAGACTTTGTTCAAGGCATTTACTACTTAAAAGGTTATTTGTCCTTCTACAGAGAGTTACTGTTTGTGAATTAGGTACCCAGTACTGTGCTAAGTCCTGAACACACAGAAAATGATTCATGAAAGCACCATTCTTTCTCTAAAAGCTTACACCCTTGTGGGGTAATCCACCATAAAGAAACCTATAGACCATGCAAAGAAATGTATACATCATTATAAAATCCACTATGAAACCTAAAGAAAAGCAAGAGGGATCTAACACCCCAGAAGGGATAAAGAACATACGTATTCAAAGGTCCAGAGTTGAGAACATTTTAGTTCCATAGGGGAAATGAAAGAAAGTGAATTTGTTTGGAATATAAATGGGAAGAAAGTAATAATAATATTAACAACAACAATAATAGTAATTGCCAGAGCCCGCCAGTAGAGTTGAATTGTTCTTGAGTCTGGAGTGAGGACTGAAATTGATAAACCAACAGACAACACATGGGACCTTTCCGAGAGGCTCTAGTGGAAGCTAGATGCCTTGCTTTATATCAGACTCCTCTTAAGACAGAGTAAAAGCACTTTAGTATAATGAGTTAAATTCACAAGTAGGTGAAACAAGAGGTGTGATTTTGAGAAGGTATCCTACATGATGTCTCAAAGAAAAGAAGCTAGACTTGGAAATTCTTCACTAACTCCAGTGAAGGCCTTAAAAACAGTCTTTCTGCTGAGACTTAAATATCAAAGCAGCTGGTAAAACAGCAGTTCCCAACAAGAAATAACAAAGACTAAAGAGGAAGCTGAGGAGATGGTTTAGTGATGAAAAATACTTTCTGTGGGGCTGGAGAAATGGCTCAGATGTTAATAGGACTGGCTGCTTTTTGTCATGAGTTCAATTCCCAACAATCACATTGTAGCTCACAACCATCTATAATAAAAATTGTTGCCCTCTTCTGGCATGCAGGTGTATATGAAAACACAACATTATATACATAATAAATCTTAGAACAAAGCAAAACATTGTCTACTTTTTTTGCAGAGTTCCTAGCATGTCCATGGTGGTTCACAATCTTCAGTAGCTCCTGTTACAGGGAATTTGATGCCATATGGCCTCCTGGGAAATAAGACACACATGTGGTACACTTCTATACATACAAGTAAAATAATCTTATCACTCATCTACATAAAAATACCCTCTCAAAAAAAAGAGGTCAGCAGGTGTGGTGGCACACACTGGATCTCAGTGATTTTGAGGCCACCCTGGTCAACAGAGCTAGTCCAGTCAGGCAAAGCTACATAGGGAAATCCTGTCTTGAAAAGCAAAGCAAAATGACAACCAACCAACCAACCAAACAAACAAACAAAACAAAACAAAACAAAAACGATCATAAAACAAGTGTGGTGACACATGCCTGTAAATGGAGCATCAGGAAGGTCAGGAATGAAGGTCAACCTGGACTATATGAAACTCAGTCTCAAAAACAAAACAGCAGCAGCAACAACAAAACAACACAAGAATCTGAGTGCCTGAGATGCTTTGGGACATTAAAATTTTTATCTTAATTCCTGTCTCCATTGAAAGCTATTGAGGAGTGTAGTTCTTTGAATGAAAATGACCCCTACTATCTCATATGTTCGAAAATCTGGTCTCCCGTTGGTGGAACAATTTTGGAAACATTAGTAAGTGTGATCTGGTTGAAGAGTTGTGTCACTGTGGGTGGGCTTTGAAGTTTTAAAATCCCACACCATTCTCAATTAGCTCTTTGCCTCATACTTATAGATCAGGATGTAAGCTCTTAACCACTGTTTGCTCTGGTGCTCTGCCTGCCATTACTGTCTGCCACCATGGTCTCTGCCATGATATTCATGGACTTATCATCTGAAACTCTAAGTACCCAAACAACTGTTTCTTCTATAAGCTGCTTTGGTCATGATATCTTAGCATAGTGATAGAAAAATAACTAAGACAAGTGATTTGAAAATAGGATAGAATTGATTTGGTGTACACTTATCTCAAGGACCTTTTTGTTCTATAAAATTAATAGTAAGATTACAAAAATTTAAACATACACACACTTTTATGCACTGCCTGAGGATGGGTCCATGTGGTCTTGTTCTCAATTCCCAGCATAACTTAAAGGGGAAACTTACACAATGTTCTGAGCCCTTGATGTCCTGCAGATGAAGGAGGAGGATGTCCTCAAATTCCTTGCCACAGGAACCCAGTTATGTGGCACCAACCTTGACTTTCAGATGGAGCAATGCATCTACAAAAGGAAGAGTGATGGTATCTACATCATAAATCTGAAGAGGACCTGTTGCTTTAGGCTCAGACTACTGTTGCCATTGAGAACCTTGCTGATGTCAGTGTCATCGCCTCCAGGAACACTGGTGAGCAAGCTGTGCTGAAGTTTGCCGCTGCCACTGTAGCCACTCCAATTGTTGCCCCCTTCACACCTGGGATCTTCACTAACCAGATGCAAGCAGCTTTAGGGAGCCATAGCTTCTAATGGTAACTGATCTCAGGGCTGAAACCTGCCCTTCCCAGAGGCTGCTTAGGTGAACCTGCCTACCATTGCTCAGTGCAAGACAGATTCTCTGCACTATGTGGACATTGCCATCCACGTAACAAGGAAGTTCACTCAGTGGTGGATGCTGGCCGAGGAAGTACTCCTCATGCATGGCACTATCTCCTGTGAGCAGTCATGGGAGGTTATGCTTGGTCTTTACTTCTACATATACCCAGAGGAGACTGAGAAAGAATAGCAGGCTGCTGCTGAGAAGGCCATGACCAAGGAGGAATTCCAGGGTGAATGGATTGTGCCAGCTCCTGAGTTCACTGTCGCTCATCCCGAGGTGGCAGACTGGTCTGAGGGTATGCAGGTGCCCTCTGTACCCATGCAGAAGTTCCCTACTGAAGACTGGAGTGTCCAGCCAGACACTAAGGACTGGTGAACAGCTCCCACAGCATAGGCCACTGATTGGGTTGGAGCCACCCTTGAGTGGTCCTGAGCTCCTCTGCAGAAACCTGTGCAAACAGCAAAGGTGGAAGGAAAATAAAGTTCCTAAAAGCTGAAAATATGCACACACACACACACACACACACACACACACACACACACTTTAGAAACAATAGTTTTGACTGTTGGGTGTAATGGTACACTTCTGTAATCCTGGCTCTTAGGAGGTTGGGGCAGAAGGATGGTGAACTTGGGCTATGTAGTGAGATCATCTCAACAATAATGACAAGACTAGAACAACTAGAGATTGTTTTGATGCTGGGGTATGTAGCTCAGTGGTAAATCATGTGCTAAGCATGCACAAGGTGGTTCTAGGTTTCATTGTTATCTCCAAAATACCAAACAACCAAAGCAGAATATTGGGGCTGGAGAGATGACTTGGAGGCTAATAGAACTGGCTGTCCTTCCAGAGGACCTGAGTTCAATTCCTGGCAACCACATTGTGGTTCACAACCACCTATACAGGGATCTGATGCCCTCTTCTGGCATGCAGGTGTATATGCATGTAGAGAACTCATAGACATAAAAATCAAAATCAAAAAAAGAAAAAAAAAATGGGCCGAAGAGATGGCTCAGAGGTTAAAAACACTAGCTACTTTTCTAAAGGTCCTGAGCTCAATTCCCAGCAACCACCCCCCCTCTCTACTCCAGCATGCACACAGACTGCACCAACAGAGTCAGCTTTGTGGAAACACACCCTGTTCAGGTACTAGGGATCTGCAGTCAGAGGAGCCCACCTTTGTTCTAATGCTCTGCTAAAGCTTTTGAAATCTTTAACTTTTGAACAAGGGATCCTTCACTTTTGTTTTGCACTGGACTCTGCAAATTATGTAGCCAAGGCCTGTGTACCAAATATTCAATCTATATAAGAACAGCCTGCAAAGCCTCTCAGTAGCACTGTGACCACTGCAGTCCCAGATACTTCGAAAACAAATGTCAAGACACAATGGCCTAAGACACAGTCTGTCAGCCATCTCTGGATTTCTCTTTCCTGCACTCCAAACATAGTTCAAACTGAAAATGTGTGCTTGGTACACTAACTTTTTTTTCTCAAAATAGGGCTTTTCTGTGTAGACCAGGCTGGCCCTGAACTCAGTGCGACCCACCTGCCTCAGCTTCTCTGAGTGTGGGCTCACAGGTGTGTGCCACTGCTCCAGGCTTACAGACTTAATTTTAAGACTGGGTCAATATCTTGCTTTTTGTCTTTAGGTTTTCTATATAAGGACTTGGAACATAGCTCAGTTGGTAAAGTGCTTGCCTTGCATCCATGAAACCTCGTGTTTTGTACACACCTGTAATCCCAATAAGGAGGTGCAGTCAGGGGCATCAGAAGTTCAACATCATCTTAATGTGCTTGGAATTTTTGAGGCTAGCCTGAGATAAGTAAAACCTGATTTTCAAAAATCAGTTTTACATATAAAAAGCCATTTTTTTACACACATGGAACCAATGGAGAGGGAAAAGGGTAAGGAAGGTATTATAAACTATCAAGATGGGAAATGACAATGATGTGAGTGTGAAATGGACATGTGGGAAGTAGGAGCAACAGGACTGAAAGACAAATGTGGGCCTGAGTGAAAGGCCAGTATCGAGGGTAGCAGTCATTGAGATTTTTGCTTAGGCAACTTCGTGTTTTGAGATATGGCAGTCATCAGGGAAATTTCCACATCTCTCAGTCTCCTAAGTTATGGGTTGGGAGAAGAAATCTGAAGGAGCCCTGGTTGTGGCTGCAGGAAATATGATCAAATCCAACTCTCAGACTGCCTGCCTAAACTGTAGTGGCTGACCACAGCAAGCATTGGCAATGTCTGTACAGTGAAAACACTTACCCCACCACAGTCCACACAGGGAGTATCAGGCTGAGAAATCCCCCCACACTAGGAATCAGCTTCATCTTGTCTTGTAAGGCAAGAAAGGCTGTCTTCTCTCTTGCATAGCTTCATCACTTGAGGCTCCCAGCCCTCAGCAAAACAAATCTGGACTTTGATTGTTCTCTCCCTTGTTAGTGAAAGATGATGGTAGTTATCTTAGGGGGTGGAATGGCCTTTAGCCAGCCTCATCAATCAGGCTGTCCTGTCCAGGCTTATCAGTTTCAGCAGCCTGGCAGTTGTTAGGTGAGAAACCAAAGTATATCTTCAGTGGATGTTAATGTGTTCATGCATAGATAGAAACACACAGTACTTTTAGGCCTTTACCTTATGTCATGGGAAAACTTCATTTACAAAACAGCCATTTAAATGTCCACTAGTCTATCTAAGACCTTAATAGAATAAACATAGTCAAGAAGGTAGTGCTCAATTCTAGGTTTGGGAAACAACTTCGATAAAGAAAAAGAAAGAAATTAAAATAAACTTGCAAGTTGGGAATGTAGTTTAGTATTAGTAGGATGAACAATGATTACCTCAGGTTAATGTCAATATTTTCAAAGAGAATTTAAACAATATGCATTTAAAGAGTAAATGGGGGCTGGGGAGATGGCTTAGTGGTTAAGAGAACTTGATTCTCATCCAAAGAACTAAGTTCAGTTCCTAGCATCCATGCTGGATGCTCACAGTTGTCTCTCCCTCTAGATCTGGGGTCTCTGACACTCTCTTTTGGTCATCACATGCACACTCATACATATGTACACACAAAGAGTTATACACACACAAAATAAACATAGATCTTTTAAAAAAGGTAAAATGAGAACCCTATCATTACAAAGTCAACCCAAAATGGATCAAAGGCCAAAATATAAGAGCTATAAGTGTGCAAAGGTTACATAGTAGTGAACTTTCATGATGTTAAATTCAATAATTAATTTTTAAATATGACACAAAAATCATAGAAAACCAATAAAACTTTGGACTTCATCAAAGTAAAATACTTTTTTGAACCAAAGGGTAATATCAAGAAGATAACATGACAGTCTACAGAAAGAAAGTCTGCAGAGTTTTTATTTGACAGAAGTCTAGTTTTTAGAATAACAAACACAACAAAAACAAACAGGGCTGGGCTAGGGGTATGGCTCAGTAGAACAGAGCTTGCCTAGCATGGGGGAAGCCAAGGGTCAGACACCTCAGCAGGGTGTGGTAAAGGTGTAGTTAGGCAGAGGACTAGAATAGATATTTCTTCAAGGAAGATTTAGAAATGGCAGTCATACAGAGGAAAATATGCTGAACACCATGAGTCATTAAAGAAATATAAATCAGGAGGACAGTAAGACATCTACTCAGCTAGGCCTGGTGGTTAATTCCATGCTGTTAACCTCAGTATTGGGGATGAAAATTAGGCTGGAGGATCCAGAGTACAAGAGTAAACTAGGTCACAGGTTAGTTGGGTCTCTAGTGAGACCCTGTCTTAAGAGCAACAGCATAAGTTAATAATTCACACTTATTGGGCCAGGCAGTGGTGGCACACTCTTAATCCCAGCACTCACTCAGGAGTACAAGGCAGATAGATCTCTGAGTATGAGGCCAGCCTGGTCTACAGAGTGAGTTTTAGGACAGCCAGGGCTACACAGAGAAAACCCCACTTTTTTTAAACAAGCTAAAAAAGTAAAGCAAAACAACAAAACCCCAAACAAACAAACAAAAAGTAATCTATACCTCTTAAGATATCTATAATATTTTAAAAAAACAACCAAGGAAACAACTGTTGACAAAGATATAAAGATAGAAATAAAGTTAGAATTCTTGTTCAGTGTTGGTAGGTAAAATCATTACCATATGTAATTTACTACTGTCCATTAGTGCTACTCTTAAGGATATACCAAGAGAATTGCAAACTGGTACTCAGGCACTTTTTTTTTCTTTTAAGATTTATTCATTTTATGTATGTGAGTGCTCTATCTGTATGTACACTTGCATGCCAGAAGAGGGCATCAAATCCCAGTACAGATGGTTATGAGCTACCATGTGGGTGCTGGGAATTGAACTCAGGACCTCTGAAGGAGCAACCAGTACTCTTAACCACTGAGATATCTCTTTAGCTCCACTCACATATTTTCTATACATGGTCATGGCGCTAGACAGAAACAATGCTCTATGCTCTAAATCACCAGTGGATAAGCAAGGCCTGATTTGTACATAGAGAAGAGGGTTATTCAACAGTAAGGAAGAATGCAGTACTGATGCTCTGATATAGTACAAGGCAGCACTAATGATAGAGCATGGATAAAACTAGGAAAAAAGCCAGGTGGTGGTGTGATGGCTCACACATTTAATCCCAGCACTCAGGGGGCTGAGGTAGGCAGATCTCTGTGAGTTCAAGGCCAGCCTTGTCTACAAAGAAAGTTCCAGGACATCCAAGGCTACACAGAGAAACCCTCGCTCAAAATATCAACCAACCAACCAACCCAAAAGCAAAAACCCAAAACCTAGGAAACAATATTCCAGACAAGATTAATTCAAGTTATAGGAAACAGGCAAACCCATAGAATCAGAAAGTGAGTGGTTATTGCCAGGGCCTAGAGAGAGAAATGGTAGTGTATATTTAATGGATTTTCGGTGGGTAATGAAAATGGTTTGAAACAAAAATGACAGCTGTATTCGTTGTCCAATGGTGAGATATATTAAATGCCACTGGAGTGTATATTTACTTTTATGATATATACATTTATTCCAAGTATAAAAAGATTGTTTATTTTATGTGTATGGATTTTGCATGTCTCTGACATGAACTGACTGCCCTGCTCTTTGATCACCTCCCCTTTAGGGAGCAGCCTTACCAGGCCACAGAGGAAGACAGTGCAGCCAGTCCTTATGAGACCTGATAGACTAGGATCAGAATGAAGGGGAGGAAAACCACCCCTATCAGTGGACTGGCAGAGGGGCATGGGTGGAGAAGGGAGAGGGTGAGTGGGATTGGGAGAGGAGGAGGGAGGGAGCTACAGGGGGGATACAAAGTGAATAAATTGTAACTAATGAAAATTAAAAAAAAATCAAAAAAGAAATAAAAAATAAACTCAATCGACTAGGATAATCTCTAGACTGGACAAAGAGCCCAATGAATTTATCTGATTGCACTTTTGCAATAGAGCAACTTGGAAGTTAATACCTGTTTCAGCTACCAGAGCTTTGAAACAAAAAAGCAGTGAAATTCAGGTGAGCAGGGCTCCCTGGGAAGCGACAGGACCATTTCAGGAGGATCCCTGGGATGCCCTGTTCTTAGGTGGAACCCAACTCTCTTGGGCACTCAGAGGAAAGCCCAAGGTGAACTCTCCCAGCCCAGGAATCCCAGAAACCATAGGTGTCTCTGAAGATTGCGCAAGTCTTTTCCTCCCCCGCCAGCTCGGTGGCATGTTTCTAAAATCCCAATCTGCACAACATAAACAGAAAACATTCAGCCAGAAAGCCTCGGTGGTGCAAATTAAAAGCTTCCAGCAGAGGGCGGGAGAATCTTTGCTGCGCGGCCAGTGGCAAGCAGGCAGCAGAGAAGAGCAAGCTTTCCAGTGACCTCACGACCCTCCATGCCCTTCTCCCCCCACTGCAAAAGGGAGAGAGAAGGCGGAAGGAAAGACCCCTGATAGAGGAAAATAAAGAATAGGGGAGGGGGGCGTTGAGGCAGAGGGCGGCCTCTAAGAGCTCCCCCTCGGAGCAGCCGCCCACTTCCTGAGCCGAGGGTCCAAGCCGCCTCGGGGGAACCCGAAGGCCGAGCCCTCGCAGATGGGGCGGGGAAGGGGCTTGCGAGGCCCAGCGCAGGCGCAGTGCGCGCCTCCACTGTCGAGAGTGACATAAGCGCCATTGCTATGGCAACAGCCGCCAAAGGGAAAGGGAAAATCCGTTTGGGTTGAGGCGGCGGCGGCGGCGGCAGTGAGGGTTGGCGACTGGAACCCGCTTCCCGGGCACGATGGCGGCGGTCGTGGCTTGGCTAGTGGACTACTTCATCGTGGAAGGCTGAGACCAGGAGAAGCCAGGTAAGGTTGTGGGGCAGGCGCCGTCCCGGGCTCCGCCTCCGCCTGACCCGGGCTCCGCCTCCGTCCCCTCGGGCTCCGCCTCCGCCCCTGGCTCAGCCTCTGCACACACTAGGCTCCACCTCTGCTCTCCCAAACTCCGCTTCCCTCATCCGCCGGGCTCCGCCTTCACCTCACAGGGCTCCGCCTCCCTCCGCTTCCGGGCCTCTCCCCGTCTCTACCCCGAGTTCGCTTTCGTTCCCGGGCTCCGCCCCCCTCCGCTAGTCTCCGCCTCTGCTACTACGGGCTCCATCTCCCTCCTCCGCCGGACTCCTCCCCTGCCCCCCTGGCTCCGCCTCCGCCCCTCGGGCTCCGCCTCCGCCTACAGGCTCCTCCCCCGCTCTGCTTCTGGACTCCGCCTCCGCCCCCAGCAGCCATCCAGTGGGCTAGGCAGTGCTGGGCCTGGCATCGCGGCTGGGAGGCTGAGAGGAGAGAGGGTTGGGTCCCAAGGTGGAGGAGCCTGTTGGCCATCGCGGAGCAGGCGATGTGTGTGAGGGACGCGCTAGACGGCAGTTGCGAGGCAAGGCAGGGCTGTGCAGCTGGGGGCTGGAGTGCTGGGCGGGTCGGGAGAGCCTGTCTGAGTTCTGCCAAGAGCTTTTGTGGAGGATGCTGGTACCTGGGACCGCGCCCTCTTGCTGCCAGGGTTGGGAGGGCGGGAGTACACTCTGAGGAGTTTCTAGGATACCCTTGTGCTCTGCATCCTGAGGAAGAGTGATGCTGGGGCCAGTCCTCCAGGAATGGAAGTGCAGAGTCCGGTGCTGCCTCCTGCCTGCCCTAGGGCGGGTAGAGTGGGGGAGCTTGGACATCCCAGTCGAATGAATGCCTTAAAAATGTACTTAAAAAGGCTACAGGATCCGTGCACATTTCTAGGAATATTGTTTCAGGACGTATGTGCCAGCATTCCAGGATGAAATGACTCTTCTTAAGTAAAGACAGCCACTGCAGGTGCTCTCTCTCATTTAGATTTCACGTGATTTAATTGTTCTCTTTATTCATCAGAGAATTCTTCATAAGGAACAGTTTGGCAGATACACTGCTGTTTATACTTTGATGGACTTGTACAACCAGGAGTTTACAGGGTTCATGCGGGCTTATTTTCCTATTTGTATTTCTTTGGGTTTCTATGTGTAGATAATCAGGATATAATAACAAGGTTACTGTAGAGCTGGGAAAGCTCTTTTATTTCAGGTTTATTCCAGTTTTACACTTGCAAGGAATTTTAGCTACCAGCCCTGCAGCCCCTTGTCTCAGGAGGTGCTTGGTTGTGTTTGGATGATTGTTAGTCTTTGGTAGCACTAGTGTACTAATGTTCTACTCATCTCTTTTTTATTATTTATTCATCCCTAAGAAATTGTTTAAGAGCAGGGACCCTTCACATTTTTTTCTCACTATTATCTAATTGAGGTCATTTAAGAGAATCACTTGCAGGTCGGTAGGATGGCTTGCTGGGCAAGCCTGGAAACCTGAGTTTGATCCCTGAATTCCTGAAAAGGTGGAAGGAAAAAATGATTGCACAGAGTTGTCATCTGACCTTCCCATATGTTCACTGATATTCATCCTTTACCCACATCATGAACACTCCCCCCCACACATTCACAATAACAAAAGAAGACTGTGGGCTGTATTTATAGAATCTTCTTGCTGCTCCAAAATGTCATGTCATTTCACTTTTCAGTCTCTTACAGACATAGTCTTACCCAGACTGCCAGTGTGGAGAATCAGCTTTGTTTTTAATCTTGTTCAGTTTTCAGTTACATTGTTCTTCTCCTTACAACAATTTTATTTAGTTTGTTTTTTTGACACAAATTCTCTCTACAGAGACCTGGTTGTCCTGGGCTTCCCTATGTAGACCAGGCTGGCCTTGAACTTACAGAGATCTGCCTTCCTCTGCCTCCCAAGTGCTGGAGTTAAAGACCACACACAACTTCCCTACAACAATTTTGAAACAATAACAAACTTGAAGATAGTTCCAAGTATGTACAGTTAATTGTTGTTTTACTTTGCACATTTTGAAAGGAAGCTGCTGACCTTATGCCCTGTCACTCAGAATGGTCTAGTGTTGATTTTATACAAACAAGAACTTTGTCTTACATAATGACAGTTCAGTTATCAAATTTGGTAATTCACACTGACACAGTATTACATTTAATTTGGGTTGTGTTGACTATGTTATTACTCACATAATTGTCGAGGAAGTGGGTACATTTAAGTGTTGCATTGTTTCCTTATCTTTTTAGTCTCTTTCAATATGGAATAGTTCTGTCATCTTTTTCATAATCCTGTCACTTGTGATGACTGTGGGTCAGTTATATTTTTCTTCATTAATTTATTTATTTGTTCATTTTACATCTCACAACCCCACTCCCTCCTCTCCTCCCAGTCCTGCCCTCATCCCACTCACCCATATTCCCCAGATAGCCCCCAACCAACCCACCCTGGCACATCAAGTTACATCAGTATTAAGTACCTCCTCTTTCACTGAGGCAAGACAAGGCAGCCCTGCAAGGAAAAAGGGATCCAGAGGGAAGCAACAGAGATAGGAGCCCAAGTCAGAGACAGCCCCTGCTCTAGTTGTTAGGGGACCCACTTGAGGACAAACAGCCCATCAATTTCATATGTGGAGGGATCCTAGGACTAGTCCAGGCATGTACTCTTATTGGTTCTTCAGTCTCTATGAGTCCCCATGGTCCCAGGTGAGCTGGCTATGTAAGTCTTGTGGTGTACTACCCCCTCCCAGCTCCCTAAATCTTTCCTTTAACTCTTCCACAGGACTCTCCAAATTCTGCCTAATGTTTGTTTGGCTGTGGGTCTCTGCAACTGTTTCCATTATCTATTGGATGAAGCCTCTCAGATGATAGTTATGCTAGTGTCCTGTCTACAAGCATAGCAGAGTATTATTAATAGTGTCAGAAGTTGAGTCTTTTCTATGGGTTGGGTCTCAAGTTGTGCCAGTCACTGGTTGGCCATTTCCTCAATCTCTGTTCCATCTTTTATTCCTGCATATCTTGTAGATGACAAATTTGAGTCGAGGGATTTGTGATATGGTTGGGGTCCCTCTCCCTCCTCTGGCTACAGGATGTGTCTACTTCAGTTTCAATATCCCTGCTTCTAGGAGTCTCAGCCAGGGTCAACCTCATATCTTCCCAGGCACCTCCAAAATTCCAGGTCTTCATCTTATCTCAGAGATGCCTCAACACCAATTTCCCTTCTTTTTTACCCCTCTTACTCCCCCATCTCCACTTTACCCACACATGATCCCCCCTCTTGTTCCTCTCCTCACCCCCCTCTCCCACCCACTTCCTCTCTCACTCCACTTCCCATGTCTGTCCCCTTCTTAGTGGGATTCAAGTATCCTCTCTTCTACCCTCCATGTTACCTAGTTTATTTAGGTCTGTGGGCTGTACCATGGTTATTTTGTGCTATATGGCTAATATCCCAGGTTAGTGATTTTTATAGACTCTCTCTAAGCTCTTTGTGTTCTCATAGATCAATACATAAACTGGGACAAGGGTATCACAAAAGTATAACACATTGTGTCCTATCAGGTGGTACATATTTTGACTTTGATTACCTGTAATCAGTGTTTTCCAGGATTTTCTACTACACAGTTAATACCTTGCACCCCCATGAGTGCCTTGACACTCTGTGTCTTGGTCCTCATCAGAATGTTAATGCATTTGCCATACACTTACATCAATATGGATTCATGATTTATGTGCCTTCTGTAGTGGACTGGACTGTTACTGTTTGTTTTAGTCTGCTGCGGCTAAGTGACAAATGATTTATAAACAAAGGCTTTACTTTTCAGAGTTGTGAACTCTGGAAAGTCTAAAGTTAAATTATGAGGTCTAGTTGGGGGCATGCTTATCTAGTCCTGTTCTCACTTTAAACTCAGTGTTATAGGATCTCTTCAATAAGGTTATGAACCTATTTATAAGGGCTTCACCTCCCAGACCTGGGTACCTCCCAAAGATCTCATGCAGCTCTGTTACTTTGGGTCTTAAGACTTCAACATAGGAATTTTGGGAGGACATAGATATACGTATCATTTTGATGTTTAAATTGTTTTGTCATTTGACCAATGAGAGCTTATAAATCTGGCTTCTGTGTCTTTTATTTTCTTTCCATTTTTAATCTTAATTTTTACTCATTACACTTTATTCACATTGAATCCCTCCATGCCCCCTCCCTCCTCCTCTCCCAATCCCATTCTCCCTACTCCTTCTCCACACACGTGCCTCCCCAAGTCCACTGATAGGGGAGGTCCTCCTCTCCCTTCCCCTGATCATTGTCTATCAGCGCTCATCAGGAATAGCTTCACTGTCTTCCTCTGTGGTCTGGTAGGGTTGCTTCCCCCTCAGGGGGAGGTGATCAAAGAGCAGGCCAATCAGTTCATGTCAGAGACAGTCACAGTTCCCATTACAATGGAACCCACTTGGACACTGAACTGCCATGTGCAACATCTGTGCAGGTTTCTAGTTTATCTCCATCAATGGTCCTTGGTTGGAGTATCAATCTCAGAAAAGACCCCTGTGCCCAGATATTTTTAGTTCTCTTGTTCCCCTTGTGGAGCACCTGACCTCTCCAGGTCTTATTATTTCCTACTTCTTTCATGAAGTGCTCTGCACTCTGCCCAAAATTTGGCTACAAGTCTCAGCATCTTCTATGATACCCTGCAGGGTAGAGCCTTTCAGATTCCCTCTGTGGCAGGCTCCTATCATGTTCCCTGTTTTCTCCCTCTTCTGATGTCCATCCTCTTTGTCTTTCTGAAGGTGGATTCAGCATCTTAGCTAGAGTCCTCCTCCTTCATAAGTTTCTTTAGTTGTACAGATTTTAGTATGTTTATCCTATATTGTATATCTAGTATCCACTTATGATTGAGTATACACCTTGTGTGTCTTTCTGCTGCTGAGATACCTCACTCAGGGTGATATTTTCCAGTTCCCAACATTTGCCTGCAATTTTCATGATTTCCTTGGGTTTTTTTTTGTTTTTGTTTTTGTTGTTGTTGTTGCTGAGTAATATTCCATTATGTAGATGTACCACAATTTTTGAATCCACTCCTCAGTTGAGGGGCATCTGGGTTGTTTCCAACTTCTAACTATTACAAATAAAGCTAATAAAGCTGTTACAAACATGGTTGGACAAATGTCTTTGTTGTATACTTGAGCATCTTTTGGATATATGCTTAGCAGTGGTATAGCTGAATCTTGAGGAAGCAGTATTCCTAATTGTCTGAGAAAGTGCCAGATTGATTTCCAATGTGATGTACAAGTTTACATTCACACCAGGAGTGCAGGAGGGTTCCTCTTTCTCAATATCCTCTTCATCATGTATTGTCACTTGAGCTTTAGATCTTAGCTCTTCTGATGGGTGTAAGGTGAAATCTGAGGGTTGTTTTGATTTGCATTTCCCTGATGATTAAGGGCATTGAGCATTTAAGTGTTTCTCTGCCATTCCTCTATTGAGAATTCTCTGTTTAGCTTTGTACCCCCCCTTTTTTTAATTGGATTATTTGATTTATTGCTCTTTAACTTCTTGAGTTCTCTATATATTCTGGATATTGGCCCTCTGTCAGATATAGAGTTAGTGAACATCCTTTCCCTATCTGTAGACAGTATCCTTTGCTTTACAGAAGCTTTTCAGTTTCATGAAGTCCCATTTATTGATTGTAGCTCTTAGAGCCTGTGTTTTTGGTGTTTTGTTACACCAGCAAAGACACAAGACCTGAGAAAGAGATTTTCCTGGCACAGGCAAGAAGAGCATAAGAGTCCTTCCCAAAGCAATGGTTTGCTTCAAGAAAGCAAGCACCGGAATTTAACTTATGGCATATGGATAAGTTCAAATGTGCGTTTGTCTACTCAGAGACATTCTAAATTAAGTCCTATTCTGAATGTGAAAATAATGTAAAAATAAGAGATAAAAAGGCACTCTTGGCATTTCTTGGCAGAAATAGATGTAAAAATTTTAAAATTATGGACAGAAATGCCTCTGGAATGTTTACTTTTGACCACAGTTCTTAGCTGAAAATGAAGTAAATGAGGCCATGAAAGTAGATTTCTCAGGGAGCAATGACATCTGGTAATAATATCTGATCTATGAGAGGGATATTACAATGCTATAGTTCTCACTCATAGAAAGGACAGAGATCCCAATTTCAGAAAACTTCTAACATCGCTGTGTACACTATCCCTCAGGAAAAAAATCTATTACTTGAAAGATAGTTTGCATTTTGAAATCATTTTGATACATGATATTCCTACATAGCCAGGCCTGTTTTAGAAGTGTCCGTGGAGTTGGGCATGGTGGCACACACCTGTAATCCCAGCACTCAAGGAGGAAGAGGCAGACAGATTTATGTAATTTTGAGGATGGCTGGATCTACAAAGTGAGTCCAGAACAATCAAAGCTACACAAGAAAATTGTGTCTCAAAAACAAAAACAAAAACAAAAAAAACTGAGAATACAGTCTGTGGAACAATCTGGCCTCAGTCTCAGAGAGATCAGCCTGCCACTGAATCCTAGGTTTAGGGTGACAAGGATGCACTTCTGAGCCAAGCTATGATTTTTAAGTCGTCTATCCTTGAATCAATAAATTAAAGGATAAAATAAGATATACAGAGGAACCATTTTCCTTTTCAAGAACAACAATAAGTCTTCAAATTCTACAAATAATTTCTGTCATCTATAAGTGGCTCCATTGCTTTGTTAATTTGATCATTTATAACTGGATATAAGGTATATAATACTAAAATCTGTACAGCTAAAGAAGCTAATCAAGAAGGAGGACCCTGGGTAAGATGCTCAATCTTCATTCAGAAAGGCAAACGGGATGGACATCAGAAGACAGAGAAAACAGGGAACTGGACAGGAAACTACCACAGAGGGCCTCTGAAAGACTCTATCCAGCAGAGTATCAAAACATATGCTGAGACTCATAACCAACCTTTGGGCACAGTATAGGTAATCTAATGAAAGAAGGTGGAGATAGAAAGACCTAGAGGGGACAGGAGCTCCATGAGGAGAGAAATAGAATGAAAAACTCTGCACACAGGGATATTTGGAGACTCATAATCCAAACAAGAACCACAAATGGAGATAATGTAATACCCGACAGATTTAGCCCATTGCAGCTTAGTGTCCAAGAGGGTACCCTAGTAATGGGAACAAGGACTGTCTCTGACATGAACTCAGGGCCTGGCTCTTTGATCACCTCTGCCTGCAGGGGGAACAGCCTTACCAGTCCACAGAGGAAGACAATGAAGACAGTCCCCATGAAACCTGATATACTAGGTTCAGATGGAAGGAGAGAAGTACCTCCCCTATCCAGTGGACTGGGGGAGGGGCATAGGAGAAGAAGAGGGAGAGAGGGTAGGATTGGGAGGGGATGAGGAGGGGTCTATAGCAGGGATACAAAGTGAATAAATTGTAATCAAAAAAATAAAAATGAATTAAAAAATGCTGGAGTGTGTTTGTGTATACATACATGTTATTGTGTATATGTGATAGAGTACAACTTATTGCTATTTATTATCTACATCCCATATATAAGTTCTTGACATGGAACACAATGAGTCTTTTGGCCAGTGACCACACTGGCCCTTATTTAGCCTGAAAATATTTTTATGTATATGTTAGTGTGTGATTTTGCATATACAGCAGCCCAACTATAGAAACATTAGAAAAATCTATAGCACTGATATGAACTACTCAGGGATTGAGCTCAAATCATCAGGCTTAGCAATAACTAAATTTACCCACTGAGACAATTCTCTGACCTTCACTTGCAGTTTTGAGAAATTCTTAAGAATAAGTCTTTACTCCTAAGAAGGAACTAACACATTCCAAAACAAGACAGGAGTGTATAATTTTCATTTGCAAGTAGAATTTATTATTCAAATAATTTCTTTTTCTTCCATCCTCAGATGACAATATAGTCACAATCAGAATAGAAGACAATATTGTACTGATGTAATTTTTCAAGTAAGTTTTATGAGTCTCAATGAGCTTAGTGGGGAGTGTTTGTGGTATGCAAAAGAGACCACATACCTTGAAGATCATAGAACCATGACAAAAATAGATCCCACACTCTTCGTATAGCTGTCATAGCCTAAGAATGACTAGTCCATCACACACATAAAATGTCTTTTTGAAATAAATCTTGTTGCTGTTACATTAACTTTCACTTCTAGATAAATCTCTAAGAAGGCAATACTTCAAGATGATGTGCCATATAGTAAATATGGGAACATGTAGAAGCATGAATCTTCAAACAATATATACATACATACATACACACATACTATTAAGCATCAATTAATTATTTATATCCAAGCAAGGCTTAAAAACAAACATCTTAAATGAATTTGTGAAAACATAAAAAGTACAAGTTCTCATAGACCCTTTCTTGAAAACTATGATCTCACACTGTCTGATATAAATGAGCAATGCGCCACATAGAGGATGTGGATTCCATTCTATGCATTGCAGCAGAAAAATACCAATAACCAAGTGGAAATGCATTAGAACATGAACAGCCACCACAGAAGGAATATCAGAACAACCTAATAAACTTCTGTGAATGGATTTGCTACACACACAGCAAATTTAATAGCTATTCCAATGTTTCAAAATTCAGACCACAACCACAATTGGTGATCTCCTCCATTATAATGAAGTGAACATAGTAAATAATTACTTCTTCTGAGGCTCTGATAAAAACAGATTCAAAATAGTTTCTTTTCTTGGAAATGAATACATTTATTATGTCCAAAGTAATAAACACTTTTGCATAAATAAGATTGCTCTCTTCTACGAATGCTTTTCTACTTCCTGACATCAAGATGATATATTAATATTTAAGATATTTACAGTACTGGATACATGGTTTTCAGTTAAGACAAGTTCATTCCCAGGACCTAGGTCAGGTTTTTGACAACTTTCTATAATGTTTGTTATGAGAAAATCAGTGGGTCTGGTCTATATGGAAAGTAAAGTGGACAGGCACATGAACAGACAAAGACAAACTGTTATCACGTAAGAGAAATTAGAACAAATTCTTAAATATACTCATGTTTTACTTGTATAAGCATTCATTACTGAACTCAGGTGTTGAGGGAACTACAGGCTTATCTACAAATGTCTTCATCATGAATTCCTTCATGTAACAGAAATCAAACATGTAGGTTTGAAATCAGAGAAATGAATCATTTTCAGTTGGTGGTATCATTTTGGGAATGTTTAAAAAAATGTATCCCTGCTGGAGAAAGTATGTTACTTGGGGTGGGCTTGATAGTTTTCAGCTGCATACCATCTGTAGTTCCCACTCTCTGTTTCATGCTGCAGGTGGAGGTTGTGAGCTCCAAGCTTCCTACTTTAGCTGCCATGTATGACATTTGTTTTGCCCAATTTAAAGTGATCCCATATCCTCTCCCATATCGTAAGGCAAAGTAAACACATTTAGAAGTTGCCATAGACATTGTGTTTGGTCACAGAAAATGCACTAATATGCACACATAAATTTTACAACTGGATGATTTATTTCATGTAATTGAAGTGAATTGTGAAATAAAAATGGATTATCTTACTGTTTCAATCCATATGCCTTTGGTCCACGAGATTTCAATTGGAAACAAAATAAGGATGGATGTCACAAACACATGCATACATCGTTGACACTTCTTAGAATTTTCCTCCAAACTAATCTAGTGTAATTGAATGCAAGTTGGTGGGTCAAAGACCTTTACAAATCTTTTATTCTAATAGATGTTCTACAGAATGAGTTCTTTTAGGTTCTCAAAGGCTACTGTGATATGAAAAGGCTTTAAGATGTAGCCCACAGAGTAAAGCTTTTACTCTTATATAATGGTAGCATGAAGCAGAAAACCTTATCATACTGACTATATTCATGGTTTTTCTCTGCAGCATGACTTTTTCTCATGATTTCAAGGAAAACCCTATGAAAAGGATTTACCACATTGCTTATTCAGAGGGTTTCCCTGCAGTGTGTTTTCTTTTATATATTTGGAGATAACTGTATTAAGAAGAGGCTTTATCACATTGAAGACATGTATAAGGTTTCTCTCTACTATCTGACCATTTGTATACCTGAAGATGACTTTGATATGCAAAACATGTAAAAGCAAATTGTATGTGGGAACATGCAAAAGCAATTTGTCCTAAGTATTTCCTTTTAGTTACCAGCATTCATTGATATATAGGGTGAACATAAGTTCAAGTTCATAGTCCCTAGGAAAGCTGTAGACTTCTCAATAGCTGACCGGCTTTAATTACTTAACTTTTGTTGCCCAAAATGACTGTTCCATACCATGATTTCTGGTCCCCTAACATAATGACTGACCCAAACCACAAATTCTCTTTATTAAAACACAATACCTTTTCCTAACCACAAAACAACAAATGGATATGATTGTTTTGACTGTTAAACCTACATTTTGCATCAGGTGACTTCCTCTAAGACATAAACAAATCCCATATCCCTAAACCATGACTAATGGAAATAATTCAGTTGTAAAACGCTAAAGATGTTTATGATTTTCAAGCTCAGAACCTCTGTAACTTTCTGGCTCATTAGATGGGTAGGCATCACAGTTATACATTATGTGTCCTTCATCAAACTGGATGACAATCTTTTTTTATCGGTATTGATCTGTTTGAGTTATAATGGATTCAGTGGACAGAAGAACACAAAAGCCTTACCATATTCATTATATTCTCAGATTTTTCTCTCCATTTTGAAACGTTTATGATGATGTAGAATATAGATATGTGCAAAGGTCTCCCATTTTAACACATTCATAAATTTTCTCTCTGTATGAATTCTTTCCTGATGACGAAGATTATACAAATGTGGAGTAGCTTCACCATGTAAATACACTCATAGTCTTTTGTTCCAGTATGAATTCTTTCATGACATTGAAGATAATTGTGAAGAGCAAATTTTTATTAGATGACTGTTTTGTGAAAAGGCTTTACCACATAGATTACATTATTAAGGTTTCTCTCAAGGGTGAGGTCTTTTATGTATTAGGAGATGACTGTTACATGCAAAGGCTTTCACACATTGATTACATCCATAAGAGTTCTCTCCAGTGTGAGCTCTTTTTTGTATTAGGAGACTACTGTTACATGCAATGGCTTTATCACCTTAGTTACATTCATAAGGCTTCTCTCCAGTGTGCTTTCTTTATGTCATAGGAGATTACTATTATGTCAAAATGCTTTATCACATTGGTTGCATTCATAAAGTTTCTATCCAGTGTGCTTCTTCTATGTACATGGAGATTATTATGGCATGCAAACTTTTTCACTCATTGGTTATATTCATAGGGTTTCACTCCAATAAGTGTTCTTGTTCAAGATAAGTCTTACATGAAAAGACTTCATGACATCAGTTATATTCATAAGAATTTTCTGCAACATGAATTTTTATGTCTTTGGAGAACACTGTTATCTGCAAAGGCTTTACCACATTGGTTACATTCATAAGGTTTCTCTCCACTGTCAGTTCTTCTATGTAGCAGGAGATGACTGTTACATGGAAAGGCTTTACCACATTCATTACACTCATAAGGTTTCTCTCCAGTGTGAGTTCTTTTATGTCTTAGGAGATGACTGTTCGATGCAAAGGCTTTACCACATTGGTTACATTCATAAGGATTCTCTCCAGTGTGAGTTCTTTTATGTACTAGAAGGTTACTGTTACATGCAAAGGCTTTACCACGTTGTTTACATTCATAAGGTTTCTCTCCACTGTGAGTTCTTCTATGTAGCAGGAGATGACTGTTACATGCAAAGGCTTTACCACATTCATTACACTCATAAGGTTTCTCTCCAGTGTGAGTTCTTTTATGTACTAGAAGACTACAGTTACGTGCAAAGGCTTTACCACATTGGTTACATTCATAAGGTTTCTCTCCATTGTGAGTTCTTTTATGTACTAAGAGACCAGTGTTACATGCAAAGGCTTTACCACATTGGTTACATTCATAAAGTTTCTCTCCAGTGTGAGTTCTTTTATGTACTAGAAGACTACTGTTCTGTGCAAAGGCTTTACCACATTGGTTACATTCATAAGGTTTTTCTCCAGTGTGAGTTCTTTTATGTACTAGAAGTCTACTGCTACATGCAAAGGCTTTACCACATTGGTTACATTCATAAGGTTTCTCTCCAGTGTGAGTTCTTTTATGTACTAGAAGTCTACTGCTACATGCAAAGGCTTTACCACATTGGTTACATTCATAAGGTTTCTTTCCACTGTGAGTTCTTCTATGTAGCAGGAGATGACTGTTACATGCAAAGGCTTTACCACATTCATTACACTCATAAAGTTTCTCTCCAGTGTGAGTTGTTTTATGTATTAGGAGATGACTGTTACGTAGAAAGGCTTTACCACATCGGTTACATTCATGAAGTTTCTCTCCTCTATGTATCCTTTTATGTCTTAGGAGATGACTTTTATGTGCAAAGGCATTCCTATATAGGATACATTCATAGTGATCTGCACCAGTATGCATACTTTTACATGTGTGGGGACTACTGTGATGTGCAAAGACTTCATATTGAGTATCTTCAGGGAGTTTGTCTGCACAATGATTGTTTTCATACCTGCAAAGATAATTGGCACATATGACACCTTTTCCACATTCATTACACTAATGGATGTTTTTGACACATGACTTAATTTTGCAATTTGAATTAAAGGTAAAGAAGAATTACATTTTGAGTTTTCATCATTATTTTTATATTTATGATGTTCTTCTCTAAGGGTTGTTTTGCATATTTGAAAATACCTGTGATGGTAAAAATATTTTTTTTACCTGGCACACATTTATTATATACTTTCTTCTATAGGATGTTTTACCACATGTTTATAGAAAACTAGAATACCTCAGAGCTTTAACACACTAACTGGATTAATAACTTTCCCTATACTGTGCGCCAAACTAAATATGTAAAGATAATTGTTAGAAAAAGAATAATTTGTAGATTCCTAAAACTTATATTTTTGCAGTGTGATTTTGTGAGAATTCCTAATGAAGGTGAATAGCCAGGTAAATGATGTTAGTGTATATTCTGTGAAAATGTGCCAGTACAGGTGAATGCTGATTGATGAGCCAGCAACCAGCTAAGTACTGACGAAATCATATTATTGTTGGTTCTATGGCTGATCACCTGTCATATATTTTGTAAACATTTGTCCTTCCTTACTTATCTATTGGATATAATAAAGAGCTAACAAGTGATAGCACTGCACAAAATGGAGGACAGAACTTCTGAGTGAGAGAGGGTTGCTGGGAAGAAAGCAAATGATAGGCTACTCACCAGCATGACAGTGAGGTTAACAGTAACAGATGGACATGACCATGAACAAAGAAGTAGAGCTGGCCATGCATCCGGACACTGTGCTAGGTTTGTGTTAGGGAAAAAAAGGGTTCAGAATCTGCCCAGTTAAATTGCCTAAGCTTTAAAATATTAAAAAGCCTCTGTGTCATTATCTGTACTGCTGGCAGCTCTAAATAGCCCATATAAAGTATAATAGGTATCAATTTTTAAACATCCACTCAAAATGGGGACTACTATACCTTTTAGTTGTTCTGGGTGGTACATTGTTTCTTTCAATATACATATGTTATAATGACTTGTATACATTGTGATACATGATTATATCACTATTAAAGAATAATAATAAATAACATGATTTCATGATGCATTCACACATATCTGAGTTGTAGGAGACTAAACAAATTTCACTTTTACCTCATAGCGCTAATGAGTAAACCATTTAAGCATTGATCTTGTGTAAGTATGATTTCCTTGCATTCTTTCTTAGAGGAGTGCCTTGCAAGCACACATCAAATACCTAACATGGAGGTACATGGTTTAGTAACAAGTTAGACATCATCAATTAATACACTTAAAACAGTTCATTTACACTCTCCCTTCTCTTTCAAACTTTCAGAACATATTAAAATTTTCTCAGAACGATATTCATTCATAAAAATTACCTTGCATGTCTTCTAGAATTTTGAAAATGCTCTTCTATATTATGACTTTCCCAATTGTAGCCTAAAATACAATAACACAATATGTATGATTCATTATCGGAAATAAGACAAAATTTAAGTCGTGCTCTATGGTCAATGAAAGAACCATTCACCTCATTCTTGCTCATCCTCAAGAGAAATTGCAGAAGCACTTCAATAATGAATAAAGAGTTTTCTGCATATTTTAAAAGGTAAAAAAAAATTCACTGTCCTACCTATAGCAGTGAGGTTCCTGTAGGTCTCCAGCATTACATCTTTGTAGAGATTCCTCTGGGAAGGATCCAGCAAAGCCCACTCTTCTCGAGTGAAATTCACATGCACATCATTGTAGGTCAATGCTGTCTAAAATATCCACACACATGTACAACAGAAAGCATGATATTTAGAATACTGGAAATGTATCCTTCATTTAAAATATTTTTAGGGGGAGCCAAGATGGCGGCGCCGGGAGAACAGCGCATCTGAGAAGCAGGACAGCACTCTCCGTGCAGAGACCAGGAGACTGAACTCAGGGCCCTGAAACTACATCGATCGTGTTTCCCAGGTGAGGGGAGGCTCCCACAGCGAGGGAATTGGTCGGGTCCTCTCACGGCTACCCAGCCAGAACCCGGAAGAAATCCCAGGTAACGCAGGCTTTGGGAATATAGGCTGGAGCAGCAAGCAGGCGTGTCCCAGTCATTTTCCCAGACTGATCTGTGGGCACAAGGGTACATGAGACTGGGAGTCCCAGTCGTGGGGGAACCCCACGGGGAAGCAGGGTTGCAGGTCTGATCGCAGGTCACCCAGTCTTTCCCCGGAAGGTCTCTGCCGCCATCACAGTCGAGCTCCTGCTGTGCACGGAGAGCTTTGCGCTCAGCTCAGCAGTACAGACAAGCTGCGCGCCCCAGTACAACAGGGACTGGGAACCCCTGTCCGGAGAGGACCCCACAAAGAAGGAAGAAACCGTGCTGCTGGGGTCACCTAGGGAAAGTCTAGCAGACTGCAAATTGCAAACAGGTGAGTACAGCCACCCATCACAGATCTGGGCCCAAACAGGGAACACAGAGTGATTGGAAACTCAGCTCCCGCAGACTAGCAGGTGGGCGCACGCTCCACCAGCTCAGAGGCCTGCTTCATAGCAACTACTCCTTACAGACAGAACTGAGTGCCCCAAGACACCGGAGCAGTACTCACCCGCCACAGATTATCTCTTGGGTTCTGGGGCACAGAGCCCCAACCTCAGACCTACAAAAGACCGGGAACCCTGAGATCAACCCCCAGATACTGCTCCAAGGGGCAACCAGTTATCCCTAACAAAAGCGACCAAACCACGGGACACACAGGTTACAGCAGCTGATCACTAAATTTACAGAAAGAAAATCCAGAAGGAGGGCAGCTGTCTCCAGTACTTCTCCCGGTGAGAGGAGAGCCCTCTTGACTAATCAGGACCACAGTTACCACCCAGGTCTCTATGTCTGAGGTGAGCTGTAGCAACTCCTGAAAAACACCAGACATCCAGGGACGATACCCAAAAAGCTAAGAAGGCTTCCTTCAGGAAAAAGCATTTTTCTGCCAAAGGGATTCTCTCCACTACAACAGTCCAGGAACAACCAGAAACTAAATTCAAACAACTAAGTTAGTCCAATGGGTAGAGGACAGCGTAAAAGTTCAACCAACAAAAGCCAGAGCATTATGGCATCTCCAGAAGCCAGTTATCCAGGGGCAAATAGCCCTAGACACCCCAGCATAAATGAAATTCAAGGAGACGACCTAACATCTATGCTCAAGAAGATGATAACAGAGGAAACATATAAAATATGAAAAGAAATAGAAGAAGCTGCAGCCAAACGGTATGTGGCCTTTAAAGAGGAAATGTTTAAATCACTGAATGAAATAAAAGAAACAGTGGATTGTTCAAACAAACAGCTGAAGGAATTGACAGAAAAACATGAAAATACACTCAAACAGGGGAAGGAAACCAACAAAATAGCTCAAGACCTGAAGATAGAATTGGAAAAATTAAAAAAAAAAAACAACACAAATGGAAGAAATTGTGGAGAGAAAGAACTTAGGGAAGAAAGCAGGAACTACAGAGGTTAGCATAACCAATAGGCTATAAGAAATGGAAGAAAGAATCTCAGGTGTGGAAGATACAATGGAAGAAATAGATGTATCTGTCAAAGAAAATGTTAAATCTAAAAAATTCCTGACACAGACTGTCCAAGAAATTCAAGACAACATAAAAAGACAAAACCTAAGAATAATAGGAATAGAGGAAAAAGAAGATTCCCTGAACCAAGGCCCAGAAAATATTTTCAACAAAATCATTGAAGAAAATTTCCCCAACTTAAAGGAGAGGCCAATAAGAATACAAGAGGCCTATAGAAAACCCAATGAATTAGACCAGAAAAGAAAATCCTCCCGCCTCATAATAATTAAAACTGTAAGTATACAGAACAAAGAAAAAATACTAAAAGCTGCAAGAGAAAAAGGCCAAGTAACATATAATGGCAAACCAATTAGAATCACACCTGACTGTTCGACAGAGACTAGGGCCTGGACAGATATCATGCAGACCCTAAGAGAACACAGATGTCAGCCCAGGCTACTATACCCTGCAAAACTCTCAGTCCTCATAGACGGAGAAAACATGATATTCAATGACAAAAACAAATTTCAACAATACCTACAAACAAATCCAGCATTACAGAAGACACTGGAAGGGAAAATACAACCCAAGAAAGCTAGCTACATTCAAGAAAACACAGGAAATAACCCTACTACAGTAAAACAAAAAACAACCAAGCACACAACCGTATGACCACAGCCAACATCAAGTTCAAAGGATCTAACAGCCACTGGTCATTACTCTCTCTAAATATCAATGGACTTAATTCTCCAATAAAAAGACACAGACTAACAGAATGGATGCGTAAACAAAACCCAGCAATCTGCTGTATACAAGAAACACACCTATGTCACAAAGAAGCAAATAGACACAAGAAGCAAGCGGGAGTAGCCATTCTAATATCTGATAAAATAGTCTTTCAACCAAAATTAATCAAAAGAGATGGGGAAGGACACTTCATACTCATCAAGGGAAAATTCCAAGAAGACAACACAATCCTGAACATCTATGCCCCAAATACAAGGGCACCCACATTTGTGAAAGAAACATTGATAAAACTTAAACCACATATAGATCCCCACACACTAATAGTGGGAGACTTCAACACCCCACTCTCAACAAAGGACAGGTCAACAAAACAGAAATTAAACAAAGAAACAATATCTCTAACAGAGGTCATGAATCAAATGGACCTAACAGACATTTACAGAACCTTACACCCAAACACAAAAGAATTTACCTTCTTCTCAGCACCTCATGGAACCTTCTCCAAAATAGACCACATAGTTGGTCACAAAGCAAGCCTCAACAAATACAGGAAGATTGAAATAATCCCTTGTATCCTGTCTGATCACCATGGAATAAAGCTGGACGTCAGTAACAACAGAAATAGCAAAAAGCCTACACATACATGGAAACTGAACAACTTGCTACTAAAAGACAGCTGGGTCAGGGAAGAAATAAAGAAAGAAATTAAAATCTTCCTAGAACTCAATGAAAATGAAGACACAACATACCCAAACTTGTGGGACACAATGAAAGCAGTGCTAAGAGGAAAGTTCATAGCACTAAGTGCCTTCAAGAAGAAATCTGAGACAGCGCATTCAAGTAACTTAATGGCTCACTTAAAAACCCTAGAAAAAGAAGAAGCAGATACACCAAGAAGGAGCAGACGGCTGGAAATAATCAAACTCAGGGCTGAAATCAATCAATTAGAAACAAATAAAACAATTCAAAGAATCAATGAAACCAAGAGCTGGTTCTTTGAGAAAATCAACAAGATAGACAAACCCTTAGCCAAGCTAATTAAAAGTCAGCGAGACACCATCCAAATCAGCAAAATCAGAAATGAAAAGGGGGACATAACTACAGACACTGAGGAAATCCAAGCAATCATTAGGACTTACTTCAAAAGTCTATACGGAACAAAATTTGAAAATTTAAATGAAATGGACAATTTTCTTGATCGATTCCACTTACCAAAGCTAAATCAGGACCAGGTAAATCAATTAAATAGTCCTATATCCCCCAAGGAAATAGAAGCAGTCATCAAAAGTCTCCCATCCAAAAAAAGCCCAGGACCTGATGGTTTCAGTGCAGAATTCTACCAGACATTCAAAAAAGAGCTACCTCCAATTCTCTTCAAACTATTCCACAAAATCGAAACAGAAACAGTACCAAACTCATTCTATGAAGCCACAGTCACCTTGGTACCTAAACCTCACAAAGACCCAACCAAAAAAGAGAACTTCAGGCCAATCTCCCTTATGAACATTGATGCAAAAATACTCAACAAAATACTCGCAAACCGAATACAAGAACACATCAAAGATATCATCCACCATGACCAAGTAGGCTTCATCCCAGGTATGCAGGGGTGGTTCATTATATGGAAATCCATCAATGTGATCCACCATATTAACAAATTGAAAGAAAAAAAAAACATGAAAATCTCCCTAGATGCTGAAAAAGCCTTTGACAAAATCCAACATCCATTCATGTTCAAAGTATTGGAGAGATCAGGGATACAAGGCACATATCTAGACATAGTAAAGGCAAAATACAGCAAACCTATAGCCAACATCAAACTGAACGGAGAGAAACTTAAAGCAATCCCACTGAAATCAGGGACAAGACAAGGCTGCCCACTCTCTCCATATCTCTTCAACATAGTTCTGGAAGTCCTTGCTAGAGCAATAAGACAGTTGAAGGAGATCAAGGGGATACAAATTGGAAAGGAAGAAGTCAAATTATCACTATTTGCAGATGATATGATAGTATACGTGAGTGACCCCAAAAACTCTACCAGGGAATTCCTACAGCTGATAAACACTTTCAGCGAAGTGTCCGGATACAAAATTAACTCAAAAAATCAGTAGCCCTCCTGTATACAAAAGACAAAAGGGCTGAGAAAGAAATTAGAGAAACAACACCCTTCACAATAGCCACAAATGACATAAGGTACCTTGGTATAACCCTAACCAAGGAAGTCAAAGACTTGTATGAAAAAAATTTCAAGTCTCTGAAGAAAGAATTAGAAGAAGATATCAGAAGATGAAACTATCTCCCATGCTCATGGCTTGGCAGGATTAAAATAGTAAAAATGGCCATTTTACCAAAATCTATCTACAGATGCAGAAATTGTGGTACATCTATACAATGGAGTATTACTCTGCAATGAAAAATAAGGAAATCATGAAATTTGCAGGCAAATGGTGGGACCTGGAAAGGATCATCCTGAGTGGGTTGTCCCAGAAGCAAAAAGACACACAAGGTATATACTCACTCATATAGACATACAACATAGGAGAAACCCACTAAAATCTGTGCATCTAAAGAAACTAAGCAAGACAGAGGACCCCAACTAAAGCGCTCAATCCCCATCCTGAAAGGCAAAGAGGATGGACATCAGAAACAGAAGAAAACAGGAAACAAACTAGGAACCTGCCACAGAGGGTCTCTGAAAGCGTCTACCCTGCAGACTATCAAAGCAGATGCTGAGCCTGATGGGCAACTGTTGGGCAGAGTGAATGGAATTTTATGTAAGAAGTGAGAAATAGTAAGAGCTGGAGATGACAGGAACCCCACAAAGAGAGCAACAGAATAAGAAAATTTGAACACAGGGACTCATACTCCAACCAAGAACTATTCATGGAGATAACCTAGAACCCCTGCACAGATGTAGCCCATGGCAGTTCAGTGTCCAAGGGGGTTACATAGTAATAGGAAGAGGGACTGCCTCTGACATAATCTGATTGGCCTGCTCTTTGATCTGAACATTATTTACCAAGACCACAGTGACTTTGGAACTGATGAGGGTATCTCCAGATGTTAGAAAGAGTTGGGTTCTCAGAATCTGAAGGAAACCCTCCTCAAACCCTCCTTCCTGAGGTGGGGAGCAGCCTTACCAGGCCGCAGAAAATGACAATGCAGCCACTTTTGATGAGAAATGATAGACTAAGATCAGAAAGGAGAAGAGAACCTCCCCTATCAGCGGACTTGGGGAGGGGCATGCCTGCAGAAAGCGGAGGGAGGGTGGGATCGGGAGGGGAGGAGGGAGGGGCTAATGGGGTGATACAAAATGAATAAAGTGTAATTAATAAAAAATTTTAAAAAACAAATTATCTTCTACATATAACTGATTATTTTTCAAAGAAAATACCCATGCTCTAGACCTCTATCTGTAAATGGAGGTCACCAGAAAGGTGGGCTATGGGGTTATAGCTCATGTGCCCCCAGTGATTGAAGATAAACACAGTTCTACTGAATCCCATAAACAAAACAATGTGAAATAGTAATTTTAAGTCTCGTTCTTGCCACATGTATTCCAGCACAAGATATGAAATCTGTCCTATGTAACTGCATAACACTATGTACACTTGAGATATCTCTGCAGCTCAGAAACTCCTTTTAATCCTAGAATTCTGTTCTTAAGTCACATCATCGTGGCTGCTGTGAGTGGAAACATAAAAGGATGCTAATCAAATACTGCTGAAGACCGATCTACATTTCTTCCTTGACACCATTTTGAAGCCTATTTGTAAACTTGTAACATTCATCACAAAACAACTGAATTAGGAAACAATGTTTAAAGCTTCTTGAAATCTGACTTTCATTTTTTCCAAGCTGTCTTCCTACTGCACACACAGTAGACAGCTCATTGTATGTCTCAAATGAGTAATTTTTAAGACTCTGATGTGCACAGCCTTTAACTTCAGAATTTAGGAATTTTAACCAAGAGGAAAGCAAAGTCATGCATCTGGGGAACAAGAGACTAGGAAAAATGTGACTTGAGCCAACAACACTTGTCTCAGAAATATTTTTCCAAAACAATGAAGATGCAGCTATTCTAGAGTTAATATCCACCATCAGGGAGAATGTATGCCACACACAATTAAATGGTTAATTAAAAAAGTTTTCTTTAATAATAGCATGTATCTAGCTCTAGTTAATGCTATAAGACACCCTAAAACTGATTTTGTACTCCATACATGCAGTCTTCCTTAAGTCTCTTTTAGGCTCCAGTTTATATATTAAACAATTTCAATATGGACCAGAGAGTTCAAGTCTAGCCACTGAGCCAGTTGGGAGATATTCCTAGAATGATTTATGTACTCCACTCCCCTAATACAGTAGGTCATTATTCAGTGACAGGGTATAAGTGAGATGTCTCAGAGGTTTCAAATATTAGGAAAAGTAGAAGGTAGAAAATGTAGAAGCTAGGGTGGGAAGGTTTTGCACAAACTATATCTTATCCTAATTAAGCTTCTTAAGGAGCATAGCATATTGTACACTCCTTGGGGAGAAATGGAAGGAAACAGGAGACATCTATGAATTGATCAGACAATCTCATACAATGGTATAAAACCATGAAAAGTCTAATAAACAACACTGCACAAGGGGAACACAGGATCTCAAGAACATTATTTACCAAGAACACAGTGACTTTGGAACTGATGAGGGTATCTCCAGGTGTTAGAAAGAGTTGGGTTCTCAGAATCTGAAGGAAAAACTCCTCAAATGCCCTGAACCTGCAGCTCACCCTATTCCTGGTTTTAGAATAGGAACATTGCTTTATTTTAAATACCTCATAATCTTGGGCAAATCTCCCAAAGACTAGGCCACAGGTTGATCTGGTTCTGCCAAGCATATCTGAGGAGTACGAGAAGAAGTTAGGTCACTCTCCATACACGAGGCTCTTGGGGAAAGCTTTGTTTGATCAGGGCAGTGTTTTCCCTGTTCAATTGGTTTTCACCAGATGTCTTCCCCATGTGACAGAGCTATGCTTTTCTCAAGAAAACTGTAACTTTATGGCACAACAGTCTTTAATGCTGGCTGTCAGTCTGTAATGGCAATTAAGCAGCTTGTTAGATGCCTGTTCTTTGACATGGACATGGGCCAGTGCTTCATATGAATCAGGGCTGTCTCCCTGGTTATGGCTGTAGACAAATTTGTTGACTATCATCTTATGCAAACATGTATTTCCTAGCATCCTTATCTCAAGCATGCCTGGTTGGCATGCTACTTATCTATGTAGCCCTTAGCTAAATTCTACTTGGTGTGACTTCCTGTCACCTAAGTATTGGTAAATCCTTTACATGAACAATTCTAGGTGTTTACACCACAGCTTTATAATGAAGTGCTACTCAACACATATGTTATTTACAACCTCCACAAAATTAATTCCAAAGGAATCTTATACCTGAATGTTAAATGCCAAGGTCAGTACTTGGAAAAGATACTAGAAACTAGGCCTCTCTGAGTTTGCATCCTACCAAGGACAATTCTGTGTTCAAGCCCCTGTTGCAAATACTTTGTAAACATGCAAGCCCATAGCGTGTAAGGAGGCAGCCTCCAGTGCCCCAGCCCTCTCCAAGCAACTCTTCCACTTTACTAGCAAGATTAAATTAACTTCACATTCCAAACCTTTCAGCGCCGTCTCCCACTGAACCCCTTGAAACATTTTCCTAATTATCAGTTAACTGGTAAAACTTGCTGCTACCTTAACCAATGTGCCTGAAATGTAAAAATATATCACTTACAAAGCCCTGCCTTATTACAGACAGAGCACTCATGTCTTTGTTTCTGTTTCTTTATCACCTTGAGCTCCAGACCACGTGTCAAGGGATATAAATGAAGGGCCTTGGAATCCAGACCAAATGTCTTGGAAAACAGTTAAAGGCCTTGAGCCCAGTGGATCAACACAGCCTCCAACAGAAACTCCCTTGCCTAACCCACAATGTTAAAATTTGATTGGATGACCCCAGGACTCACCAAGGGGCCCTCGCCGTGTGGATTTAACTCTTTAAATATACAATAAAGCTTACTCTGGGTCACCTTTCAGATCCTGAACTGGCTGCCTCCCTGAGCTCAGAAAATAAAGCTTTCATTTTAACCTTCTGTTCTGGAAATGAGTTTTCTTTGCTCCCAACCAAAAGCTACCATAGCCAAGATATTCAGATGCTCTGCTCTGTTCAGAGCTAGGAAAAGGGACATCTCCCATGGCTGATTCTGGCTGCTGGTTCCCACCCAGGCCCATGAAAGACCCTACACAGAAGCTCTTGTCGTTCAGCCTCCTGCTCCACCAGGTTGGGGGCACTGACCACAAACTCACCAAACTTGTCTGAAATCGCCTCACAGCACACAGCAGCTGCACTCATACCAGAGCACACCAACCATTCAATCCAGCTCAGCTATAGAGGGAACATGCACCATGTCGCCAAGAAGAACCGGCCTCTTCCTCAAATGGAGGGATGGAAGATTCTGATTGGCCAGTGAGTCTTGAGTGACATGAGCACCTCCCTTAGGTTTACACTGTAATGAAGGGACAAGGCTTAGTTATCTATGGCTCAGGCTGCGGTTTCAGTACCAAATCTTCTTCAGATATGCAGAAATTTGCATTTCATCATTTGTGCCTGTCCTCCCCTAGCCTACCCTCTGTCTTCCACACTCACAATGCAATTTCCCTCTTCCTGCTGGAATCAAGGTGGACATTGCACAACTGTTATTCAACCTGTAGCAGAGCGAACAGCCTGTCCCACAGGAGGAAGGGTGCCAAGAGTATTAAAAATTATAGAGAGATTTTAGAAAATGGAAGGAGATTTTATGTTCTGTGAATTCACGCTGGGGTCAGGTAAACTGCAGCCACTTTTCTCCTGGAAGATCAGAGAAAACCCAGGAGAAAAAAAAAAGCAGGAAAAACATGACACATTGGAGTACTATCATCAGGTAAAAATTTCTCCTCAATGGGAAGATGTAGAAAACAGAAAGTTATACTAGTGAAGGCTCTACCCATGAAAAGAACTGACAGAATAAATTTCTCTGTGTATGTATACAGCTAATACATATATGTATACACACACACATACAGACACAGAGATATATATTATGATTTGGTATTTTGAGACAGGGCTTCTCCTTTTACCCTTTGCTGTCTTGGACTAGATCTGTAGACCAGGCTGACCTTAAACTCACAGAGACTGGCCTGCTTCTTTCTGCCAGAGGACTGTTTATTTATCTGGGATTTAAGGCCTGTGCCACCAAATCCATCTCAGATTTTCTGTTTTGTTTAGGCCTGTTATTGTCAACCAGCCTGAACTCACAAAGAACAGCCTGTGTCTGCCTTTCATGTGCCTAGATTAAAGGCTTGTGCAAGCATGACTGGCAAGACCTTAGGCTTTAAGGATTTGTTTAAGGGAGGGTTTCTTATATAACTAAATTTTTATAAGATTTTTGAGTGGGTGGATGAGGGGACCTCTAATTATTATTGTCTGTGCACAGACATTAAATCAGACATTGCTGCCATCCTCACAAAACCTTCTTATATCAGAGCTTTTAATCTTATTCTTAAGAAATTTTATTTTATTTTTTTTGAAATACATCTCACCAGGCAGTGAGTTCTGTGCTGAGCATCAATTGCACTGTGGGTCCGGTCCTCTGAGGGCAAGGAATCATATGAAAGAAGAGAGAGTTAGTATTACATGGAGAGGACAGGAGTGCCACAAGGACCAATTAATTATATATGGGAACAGGGGTCCTTTATGAGACTATATCTCCAACCAAGGACCATGTATGGATATAACCTAGAATCCCTGCTAAGTTGGAGCCCATGGTAGCTTGGTATCTAAGTGTGTACCCTGGTAAGGAGAACAGGGTTTATTTCTGACATGAACTCAATGGCTGGCTCTTTGACCTCCCTCTTCTGTGGGAGGAGCAGCCTTGCTAGACCACAAAAGTGGACACTGCAGCCAGTCCCAATGATACCTGATAAGCTAAAGTCAGATTGAAGGGGAGGTGGACCTCCCCTATCAGTGGACTTGGAAAAGGGTAGGGAGGAGGGTGGGAATCAGAGGTAATGAGGGAGCAGGCTACAGCTGGGATACAAAGTTAATAAACTGTAACTTATATTTAAAAAATAAAAATATAAAATAAAAAACAGAGAACAGATCTCAATAAAGAATTCTCAACAGGAGAATCTCAAATAGCTGAGAAACACTGTTCAGGTTCAGCATCCTTAGCCTTTAAGGTTTGAGGTTTAATTTTACATATGTCAGAATGGTGAAGTTTATCAGGACAAGCGACAGCTCACTCATACTGAAGGTGGAGAGGTGGACCAGGTGCAGGCTGAAAGACTTCACCCCTATGTTCTAGTCTCTTTGGGGTGAGACAGTACTGTACAGGCTCCTGAAAGAGAAACCTGGACACAAACCCAGAATAAAACCACTCCACCTAAAATCTGTACTGCTTACAAGATGTAAAGGGGTGGTGGTGGCACCAAACTTGCTTGAGTGGTGAGCTAATGTTTGGTTTAACTTACAGCCTAAGCCATGGGATGGAACCCACTCCCTGCATGGCCAGGAATGTCACAGAGACATAAATGGCAAGCATTGCATGTGCATGTCTCAGCACCAGGTCCTCTACTGAGGTGTCATGGCTGTTAGCTCTGTATTTTTGTGGGAATCCTAATATTAGGAACAGGTGTAGCTTTGACTCTCTCACCTGCTCTTGAGAATCTTTTTCCCCTATCAGGTTCCTTTTCAATCCTCAATGTGAGGTCTGTTTGCTTTATCGTTTTGTATCTTGTTTGGTCTTGTTTGGCAGTCCTATCTTGGAGGCCTGTTCTTTTCTGAAAAGGATACAGAGTGGAAGGAGTGGATCTGGGGAAGAAGGGAGGTATGCTGGACGTGGGAGAAGTAGAGGGAGGGTAAACAGTGGTCAGAATATATTGTATGAGGGAAGAATCCTTTTCAATTAAAAAGCATTAATTAAATTTTCCTACCTAAAAACTGGGAAGAAGGGATGCAATCAAAGAGAAGTGAAATAGTGACGACTAGGCAAACACAATCATGACGTACAGTTATTGTTCTCTGTGCATAAAGAGAAAGCATCACTCAGGAGTTTAACAAGCTTATTCTTTAGTCCTATCTAGATCTGTGAAATCAGAAGTTTTGCTCTCACCAATGTGAAATATATATCATGCAGGTAAAAAAAATGGTAATTTTCTGCTGTTATGTGGAATTATAGGGGTCCCTGCTCACTTAATTCCAAAAGAGTACTCTTTCTTCTCTATAATAAAAACTAAAGTTTGGAGCTGGAGAGGTGGCCCAGCAGATAAGAACACTCTCTGTTCTTTCAGAGCTCCTGAGTTCAATTCCTAGCAACCACATGGTGGCTCACAACCATTTATACTGTGGTCTGTTGCACTCTTCTGGCATGCAGGCGCATGTGCAGACAGAACATTAATTAAATAAATAAAATCTTTAAAAAGAAGCAACCAAAAAGAATGTTTGAATAATATTCACAATAACAGAAATAAATGCATAATGTTATACACTATACATTAAATATATAATACATTAAGTATATACAAACTGATGTTTTAAAATGTTAAGTGTTTAGACATGTTTTTCCAATAAAAATAAAAGTATTACCATCTAAGACAGGTTAGCTGATCAGAACAAAACTAAGAAAAGTGTCACTTGTGTAAGACTATTACATTTTTAATCAACTGTAATTTATTGTCATTATTTCAATTCAAACAAAACAAGTCAGTCTGTTTCTTAACTCATTTTCACTTCGTGTAGCATGACTCATTGGCATAAAGCTCTCAGACCATCAAAATAAACCAACTATCTGCATTTTTATACTATACTATAAAAGCACATTTGCTTTTTTTCCATAACAACTTTTCCATAATAATTTTGTTCCATAACAAATTATTTCATGACTCATTGGCATAAAGCTCTCAGACCATCAAAATAAACCAACTATCTGCATTTTTATACTATACTATAAAAGCACATTTGCTTTTTTTCCATAACAACTTTTGCTCTAAAAAGTCTGATATTTGATTTTCCTTCTCCACATACCAACTAAAAATGTTATAAAAATTCTTTGAAAGTGATTGCTTCACCTAGGTTGTGTTGTTTCTGTCTTTCATTAGGTAGACAAGATAATTGAACGTCTCCTACCCAATGGACAAAGAGAAATGCAGCAAGATTGAAATTAGAGTGAGAAAGAGAAGTTTGTTGATTTAACACTGTTTATGCTGTACTTATATCCTCTTTCATGACTAATACAGCACTGACTGTGAGAGTCTTTTAAAAGTGTGTAATCCTTTAACCATTGCTATTGTCTTCATTTATTTACCATACTGTCCTCCTGAGATACTCAGAGTGACCTCAACAAATGAAGAATTAGGTTAGTTTGAAAGGTATGCCACCACGAACATAAATGCAATAAGCATGAGAATTCAGATACTTATTTAAAACCAATCTAAAGTACCTGAAAATTTACTGAGAAGACTGTTGGGATCCATAGCAATTCTGTCATTTTATAAGAGCTCTGTGCAATGTAGGCACACATAAACATGGAAACAATGAGAATGTGTAAACACATGGTTTATTGTGTTGCTTTTGGTAATGAGGGTGTGTGGGTAGGGGTAATATCTGCAAAACCATCAGATTACATACATTAAATACTTGCAGTTTTACAGTGACTCTAAAACTACTTGATGTTACCTAATTTTAGTTTGTATCCACAGGAAATCCCAAATTCTGCTATCAAGAGTTGATTTTGTATGCTAATACACGATCCCATATCACATTCAAATTTATAGTTCAATTCTGGACCATGTATTATTTTCACTTTTTGTCTTCTCAAATTATACTTGATGAGATAGCTTTTCTGACTGTAACAATGTTTTTTTCTGTCAGTAAACTCTATACTGGTCTTCTTTTTATAGATTGAAAATTATTTCATATCACTTTCAATTTTATGTACTAACTGTAGTTTGCTAAACAAATGATTATGTAGGATAATATCATTTACCCTTTTATACTAGAGTAAACGACACTAATGAAATGATCTATTTAAAAATACAAAGATGTTCACAATTTTTCAACATGAATTCAACAGAATCTGAAGAAAATTTCTATGAATTTCTAAGAGGAAAGATGATTCCAAAGCTATATCCCATGAAAAATGATACAGAATTCCAAATAGGATTATGAAGTAAGAGTACACACATGGGCAGCTGTGACCTCAGAATGTATCTCAGAGCTACAACTACCAAAAATGTGTACAACAGTTTTGACAAAATTAGGAGATGAAGAGAAAAAGTGAAAACCATAAGCTTAAAAATATATTCCAATTTCCCTCAAAATTCCCAATGAAACTCTGCCAGGAAAAATGTGTACTTGACCAAGTTACCTTTGGTTATATATGTGTAGAAATTAAATAAACAGACTTCAAAACTCTTACAAAAGCAACTCAAACTGACCGCTAAAGTATATTTGTGACCCACCAGCTACTATAGATTATTCTTCCAAAAGGAGAGAAAACATGCTCTATGCTCTGGAGCTCTCTGTTAAAAAAAAGTGATCCAAAAAGTGGGCTACGATTCTACAGCCCCTCATGCATTCTTGTGGTTTCAGACAAATCCAGCCCCAATGAAAGCCACACACAAACCGATGTGGTGAGTGTTTTCATGTTTGCTTACTCCCACATGGATTGTGCCACAAGATATGGAATCTGCATTACACACCTACCCAACACCATGCACACCTTAAAAACCTCTGCATTTCAGGAATTCACTTTGTGTCCTGAAATTAAATTTTCCTGAGTCACAACACTGTGGTTGAAAGTAGTGAAAAGATAAAAAGATTGCAAACAAAAATTGCTGGAGGATGCACATAGCCCCTTCTCTACCAGCTTTAAAACTATTTATAAAATTGTCCACACAAACCTGAATGTGGAATGCAAGGTTCAGAACTTCTAGAGAGCAGACAATTAGTTTTCCAGTCTGTCTTCCCAGTACACACCAAAAGCAATGTATGTGTGTGCACACTGGACAGTGATATTTTAAGCATCATTTTAAACTGCCAGGGCTGCAGAGGAATTCTCCCAGATCCCCACCCAAGGCCCCCAAGAAATCCATACTCAAGGGAGAATCAGTGACAAAGGACCACTCCCCAAGTCACCACATAGATCAACAGAACTACAGTAGACTCACAGTCTCAGCATCACCATATCAGACTCAGAGAGCTTAGCAGACCTGTTCCTCCTGGTTTTTGGGACAGTGGCCCACAGACTCACCATTGCATGGTTTGTGGTTCCCCTCACAGTTCTCTTCAGCTGCATCAGAGAAGAATCCTGAAAAGAAAATATGAGCTACCTTCCAGTGGTGCTGCTGATTGGTAGGTCTGCCCAGAGTCCCTTGTTTCCTTCAGCCACCTGGCTGGGCTTCAGGACAGTAGCAGCTCCTCTACTGGGGAATCCAATCAAAAGGCTCAGACAGCTGAGGCCTTCCCAGTTGGGCCCTTCCACCTTAGGGTCAGACAGAGCCCTACTATAAGAAATCTGTATTTTAGTACAACATTCCAGTCTCCAAGACACAAGGAGACAGTTCCTCTTCCAAGACACAGGGTCCTTTGTGTGCATATTCCAACACACAATCAATGTTCAGTACAGCTATCCCTACCTCATAGCTGAGAAATCCCAAAGCCAAACAAGTCAAAGTCAAACAGTAACAACAATTACAGCAAAAAGTGACCATGAATTTAAAAGTAAGGAGTGGTAAATGAGAAATGAATGAAAAAAAGAAAAAAAGGTAAGGACATGAATGATTCTAGGTATGTTACAGTAGAAAGTTTATTATACATAAAAGAGACAGAATAGCAAGAGGCAGGGATGTCTGGAAGAGTTCAGAGGGGACATGACTGAGAGCCTTACAAGGAAAGGGAGGAGAGGAGAGGGCAAAGCCAGACCAAGAGGCTAGGATATTAAATAATAGATAAAAAAGACCAGGTAACCAAAATGGTTGGATTACATTAGTAAAACCATCCAGGGGAAGGGGAACTCAGACCCTAGGCTAGAAGGCTGAAATGCCAACCATTAACCTATGGCAGGTAGAAACAGAGTTATGCTGGGAGAACCAGCAACTGGGCCTGCTTTGCGTTGTTAAATAGGTATCTCAGCCATTTGTCCCAGCATTTGAGACTTAACAGTAAGGAAGAATGAGGAGGCTGAAATGATTTAATTATAATCTCAAAAACTGTTGTAAAAGTTGAAACAGGGTTCATGCTCCAATAGTTTTCTAGGACTAGACATGCCTAGCAGAGCACACCAAGTATTATTCACTCCTTTTATCTTGGGACGCACCATTATTGTTAGAGTAATAACATTCCTGTTAGGCTCGGCCACACCATTTTGTCCAGATCTTCTGTGTTTGTTGTATCAATGTAACTACAGAAGTTTGGTTTCTAGAAATAAGTTTAGTTCCTCTTCCAGAATCGTAATTGCCTTGGTATGTGAAATCCAAGTATTACTAGTTTGGACTTTTCCTAACCATCTAAAATTGAATAACTGACACTTCCTGTCCAAGCAGGAAAGCTCTCACCATCCTTCTTCTCCATCCCTTTTTGTGCTATGATGACACCAGCTTCATAGTTGGTCAGTGAACTCATTTCATACACAGGTCCCTCTTTATTTGTAATTGCCCACCCTATAAAAGCCAGGGATGTTTGAGGAACCTCATTCACTGGTCTCTTTTCCATTTCACTGACCAGGTTAAGGTCCAGCCTGAAATGAGTTGCAAGGCACTGGGCCACAGATGCAGGATTACGTGTTCAAAGTAACTCTTAACTACACAGCGTGAAGAAAGGATGCATTTTGGGAGACACTGCTCTAAACAGAAACTAATGAGAAATCCCTTTTTAAATGGGAATGAAATTCTTTAAAAAAATCATTTAATATTATTTTTGTGCAGTACTGTGAAGGTATCAGATCCCTTGGAATTAGCATTACATACAGTTATGAGCTGCTATGTGGGTGCTGAGAACTGAATCTGGGTCCTTTAGAAAAAGAGACAGTGCTCTTAACCACTGAGACATGTCTCCCGTCCCAGGAATGAAATTCTTAATAACTGGGAAATGTTGGAAAAGAGAAACAAATAAGAGATTAGAGCAGTGATACATAAAGAAAATAAAACTTAGTAAGTAATACCAACAATTGACTTTTTTAGAAAGATAAATATAATTGAAAAATGCATAGGTATACTGACTTTTAATAAAAGCAGGCCCTTTTCTGGTAGAGCTATTGGCATTAATTGGATACAGTTTGGACTTGATTCTACCTGCAGTGTTAGCTGCTGAGATTACTGCCACTAGCACTAGTCTCAAATTTCTGAGCAGACATAGCCCTGTCCAAGAAGACTGCACATAAATGCATAGGATAGACCTTACTTGGAAATTCAATATTCACTGGCTCCATCTAAGGTACCTAAATTGAACACCCACCAATCTGGTCTATTTTCACTCACATGCAAAAGTTAATATGTGCTAGAAATTGAAAAATCTCACTAACCCTGTGGGGATCATGTCCTTCTTCATAGGGTGACCCCTGCAGCTGACTGCCTTAAATTTTAGTCCTTGATCTAGCTATTGCCTATCCTGTTTCACCCAGCAATTGTACATAAAAAATGTTCTTCCTGTTCTGAACAGAAGGCAGAAACCATGCTCCACATGGAAATCCTTTCACTGTAACTACAATGGACAGTATATCACTAATTCAAATTATAAAGTTCTTTTTTGGTACAGCCCTTTAACTAAAGAATTTAGAAAGTTTAATCAAGAGGAAATCAAGGTCATTGCCCTAGGAAGAAACAGACTGGGATGAAGGTGACCTCAGTCTGAATAGCTTGTCTTGGAAACATTTATCTACCAGGCTGAAGATGCAGCTGGTCTAGAATTAATATCCCCTCCCAAGGAGAAATCACTGCAAACACAATTAAAAGATTAAGACAGCATGCAATTAATGACAGCATACATTCAGCTCTGGCCAATGCTCAAAAGGAGCCAGCTGTGGACAAAATTTTGCATTACACATATCTTGTAACCTTTAAGTCACTTTTAGGTTCAGTCCCCAGGTTATGTTTATAACAATTTAAATGGGGACTGGAGACTTGTAAGTCTAGCCACTTAGAAAGATTTACACAGCAAAAATATTGCCAGAAGTAGACTAGTGCCCTCAAACAGCAGGTCATTCTTCAGTGACAGGGTCCTGAAGTGAGTGTGCCAGAAGAGAAAAAGGCAACATTGGAAAAAATAAAAGCTGGGGTGGGGATGTCTTATACAAGCTATGTGTTAAGCTGAGTAAGCCTTTTTATCCTTCAGTTCATTTATTTAATCACTTAACAGCCAGATGGAAAAATCCACCCTCCTTTCCTCCCTGTCTCATCCCCACACCCCACTCCTCCCTACCTCTATCCTCATAGGAGCAGATCTCCTTCCCCACTTAAGTACTAACATACCCTGATGCATCAAGTCTAAATGGAACCAATTTTACCCTCTCCCACTGAAGCTAGGCAAGGCAGTCCAGGTGGAGGAAAGTGATCCAAACCCAGGTACAGAGTCAGAAACAGCCAGGACTCCCATTGTTAGGAGAGCTACATGATGACCAAGATACACATCTGCTACATATGTGGAGGGGTTCTATGTCCAGCCCATGAATACTATTTAGTTGGTGGTTCAGCCTCTGAGAGGTCCATGGCCATGTTAGCTTCTCAAGAATAACATCTGGTATACTACTTTCAAGGGTTTTGTAGGAGAAGATTAATATTTACTATTGGTTTATCTACCAGTAATGCTTGCAGTTAATCTTAAACAGCTGTATAACCAAATCACCACACAGAGACTTAGCTTTTGTTAACCTAGAACACAATGCTGGGCAATATTTACTCCCTCCTAAACCTCCAAGCCCTCAGTTTCCTAATATTTAGATTTCCCACATTAAACTTGCTTTTTGTGAAATCTTAGGTCTGGTTCATGTTCCATGTCCTCCAAGATCTCTCCTCCAGCTCTGCTCTCCTCACTCTCCTCTCACCCCTTCTCCTCCCACTCATTCCTGCTTTCTGGCTCCTCCCCTCTTTCCTGTCCTCTGCCTCCTCCCTGCTCAACACTGTGTCTAGTTGCTTTATATTGTCCTGTTTACACAAGAGTTGAGACAGGATGCCTAAAATGAGTATCACAATGCAATATCCAGATTGAAACCAGAGAGTTGGGGGTGGGGTGCAGAAGAAATCAGTATTTGAATGAACAAGGGTAAGGTGTATACATTAAAAAATATATCAACACAGGGGAAATGGAAGGAAATGGTTAACTTCTATAATGTCAGCAGAAAATATCATATGTAGGAACAAACTCATGAGGAGTCTAATGAAACAAAGCTGCATTAAGAGGAACACAGGGTCTCTCAAGAACATTATTAACTAAGCCTACAGTGGCCTTGGAAGTGACAACCACAGCCCCAAGTGGTGGAAAGAGCTAGTATCTTATGATCTGAAGCAATGCCCCCCCCAAAGGCCTGGGACTCAGACCATTACAGGCTCTCCCAAACATGTTCCTCGCTTTTGAGAAGGAACTCCATTTTATTCTAAATACATGGATAACTTAGTGAAAGCTCCCAAGGCCTAGGCCCCTGTCTGTTACTGGCTATGCCAAGAATGTTAATGGGTTTGAGAAAGAACTATGCCATTCCTCTTACATGAAGGCCTCATGGAATGCCTTCATTGATCATGTCAGCCATGAACACAAAGACATTTTTTGTTTGTTTGTTTGTTTTTTCTGTTGTTGTTGTTTTCCTTTTCAAAGTGTTGTCAACCAGTATAGACTTGCCCCTGTGGAAAAAACTATTCTTTTCCCAAAAACAAATCTGGACCTTTAGGTAAATGAATTTTAATTCAGAACATGACTGTTCTAGCAAGAGATCAAATCCAAAGACTTTCTAGGTCTATACAGTCTGGTTGGAATACAAACACAACTTTAATCACAGGAGAGAGAGATAAGCTGATCCTTGTGGACTAGGCAAGCCAGGTATAGCGCAAGCTTCAGGAAAGAAAAGCTTAGGTCTGGGTGTGATGGTATAAACCTTTAATCCTAACCCTCAGGAAACTGAGGCATGCAGATGTTTGAGTTCTAGCCATTTCTGCTCAGGCTGTTCAGCTGAGTGAGTCAGTGAGTTGAGAGGCAATGCAGTCAAGTTGAGTTTGCAGAATTCAGAAAAAAAGTTTTACTGGGAGACTTTTACAGACACAAGTTGAAGAGAGAAACTAGGCACAGGTGAAGACAGACAGAGCCAGAGAATGAGAACCATCTAGAGGATTATAACATATTGCCAAAGTTAGTATGAGGTCAAACAGAGCAATTCAGTCAGAAACTAAGAGAAGCCAGACTGGAGGGGAGTCTGAGCCAGAACAGATGAGTTGAACAGCCTAGCAAGAGTTCTAAAAGAAATAGAAAGGGTGAGTTTATTCAGCACCAAGTCTCAGAGGATGAAAACATTCTAAGCCTAGATTTGATTGTATGGAGGCTAGAAGCTTGCAGGCCTAGGCCTAGGTTAGCAGATGAAGGCACTAAGTTCCTGGAGGAAAACTACATCAGGGGAATAAATGTTACTTTAACACCTTTATGTCACCACAGGCTATAATGTTGGTAGTGACCCTGAGACCGCCTTGAGCGTAGAGGCCTGTTCTTTGATATGAGGATCGGCCCGGTAGCTGGTTGTAAATCACATTTATCTCTCTTTTTTGCTAGGGTTAGAGCCAAATTTCTGGACAAGCCCGGTCAGCATGTGTATGCTAGCATGCTAATCTCTAACAGGCCTGGTTAGCATACCTGTGGGGTGACTGAGAGGCAGTCCTCTCCCCTGGCTAAATTCTATTTAGTGTCGCCTATACTTCCCAATCCTTTACATCATCAATTCTACTCTTCCTCATCACAGCTTAATATTGGAGTGCTACCCAACACACGAGATGCCATTTCCAACCCCCACAAAACTACCTCTGAATGGATCTCACACCCAAAGGTTAAATGCTAAGAGCAGAACTTGTAGAAGACACTAGAGAAACTGGAACACTGAAGACAAACTCAAGTATTCCGAGTTTGGAGTCCAGCCACGAGGATGATTCTGCACAAGAACCCCTGCTGCAAACGCTCTGCGCGGATGCGATCCCCTCAGTGAAGTGACTCAGATGCCACCACTGGTTCCAGCGAGAGGTCAGGACCACAAGGTTCCTCCCCAGGGGCCGCCGCTGACTAGCCAGTCCTGGAAGAGACCCCGCACACCAGCTCCCGCCGCTCAGCCGCCTTCTTCTCCCTGCACTCACCATGTTGAAACTTCATAGCTTGCCTCAGTTCCCTTACAGCACCCAAGCAGCGGCGGCAGCGATCAGAGCTCTTCACCTGGAACCCTGAGAACTTGCTCAGCAGCAGGAGCTGAACCCATACAAAGGCACACGGAAGAACACGCCCCCTCTCTTGACTGGCAGGTCCGGTCAGAGGCTCTGTTTGGCCAGAGATTTTTGTGTGACAGGAGGGCTCCCTTAGGGTTAGGGTGTCTCCCTTAGGGTTAGAGTGTGTGGAAGGGACTCAGCCCGTTATTCCCTGACCCTGGCTTCCAGGCCAGGACCGTGCCTTCTTCAGGTCTAAGGAGATTCACATTTCAGCAGCACTAACGCCTGTCCTCCCAGCCTCGGGACCACCCAGCCCTCCCACACTTGCCGCTCAGCCACTTGCTGCTCTCCTCTGTGGGAAGGGACCCTAGGCTCCCAAATTCAAGATCTCAGGGCATGCCGGAGGCCCCACAGCACTCAGTAAGCAGTTCTCTTTCTTCCTCCTGGTGGATCAGGCTTCCTTAGCCCATTCCTCAACTGCAGTGGAGTTACCCATCTGTTCCACAAATGGAAGGTGCCCTTGAATATTAACAAGTAAAGAGCATTTTTTTAATTATTTATACATTTTATAATTAAAGAACAAAATACAAATTAAGGTGAATTCTTTATTAAATTACCATGGTGTTTAAATGCTTTAGCAGTAATATACATATATAATATAATATAATATAATATAATATAATATAATATAATATAAAAAAGGTAGGAATCACATACACCAAGAAGCCCATTCTTGTGAGATGATTAATATGATTAATATGTCTAGAGAACATACTTAGTAGAATCGAACAATGCTGACAAAAATGATTGCAGGATTCTTAAGTTATGCTACATCATATTCATCTTTGGTGAAATGTCGAGTTTACAGTGATTTGCAAGTACTACAGAGGAGTTTATTAGGATTTATAAATGACTCCCACAGGAGTCATATAGTCTTCTCAGAGAACAATATGGATTGTGTTTTGTAATAAATGCAAATGCCCTCTTGGCAAAAAGTGTAAAAGCTGCTAACAAAATTTGGGTTGAGACTGAGTTCCTTATACATTTCATTTCTGAATATAAATGATTTTTTTAACATTTTATTTTTTATAATATTCCAAGTTTATTCACTCTCTATCCCATCTATAGGCCCCTCCTTCAATCTCTCCTGATCTCACCCTTGCTCCCTCATTTCCATCCATGCCCCACTCCATCTTTTCTGAGACTTATTCTCCAACCAAGGACCATGCATGGAGATAACCTAGAACTCCTGCTCAGATGTAGCCCATGGCAGCTCAGTATCCATGTGGGAACTCTAGTAAGGGGAACAGGGACTGTTTCTGACATGAAATCAGTAGTTGGCTCTTTAATCACCTCCTCCTACGGGGGGAGGGAGCAGCCTGACCAGGCCACAGAGTAATACAATGCAGCCAGTCCTGATGAGACCTGATAGGCTAGGGTCAGATGAAAGGGGAGGAGGACCTCCCCTATCAGAGAAATTTCAAGAAACAATATTTTTGTTTTGTGGCTTCATGCTGGGCTCAGATAACTGCACCTAAGTTTCACCTGGTACCTGTGAAAAACCGTGTGCCTGCAAGGACCAATGAGAGAGGTTGTGTGTGTGTGTGTGTGTGTGTGTGTGTGTGTGTGTGTGTGTGCATGTGCAGGTCTTGGGGAGGTTTTCCCTGCAGATAAAAATTATGCACAAAAAGCCGGACACTTTTATTTATTTGGTGAGGGTGCTTTGATGGGGAACCATGAGAAACCAGAACTTAAGGGCTGAAGAGCAGAATGGCCTTATCTTATTTAAAAACTCATGGGTGGGTGCTGGAGAGATGGCTCAGTGGTGAAGAGCATTGGCTGCCCTTCCAGATGGTCTGGAGTTCAATTCCCAGCAGCCCACATGATGACCAACAACTGTCTACAATGGGATCTGGTGCTCTCTTGTTTCATACAGGCATATATTCAGACAGAGTGCTCATGTATAAATGAATAAATATTAAAAAAAAAACAACTCATGGGTTTCTCTTTAAGGTTTAAAGCTTAAAACATATGCTCTGTTTGGTGCAGATCCAAAGAATTTGAAGGGAGCCAGTATGCTCGTGAACCACTTAAAAGACAGGCCTATCCACAGCCTGGTCAGGGTCACCTTGGCTCCCAAAGTACAAACCTTCCAGAAGTTCTTACCAGGGGCTGTTCTGAAAACACAGTCCTCACTTAAACTGAACAAGATTATATTGAACTTTGGAGGGGAAGTCGAGGCCTGTAATCTGAAAAAAAAGTTCTCACCTCAATGTCTCCAAAAGGAAACAGTGCAAATTTTGGCTGTGGAGGAGGCCCTTAATGAGATGGTTTCCCTTGGAAATGGACATGTTTGGAGAAGGTGCAGGAACTGACTATATAGGAAGGATATGGGCCCTGCATACCAGTCTGATTTTTGAAGGAAGGATATTAAGTCACTAGGTGAACTCTTGGTTGTGCAAGGACTCGCTTGAATGGAAACAAAAATGTTTCCTAGTGGCCTGATTTAACAATGCATTCAGCCAGTAAAAATACACAAGAGCAAGTTCGGCAGCACATAGACATATCTGAGATGTCTCCCCAGTCCTTAAAAGACACATTGATTTAAGTCCTTTTGGGATAATGGTGGTTTTGGTTGAGCTGCCCCTGGAAGTTGGTCCTACTTCTATATGTGTCCAGTGTCTCTGTCTATTTTGGCTTTTGCATAACTAGAACCTGGGTGGTGGCCTCCTCCTTTTATTCAGGGTAACAAGCCTGATTGGAGTCAAATGGGTTCCCGACAGTTGGAGGCCACAGTGAGGAGACAGAATGGAAGTGCTGGGAATGTTGTGTGAATTTGTTTCCATCTTAATCCTGAGTGTGGGATTTCAGTTTGCACATAGTTCATCCACACCTATTAATGGTCTCTCAGGACATGGCTTTTTGACAGCTGATAACAGGCCTGCCTCGTGCACTGAGAGGGCCTCTGAGCACATCCTGGAGTAGAGAGAAGGTGGCTGTATCTGCAGTTGATGGGGACCAATATGGAGACTCTCAAAGGACCCTTGATCAACAACAGCCCAGAGAAGTAAAGCGATCTGTTTTACCTATTCCCCACAATGGGGAGGCTGAGGCTTAAACACCCCCAAATAAAACAGAATTGTAAAAAAACAAAAACAAAACATAACAAGCACTTATAAGAAAATAGGAAAGAATTGCTACCCTCCCATGATTCAGAAGTCATGATGTGTTAATATTATAAAGCATTCAGTGAGCAGAAGCATAGTGATTTTTTCTTAATTGGGTTTACAAAATTTATTTTTAATATATTATATATATATTAATATAGATATGTGATATATTATATACTGTATAACATATATTTATATGTAATTGTATATATATTATATATTTTATATATTTATGGATTGTTATTTTATATAAATATATTAATATAGTTATAGTGATATATTTTATATATATTATGTATACCATATATATATAATTATATATTATATATTTATTGATTGGTTTTTATATACATATATTTATATAGATATATTTTATATATTTATGGATTGTTTGTTCACACAGTACCCTAGTAGTGCAGGACACCAGACTTATGTTACTAAAAAACAAACCTTTAATCGTCAGATGAGAGTGCATATAGAGTTGACACAGCCTTACACTCGTGTATGCACATCTTGAAAAGTTGGCAAAATCACAAGGCTCTGCTTTATACATTCCAAAGAACCACTGGATAATGTAATTCATGGTTATGGTTTCTCGTTGCTGGTGGGAAGACTACAGAGAGGAGTAGGTTGTTGGCCCATGACCTCATTCTAGTGAGCTCATCATCGAAGGGCAGGGACATGATTCATTGGGGTGCGGGTGGCAGAGAGGGAAAACAAAGGAAGAGAAATAATGGAACCCTTTGATGCCGCATCAGATCAGAATTGAAACCCAAGCCAGGGATGAATCCAAGGCTGCTTGTCTCATGGCCGAATCGTTTCTCTTGCCTCTGATGCAACTGCTCTGTAGTGAATCCTATCTAAAAAGAGGTTCAGTTGCTGCCCTTTCCAGCCTGTCCTTATATGATTCAACTGTGAAATTGTTGCAGAAGAAATAGAAGAGAAATAGTACTCACTAGGACCTCAGCAGTTATTTTCCTCAGTAGGAGGCACTGGGGAACAGAGAGAAAAGTGAGTGTGGATGTGAAGGTTGAGTTAAGGCCATGACAAGATAGAAGCTGGGTTTATTTCCTAAATTTTATATAGTAAAATACATACAATTTCAACTTCCCATAGCAGCTGTTTGTGTTTGTCTGTTTTGATTTGTTTTGGATGGTTGGATTTTGTTTGTTTGCTTGTTTTTGTTTTTCTAGGCTGTCCAGGACTCTGTAGACCAGGCTCGCCTTGAACTCACAGGCCAGGCTTCAGTCAGATCTTACTGAAGAAAGGAAAAAGAGGCTCTATGTCAACAGTCTTTCACTACAGTGGCAGTTTCCCGAACTTGGCTTATGGGAAAGAAATATGATTTCCATTGTCATATTGTAATGTTCTCTGTGTTCCTTTGTGTCAGTCATTCTTCAAATACAAGAATAGGAAACTGAGGGATTTAAACAGAACTCGAGAAAGACCCATGAAGGAGCCACAGCATCTCAGCCCATGTGGAGGTCAGGCAGTGGCTTCAAATTTTTTCTCACGAAATTGGCATAGTGAATTCAGGTGGCACTAACCGCTCTGGTGACTGCAGGGAATTCAAAACTCCTCCAGAACTTCTCTCGTCCAAGGGTTTGGATGAATTCCTCTGTGAAGGTTCCTATGTGTGTCTGAGCTTGGAGAGCATCCCTGAAGAGGAGGAGAGGGTCTTCCTCCCCTCACCCTTAAATGTCTCTCATCATCTACCTGTGCAGGCCTGACCCAGGTGCATTTAACATTTATAAAACCATGAGGGTGTGCATTTGCGGCCTGTGGTCTCCTTAAATGTCATAATCACTATGACACTATTCTATCCTATTCTATTCTGATTACTGTAATCCTAGAGAAACTTCTTTTTCTCAGGGGTCCCGATCTGATCGTGAAATTGTTGTCATATGTAGCCAATATGGAGGAGGGGATGGGGTGGAGTGGGTAAGGTGTGTCTATGCAGGCTCAGAGTAAGATTTCTTTCCCCGATAAGAAACAGAGAATTCAGATAATCTCACAGATGGCTGGGGAAAGCAGTGGAAGTTGATTGCTTTGTTTTTAATGGCTGAGTATATTCTTTTGTGTAAATGTGCCACGGTTTCTTTATCCATTCTTCAGTTGTGGGACATCTAAGTGGTTTCCAGATTCTGACTATTACAAATAAAACTGCTATGAATGTAGTTGATTAGGTGTCCTTCTTATAGAGCTTCTTTGGGGGATATATCCATTAGTGGTATAGCTAGCTTTTTCCAAATTTCTGAGAAATCGCTAGATTGATTTCCAAAGTGCTTGTAAAAGTTTCCACTCACACCAGCAAGGAAGGCTTGTTCCCCTTTGTCCTCATCCTCACCAGGATCTGCTACAACTTGAGATTTTTGATCTTAGCCTTTCAGACTGGGTATGAGATAGAATCTCAGAGTAATTTTGATTTGCATTTCTCTGATGATGATGGAAGGTGAGCATTTCTTTAAGTGCTTCTAAGCCATTCAAGATTTCACTGTTGAAAATTCTTTGTTTAGTTCTGTAAAATTATTTAATTGGGTCATTTTTTATTGTAGTTTGATTTCTTGAGTCCATTGTATCGTTTCGATATTTGTTGAAAATAGGATTGATGTGTTCTTTTCCTAATGTGTAGATTGACATTTAGTTCCATTGATAGTGTTTACTCCTTATAGATCTGTTGGTGTTCTTTTCAGAAAGTTGTCTCCTGTGCCAATGAGTTCAAGGCTCTTTCCAGGTTTCTCTTCTAACAGATTTAGTATTTCTGCAGTTATATTGAGGTCTCTGATCCACTTGGATTTGAGATTTTTTTTTCAGGGAGAAAAATATATATCTATTTGCATTTTTCTACATGCAGAGATAGTTAGACCATCATGGTTTGTTGAAGAGGCTGTGTTTTTTCCATTGTACGGTTCTGGCTTCCTTGTCAAAAATCAATTGACCAAAGGTATGTGGGTTTATTTCTGCGTCTTTGATTCAATTCCATTGATCAACCAACCAGTCTATCTCTATGCCAGCACCATGCAGTATTATTACTATTGCTGTGTGTTGTAGCTTGAAGTCAGGGATGTAGATAACTCCAGAAGTTCTTTTGTTGTCTAGGACTGTTTAAGCTGTTCTGGGTTTTTTTATTCTTCCATATAAAGTTTAGAATTGTTCTTTCAAGATCTGAAAAGAACTGCATTAGTATTTTGATGTGATTGCATTGAATCTGTAGATTGCCTTTGGTTAGATGGCCATTTTCACTATGTTAATCCTATGGATCCAGGAAATTGGGAGATCCTTCCATTTTCTGACATCTTCATTTTCTTTCTTCAGACCATTGAAGTTCTTTTCATGCAGGTCTTTCACTTATTTGGTTAGAGTCACACCAAGATACATTATAACATTTGTGGATATTATGAATGGTGAAGTTTTCTTAATTTCTTTCTCAACACATATGTCCCTTATGTACAGGAGGGCTATGGATTTTTTTAAAACATTAATCTTGTATCCAGCTACTTTGCTGAAGCTGTTTATCAGCTATAGGAGTTCTCTTGTGGAATGTTTGGGGTCGCTTACATACACTGACACCTGGTCCGAAAATAGCAATATTTTGACTTCTTCCTTGCTGATTTGTATGCCCTTGATCTCCCTTCATTGTCTTATTGCTCTAGCTAGAACTTAAAGTACTATATTGAAGAGGTACAGAAAGAGTGGACATTCTTCTTCTGTCCCTGATTTTAATGAAATTGCTTTGAATTTTTCCACATTTATTCTGATGCTTGCAATTAGCTTGCAGTATATAGTCTTTATTATGTTTAAATGTAGATATTGTATCCTTAATCTCTCTAAGATTTTCATCATGATGGGATGTTGGATTTTATCAAGCACATTTTCTCCATCTAATGAGATGACAGTGATTTTTTCTTTAAATTTTTTAATGTGGTGGATTACATTGAAGACATTTTGTATGTTGAACCATCCCTGCATCCCTGGGATAATGTATATGATGTGTCCTTGGATTCAGTTTGTATTTTATTGAGTTTTTTTACATGGAAGTTCATGCATGAAATTGGTCTGGAATTATCTTTCTTTGTTGGGTTTTTATGTAGTTTAGGTTTCAGCATGACTGTGGCCTCATAGAATGAATCTGGCAATGTTCCTTCTGTTTCTATTTTGTAGAACAATATGAAGAGTATCTGTATTAGTTCTTTTTTGAATGTCTGACAGAATTCTGCACTAAAACCATCTGGGTCTGGGCTTTTTTTTTTTTTTTTTTTGATGGGAGGTTTTTGATGATTCCTTCTATTTTCTTAGTGGTTATTGGACTGTTTAAACTTTTTCCTGATCTTGATTTATCTTCGGTAGGTGAAATCTATCCAGAAAAATCCTTTGTTTACTTTAGATTTTTTAATTTTGTAAAATACAGGCTTTTGAGTTAAGTCCTAATGATTTTTTTTATTTCCTCATTGTCTGTAGTTATGTTCCCCTTTTTGTTTCTGATGTTTACCTGGATACTCTCCCTCTGTCTTTTAGTTAGTTTGGCTAAGGGTTTGTTTATCTTGTTGATATTTTCAAAGAATCAGCTTTTGGTTTTATTGATTCTTTGTATCAGTCTCTTTGCTTCCAATGTATTGATTCCAGCCTCAAGACTGAATATTTCCTGTCAACTGCTACATGTTGGTGTGTTTGCTTCCTTCTCTTAGAGAGCTTTCAAGTATGCTGCTAAATTACTAATTTGGGATCTCTCCAATTTCTTTATGAAGGCACTTCATTTATCAAAAGGCTGTGAGCTTTTCTCTTAGGACTACTTTCATTGTGTCTCATAAGCTTGGGTATGTTTTGCCTTCATTTTTATTGAAAACTAAAATGTCTTTTATTTCTTCCTTTGTTTCTTCCATGATCATGTGGTGTTTCTCTTGTTGAAGTCTAGATTTAATCCATGGATGTCTAATAAGATTCATGGAGGTATTTCAGTCTTCTGATATCTTCTGAGGCTTGCTTTGTGACTGATTTTATGGTCAAATTTGGAGGTTTCCCGAGCCACTGAGAAATGTTCTGTATATATCTGTTAGGCCCATTTGATTCAAGATGTCTGTAAGTTTATTTATTTCCCCACTTACTTTCTGTCTTGATCTGTCCTTTGGAGAAAGTCTGTGCTGAAGTCTCTGACTATTAATGTGTGAGATCCAATGTGTGATTTAAGCTTTGGTAATATTTCTTTTATGAATGACACTACCCTTACATTTGCATCATAGATGTTCATTATTGAATGGTTGTAGTGGTGGATTTTTCCTTTAGTGAGTATAAAGTGTTCTTCCCCATCTCTTTTGATTAATTTTGATTGAAAACTTATTTTGAGACATGAAAATGGCTACTTCATCTTGTATTTTTTTGGGTCAATTTGCTTTCAAAACCTTTTCCAGCCCTATACTCTGAGGTAAGGGCTATCTTTATGCATCATTATTTTTTAGTGTAATCACCCACACCTCAGAACACTCTCTTGATAGTATCCCTAATGACCTCTCTATCAAGGCACACACTCAGAAGAATTCTCTACAAGACAATAAACAGCCAACATCCTTTCCTAAGATCCAGAGAGAGAAACAGAAGTGAAGAAATTAAACATCATAAACCTAAAATAGACAAGTGAAGATAGCAACAACTAGAATCACAATTATCCCAAACCCAGATAACTAGACACCAGAGTGAAATCAAAATCATTAACACCCAAGACAGCAAATCACCACAACCCTACTAGAGGAGACCCTGAGGAATTCAATATAGCCACAGAACAAGACAATGATTTCAAAACAAAGATAAGTCAAGGATATAGCACAGGATATATATAAAACCTCAATGATGTCTGTGGAAACAAAAAGTGAAATAAAACACTGAAGATAGTTGAAGACATTTTATTACAAAAGGAATCGATAAAATGAAAAACTGAGATATATCTAGAAATAAAAAATGGCTGAAGAAGTCTAACAAAAACTCAAGTGATAAGCCTCACCAACACAGTCCAAAACATGAAAAAGACATTCTCATGACTAGAGAAAAATGCTATTCCTTAATTTCTCATCCATCATATTCTCTGATTCTTGATTTTACTGAGCTCTTTAATCTATTTTGGTGAGTTTTGTTCAGAGTGATACATAAGGATCCTTTGAATTATTTTATGTGCACACTTCTAGTTTGACCACAACAATGTGATGAAGATGCTGTCTTTTTTTTCCAGTGTTTATTTCAAGATTTCTTATTTTAAAAATATTAACTGTCCATAGGTATTTGGATTTCTGCATGGGTTTTTCATCTCATCATCAAGCAAAGTGTTTGTTACTCTGCCAGTACCATGCTGTTACTACTATAGTTTTTAGTTCAATTTAATCTTTGGATGGGTGATCCCTCTTGCAGTTCTTATTTAGGATTGTTTTAGGTTTCATGGTTTGTTTGTGCTTCTATTTAAAGCTGAAAATTGTCCTTGCAACAATTGTCCTTTCAACAATTGACAACAGAATTGTCTGGAATTTTGATGAAGATTGCACTGAATGATTGCAATGAGGATTGCATTTTTTTATGATGGAGAGTTTTGTTGTATTAATCTTAGTTGTCAATGAGTAGGGGAGATCTTCCTAGCCCTTGCCCAGGCATAAAGATAAACCATCTTCAATATTACAGCAGATAACTGAAATTCTTCTTCATAACAAAGGACCGCCATCATTCTGAAAATGAAGAAGTGTACAAAAAGCTAAAATACGTTCACCAACTACACACCCAAATATATTCTAATATTCAAATGAATAAATAAGTCAAAAGAAAAATTAGATATCAAGAAAATATACAATACGAATAATACACAATATAATTCTAAATAAAGAATTCTTTATTACTATTATTAATTACAGTTTATTCACTTTGTATCCCAGGTGTAGCACCCTCCCCATCCCCTCCCAATCCCACCCTCCCTTTTCTTCTCCTATGCCCCTCCCCCAGTCCAATGATATTGTAGGACTTCATCCTCTTCCATCTGACACAAGTCGATCAAGGCTCATCAGGACTGGCTTCATTGTTTTCCTCTGTGGACTGGTAAGGCTGCTACCCCCTCACATGGAGGTGATCAAAGAGCCAGCCCATGAGTTCATGTCATGTCACAATTTGCAGATGATATATGGTAGTAGACCTGAGTGACCCCAAAAATTTTCCCAGGGAACACCTACAGCTGATAAATCTATTCAGCCAAGTGCCCGGATACAAAATCAACTCAAAAAAATTAGTAGCACTCCTGTATACAGAAGACAAAAGGGCTGAGAAAGAAATTGGGAAAACAACACCCTTCACAATAGCCACAAAGGACATAAAGTACCGTGATGTAACCAATGTCCCTATTCTAGTCCACTGATAAGGGATGTCCTCCTCCTCTACTATCTTACTGTAGCCTATCAAGTCTCATCAAAATTGTCGGGATCTACTTTCCCTGTTGCTTAGTTTAGCCACTTTGACTGAAAGAAGTGATCAAAGAGGTAGCAAAGTGATCAAAGAGTGACTGCCCCTGTCCCCTTACTAAAGGAAATCAAATGTTCAAAGTACCCTTCACAACAGCAATCCAAAACAAACAAGCTGTTTTTGTTTGTTTGTTTTTTTTATGACCTACAATTTTGTCTCAGACCCTGGTGTTCTCCAAAGTCACTGTGGACCATGATGAAATCATACAGGTTGTAGAAGAAAGAAAGAACCAAACATGTTTTTCACCTGGAGGAACCAGATGTAGAGCCCCAGGGCTATGGGATTCCAAGAGTACATGGATGACAGGGAAATAGAACAACAAAAAGACAGCAAATTCAGAGCAAGTCTGGCTATAGTGACAGAAATATCTCAGTACTATGACCCTCAGTTGTCTGGACTTTGCTACAGTGTTTGTACTGACCTGTCATGTAAAACTTTGGGTATGCACAGACTAAGAGCCTGAAGCAACAGTAGGAAGCAGCTGTAGCATACAAAGTCTTCTCTAACACTGCTGAGGTCTGAGCCTGTTACAGGACCTAAGCCAAGAATCTCCTTGGATCAGCCTCAATGCAGGGGTCTGTCTCTGCATAGTGAAGGGTCTGACATGTCCCTTCCTTTGCTTTGTCTCAGCCTCCTCCTGAAACCTTTGTTTACATCAATGAGGATGCCTCTGCTCAGTTGTGGTTATTACTGGGGGCCCAACAACTACATGGAGGCAGACGTTAACCTTGCTACATTTATTCCCATTTCCATCCCACTTGACCTACATTATAATGTCCGGAATGTTTTTGACAGAGAACCAAGTCAACTATGGAATGCCGATCTGTGAGTACTTGCTTGAATGTGCTATGGTTGTTCTGGTTAAAAGACAGTACATGACCTGCTAAACACATGTAATTCCATTGAGAATAATGAACTAGATAGAGGACAATGTGAAAAACAGTTTCACATTTTTTTTTTCAATGCAGTTTATTCAGGAACATTGAACAATCCTCGGACCCTGGGGAAAGCCAGCCCACAGCTTAAATAGCCTCTGGGTAGCCAACCCAGGCGTGCCATGGGGGCAATGCAGATAGGTCCACATACATGGAAGCAAGCCAGATCCTCGGCCTTAGCCAAATGTGGAGTTGTTCGTGACAGAGAGCACTCACCATCGGGAAGGTGGAAGGCAGAAACCAGCTCCATCTTTAAGGCATAGCATTCCGCAGCTCTCTACAGTTCCCCCTTTTTGTTTTAGACGCATGGAAGCAAGCCAGATCCTCGGCCTTAGCCGAATGTGGAGTTGTTCGTGACAGAGAGCACTCACCATCGGGAAGGTGGAAGGCGGAAACCAGCTCCATCTTTAAGGCATAGCATTCCGCAGCTCTCTACAGTTCCCCCTTTTTGTTTTAGACGCATCAGGCAAGAGTAGAGGTCTGATCTCTGATATTAGAAATAAATTGGGACTTTGTACTGATGTTCATTTAGGTGTCATCCACCCAAAGAGCATCAGAACCGTCCGATACCTTTTTCTCAGAGGCAGGACCTGGGGCATCAACCCGCATGCAATCAGACATGCTCTTCTCTGTGTCCAAAGTGGCTGACCCTGAGTGCAGTGCTTAGCCTCGCATCCTGAGCGTATCATTTTAGCTTTTTATGGTATCCAACCATGCTTGGGGAGAATGTCCTGCTTCAATGGCTGTAAAGGCCTGAATGATCATGGCTGCATCACACTGTTGTGAGACTCTAATCTTGCATATATACCACAGGCAAACCAAGGAGACCAACACCAGAAGGCCTGCTAACACTCCCATGCCCGCCCATTCCTTCAGATGATTCATGGCTGTAGCAATCCATGTTGATAATCCTGTGGCTAGTCCTGCGTCTACTCTGGTAGAATTTACTGTGACAATGGCCACTCTCAGCTGCTCCATCGTAGTATCGAATTCTCGAGTCCAATTACCTAAAATATAGCTCGACAATTGTTTAGACAGATTTGCAGCACAGGAAAAAATTCACATTTTTTTTCTGCTTCATTGTGCATTGCAAACATTTACACTTCTCTGTGTTATGTTTCCAGCCAGAAATAAATCAGGGATAGGAAAACCTAACTTTTGTGTCTGATCCATGGTGTGATTCCATGGTCAGGCTTATATATTAATAACACACTGACTCTAATATGTCCTGATAAGTTTCCATTCTTCTCAGGTCTATTTAGCCATCTAAAGATCTTATGTTTGAATATCTGTTTCTTTCCAGAGACTTGGAGAGTTCTGCTAAATTGAACTTGAATATCCCTATGTCTTCAGTACAACTCTTAGGATCTCATGTTTCTCATATTCTGGCTTTAGTATCTTTAAAGTATCTCAGAGTTTAGACGCTGTGGTCATAATCATTACTTATTTATTTATCATTGACATTGTAATATAGTGTTCTGAAATTCGTGTGTTTCATGCCCATATTCTGTCTTCTACTTAGATCTGCTGGAAACCCAGTGTTCTGTGATTTGATTGGAAGCTCTATGATTTTCATTTCCAACCTTTCTGTCTTTCTCCTCCTTCAGAATATCAGTTTTATCTTAGGATTTATTTTACATGGTACTGAGCATTGTCTGTGTATTGCTGTTTATTCTATCCCTCATCGAAGTTCTCCTGGAAACTGTTGATTCTTGTCTCAATGCCCAGTTGAATTCATTGCTTGATTCTGTCTTCTTTTCTGTTGTTCATCTCTTTACTTTCTGAAGTATTCATCTGCCACTTTATCTCTCTGATAAACTGTGAGTTAGGTTGTTGGTTATTTATGATACTGTAGAGGAGTCATTAGGCTTTTTCATATTTCTATTGTTTAGTTGATACTATAAATGGTACACATGTTCATCTGAACATCAATTTTGGGATTAGTGTGGTCCTTTGATGAAAAGTACCTTATTGAAACCTCAATACATATTTCCTCTCTGAGCAGGAAACAAACATACAAGCCTGTGGTCCTGGTACTTGTATTGTTATGGAGTACTTAAATAGAAAAACAGACACACTAGAATTCCTAATTTATTTTGGAAGTAAGGGACTCTTAGGAATGCTTTCACAAGATGGAGAAACCATAGTTCAGTAGCTCACTGCCGCTGGAGAGAGAAGGGATTCCAACACAGGAGGAAGGAAAGAGCCAATCCTCAGAGATAGACAAGAGACAGAAAAGACTGAATTGTTAATTGACAGAAGTCTTAATCTAGATTCTGTTTGTCCTGTGATAGGTGGATCTAGTCTTAATTCCTTGAAGTAGTTTACACAAAGAAATAAAATTTTAAATATATTAACATGTCCACAATCTGTAATCTATTCTGAAATCCTCACTTTAGGAAAAGCAAGTGTATGTAAACAGCTGGGTTAGACTCATGCTTTAGAGCTAAAGCTGGGGTACCAAAAAGGATGGTTCTGGGCTACAAAATGAACAGCCTTTCCTCTCTCTGAATGTGTAATGGCAGATAAGATTTCAGCACAATGAGAAGCATTGAGGTATATCTTCAGCAGGAATGAAAGGACATTAAAAAGTTTGATTTTGTAACTATGACAAGACTAGCCATACTGTCAACATGTCAAGAGATCTGAGAGAAATTTGAGCAGGCAGTATAATCCAAATTTCTTTTATATCTGTCAAAATGACAGAGACTTAACAGATCCCTGGCACCCAGTCGGAGATCCTCCATGGCAATCTCAAAGACTTCATAGCCATCAGAGTTTGGCAGTCTTTTGATGCCACACCAAACAACATTAAGGCTTCAACTGCCACACAGGGCATCATCGGCCTCCAAACACCAGACTCATGAGGCCTGAAAGATTTTTTTATGAAGGAGGCACTTGGGAAAATTCACCTACCCTAGCCAAGCAGAGTATGGCATTTAATTCTACAATTTCCATAGGTTGGGCAGGGACAAACTGGTGGGAGAAACATGTGGCAATTCATTGTTCAGTTTTCAGCATTACCGCAGTTAAAATATGATCAAAGAAAAGGCCATTTCTGTCCATTTTATTTGTGGATAGGCATAGCTAATGACTCCAGATGTCTGTCAGAGAAAGCCTTTTTCATTAAATTAATTCCATATTTGACAGAGCTCTCTGGGATTTGAGGAGGAGCATCTCATTTATTACCATACCTTTTCACTTGAATATTTTTACTAATTAAATCAATTCACATCTTAGTAATATGTTGCACCCTTCTTTACTCCCAATTCCACCCTCTCTCCCACATCCCCCTCCCCTATCTTTTCCCATAAATACACACTGCAGCTCCTGTAGTCTTAGGGTAAGTGAGTTGTCTCCATCCCCTGTGGTCTGTTAGGGTAGCACAATCAGGGGAAAGTGATCAACAATCAGAAAACATATTGCATGTCAGAGTTATCTTCCTCTTCCCTAACTACTGGACCCACATGAAGCCTAATCATCCCTTCAACTACTTATATGTAGAGGACCTAAGTTCAAGCCATGCATTGTCCTTGGTGGTGCTTCAGACACTGTAGAACCCTCTGGGCCCTGTTGCATTGGACCTGATAATCTTCATGTGGAGTTCCTGTCACACATATATACATGAATGAGTATATGGATATAACCAACTGAATCAATTGTTTACTCTTTAGAATTACTTTTATGTGATTGGAAAAACATCAGCACTCAGCTCAAATGGAAAAAATGGAGAACAAATTTATTGTTGAATAAATTTGCGAGTCTGGGAACACAATTAAAGTCATCCCAAATCCCATGTTTCAATATGGAAGTAGATTCATGCATTTTTATAGTAAGTGAATAAAGACAGCTATAAGTCCAATATATCACTGGAAACATCAGAGAGGAGGTAGACAGAAAGATGGAGAAATTTATCATACAGGCCTAAGATGCTGTATGATGTAATGCTTGTCTTTTAGAGAGGCAGAAGCCAGTGGTGTTCTGGGTTACTGAATTCCAAAATGATTTTGTTCACTGTCTGTAAGAGATCATCTCAACCTTAGACGTGTCCAAGAAATGGCAACTCAGGATGTGTCAGGTAGTCTGGACTATGGTAATGAGGCCCCAGAGCTACTACATTCCAATCTCTCCATATCATTAAAGTTTTTATAGCCAGTCTTTGCAGACACAGCTGTTTCCAGGAGTTCTCATTGATACATGTATACAATCATACAGTTCAATATTACTTTGGGATAATCCCTGGGAAAGACTAATTTTCTTTCTCTCAGTTGTTCCTCATTGCCTGGTGTTGACCAATAGATTCTCTCTTAACATAGCATCTGGCCATATATCTCAGATTAATGCAGTACAACCAAATGGTGTTTCTTCCCAGTGATGGTAGGGCTGAAAGCAGAATCGTTCCTTCAGTAGAACCTAGTGGCCTATAGACTCATGATTTCTGTTAAGCTCCCTCTGTAAGGGTTACCCAGACTCTTATCTACCACAGGTTTTGAAAGAAGCTTCTGAAGTCCCTTCCCTAAACACTGAAGGCCATGAGTGAGAAAGTTCAGCCCACCTATGTGCAACAAAGTTACACCTCCTCCCAAGGACGTTCAGCCAACCAACCTGCAAAAAAGTTACACCACCTCCCCTTGAGAGCACTTTTGTACTGTCTTAAAATGCTTGGGGTTTTCCTCTCTTTTATATGCTAGTATAACTTACTTTTTTCTTTCACTGCCTTACCTAGGAAACTCTAATTCTTTATTTAATTTGCAAGCTTCATGAAATACCTTTTCTTTAGTTATTACTATTTACATTTTGTAAAGAAAATTAATTTTTACATTAGATTTACATGTGTTTTGCCTACATGTCTGTGTGTGCATGGTTACTTCAAAGGCCAGTGAAGGATGTGGATACCCTAGAAGTGGTGGTACATATTTTTGGAACCTAAAACTGGCTACTGGGACTTGAATCAGGGTCCTCCACAAGAGCAGCAAGTAGTCATAACATATCAGTCATTTCTCAGGGCCCTAGAACACTATTTTACACAGGTTTATTTATTTTTATTTCATGTCTTGAGTGCTTACCTCCTTGTATATGTGTGAATGCCCAGGTATGCTGGTGCCCAAAGATGCCAGAAAGGATTTTATGACCTAGAGCTACACATGGATCCAAGGCTTCCCAGTGGGCACTGAGAACTGATACTAGCTTTTACTCAAAGGGGTCTGTGTGCTTAAATGCCTGGGCATCTGCCTATCCACCAAAGAGATATTTTAACAGTAAGAGTGCATACAAACTTGTTAAAATTTTTAAGTGAGTATAAAATTAAATCATTTCAAAATAAAAGGACATGAAGTGGTTAATCATATTCCTAGTGAACACCTTAGTAACTCTTCCATACCCCAATGCCTCCACAAACAGAAAGATCATCAGCACCTATATATTCAGCAGTCATACGACATAGACAAGTGACAATGCACAGAAAAAAAAAAAACTATTACTAGATGCAGTTTAATTTCTTAGGTTTTAGGAGCCATTCTATGATGTTCCTAAGTTGTCTGGGCTCATTCACAAAAGCTTCAAATGTCACAGGAAAAGTCATGGCCTAAGACCTCTAAGTTTCTGAATTTGATAAAGAATTCCTGGAAAAAATATTGACTGACGATACTCATCGCTCTATCCCTATATGTTTAGAATGAAATGGAAAAACTATCAAATTTTGCTGACTGTATACTTTGCCATGGAGGAGATCAATAAGGACAAACAATTGCTTCCTAATATAACAATGGGTTTCCATGTCTACAATTCCTTTAATTCTAACAAAAGAACCCTGGAGGGCCCTCTGATGTTCTTGTCTGGGAGGAGTGATCATATCCCTAATTACAAATGCAAAACAAAACACAAAGCTCTAGGAATCATTTCAGGAACCTGGCCAGAATTTTCTGCTGCTATTGGAACACTTTTGGAGCTCTACAAAGTCCCACAAGTAAGTTAGGAAAGTATTTTTGTTCACAGTCACTTAGGAAACCTGACCAAAAGAAAACAAACAATTGTTTACTTTAGACAGATTTCAAAATCATTGAATGAATTACCTTAGTATGGCAATGATTAGTAGGGGAAAGAGTGTGGTGAAAAGCATGAGCAGGACATGAGCAGTATATTCTGATAATTTCAAAGCAGATAACTTAATAATACTCGTGATTCTATCTCTAAATGCTGGCAAGATGTTCTGTAAATACTGAGGCTGTATTTGCTCACAAGTCAAATTTTACAACACCTAAGTGCCAAATCTTGCATACAAATATCTCATAATACATAGAATGGTCAATATCTGACATAAGAAAATAAAAAGTACAGGACATGTTACTAAATTTGCAACAATCCTCAAATGAAAAATTTTCAAGGAATTTTTATGATATCATTCAGGATAATACACCTCAGAGAGCAAAGAATATCTACATAGGTATATTCCAAATACTGACTATTGCCAGCCTATACTGAAGCAAAGCATCCATCAAAAGGCATCAGTATAAACAAAGAAAACATTGGGTGAGTGTAAGGGTAGGGAATAATCAAGATCACAAAACCCACAGTGTGGCTCTGATTGTTATCACTCAGTTAAACAATTCATATGTGAAGAATGAACCTATTTCCTCTCTTAAGGTGATGGCCCCAAATACATAGAACATCAGAATCACTTTTGTTCCTGTGTTTCTTCAGGTCACATATGGACCTTTTAATGCCGAGCTAAGTGACAAAGTTACATTCCCATCCCTTTATCAGATGTCTCCTAAAGACAGAGGCCTAATCCATGGTGTGATCTCTTTATTGCTGTGCTTTGGCTGGAATTGGGTGGGGCTTTTTGTGGTTGATGATCTGAATGGAAAAGAGTTACTCTCTCACCTGAAAGCAGAAATGGCAACAGAAGATATCTGTGTGGCTTTTACACAAAAAATCCCTGCTTATTGGAAGCTAGGGTTAAAAAATATTGCTGGTTTTGTGGACCTGAACCAACATACACAAGTGAATGTACAGGTATTCTATGGTGATATAGATGACTTGTTGATATTCTGCCTTAATAATAGAATATTTTTAGCCAGAGGGAAGGTGTGGATCATGGCAAAGCAACACTTAATACATTTAGATTCTGCAGCAGATGAGTATTATTTGATATACTTTTTCAGAGGAAGTGTATCATTTTCAAAGAAGAGAACTATCCCTGGTTTCAAGAACTTTCTTGAGGATCTTACACCCTCCAGATACCGAGGAGATTTTTATTTCTCTAAATTCTGGATTGACAATTTTCTTTGTTCACTCCCTTCTTTGCCATGTGAATCTCTTAATCCCTGCCCAGCGAATATTTCCCTAAAGATTAATCACAAAAACATTGATCTGATGACCATTTCTGAGTCCAGCTATTCCATATGGAATGCAATGTATTCCATGGCCCATGCACTCCATAAACTGCTATTGAACAAAACTGAAATGGGATCTACCGAAAACAGAAACACAGACTGGCTTCTACCATTGCAGGTAAGTCTCACTCATATGCAAGGGAAGCTCAGGATCTAACATTATTACTAAGTAATTACTGTGGTCAAGCCATTAAAACGTTTTTCTCATTTTATAATTAAAAGTAGAAGTTAAAATGGAAAAGCTTCTGTCACAGTGTATGTGTATACATCTGTAATTATCTTATATGATTTTGGGACTGAAAGCACTGACTTGAAGACAGTAAGTTTGAATGTCTTTTAACAAATACTTTCATAGTTTGAGATGAAATTCTGTAACATATAAATGTAATCCATGTAAAGAGAAAGCAAGTTTAATATTAAAATTTATGTGCTTTCATGGAATATGCCAAGTTCCATGACGTATAGACATAGTGACCACATCCAAAGCTGCTTTTTCACATAAAATGAAATTTAGGTTAATAATACAAGACTATAAGAAGAACCTTTCATGGAAAATAAATTCCCTGTTCTAGAGTCATGAGTAACTGAAAAGTAATTGCTTGTACAAGTTCTTTATTCTTAATTGCATAAAATGAAGTTAAAACCAAACAGTGCTTCCATCTTAAAGGTTAGAGCATAAACCAGTTAATAAGCTGAGACTATATCTCCATGCATTAGAGATAAATGGATGTGTTTAGGTTTTAAACCAAAAAGATATAAACAGGAATCATCCACACACATACGAGCCTTGATGATCACCTTCAAATAGGGTATCATTAAGAAGACTATTGAACAAGTAAATTTAACTTTAAATTCTATCAAAGACAGATGAACAAAAAATAAATTCTGAATGTATCATGTACTATGTAATCTTGAGTATTATGGAAAGCAATAATATTTAACATAGACATTGTCACGGTTTCTGAACATAGTCTACCAGAGATGTGATATTAGGTAAGTTTGTATAAGCCTTCTCTAGATAACAGAGTACCTCAGCAACAGTTCTATAATATGAGTAGGAATTAGATAACAAAATATTGAACATCATAATTTGAAACATTAACCTGTTTAATTTGTTAAATATGGAATTAAATCACGCTAGGGGCATGATTCAGCAAGTATAAGCATGTGCTTCTCATACAGGGTCCCTGAGTTTGGTTGTCAGCACACATATGGTGGCTCACAACTGTCTTAATTTCAGCTCCATGGAATCTGACACACGCTTTTGCTTTCTGCAGGAGTCAGATATGTACTTTGTGTACATGTGTACATACTCGTAGGCAATAAACAAAAACAAAAATAACACATATGTAGGGGGCCTGAAGTGGCTCAGTGTTTAGAAGTACTTTGTGCTATTTAAAGACCCACAATTCCTGTTATCTAGATAAAAGCTTACAACTATCTGTAACTCTACTCTGGGCAGTACCGTCTTCTGGCCTCCAGAGGCACCAGACACATTTGTAGTGAACATTGTACCAGATAGTGTTCATATCAAAGCTGAAAGTCAAATGTTGTGACAGAAAACAAACCAACGAGAAATGAAGGCAGGTAGTGGGTCTCTTTTCAGTTTCCTGAATTATAACTGACATAAAGTTTGCACATATTTATTGTACATTTTTAAATGAATCTGGAGTTTTGCATAAACTCCTAATAATATTATCTCATTGTAATCTCACATACATGTATACCAATTTACCAAATTGAAATACACTCATATTCATTGTGTGGCATCAGAAAAGACATATCTTAAGACATATGAATCCACTGACTTTCTCTAAAAAAATTATATTTTCTAATTAGAAATATTTTGCTGGTGCTGGGGAAAGTTACAGGGCCTTGTTTACTCTAAGAACATGCTCCACATGTTCCATACCTTAGATATTTCTCTTTGTGTTCAGTAGCTCTTGTATTACTTTCATGGGGAGAACTTTTCATCTCACTAAAACAAGTGTGGGGGGACACCTAAACAAAGTAAGCCTCTTCAAAAACAAAGCTATGTTAGAGAGAGAAAGAGAGAAGAGAGAGAGAGAGAGAGAGAGAGAGAGAGAGAGAGAGAGAGAGAGAGAGAGAATGGATTTCTCTTAAAGGTCATCAAACAGTAATTTGTATGGGCCACTCATATCAAATGATGTCTCTCTTCAGCTGCATCCATTTCTGAGTAAAATTAAAGTGACAAATGCTGCTGGAGATGAAATAAGCTTCGATGAGAACAAGAAAATTATGGAAACGTATGATATACAAAATTTTGTGGAACATACTCAGCACATTTCATTACTAGTTAAAGTGGGAGAGTTTGTCTTCAAGAGTCCACAAGATCAAGGCTTTTTCATCAATGAAGTTCTGATTAAATGGCCAAGCAACTTCAATCAGGTCTGGAAGTTTTCAATATTTAATTTGTAGAGAATATTTGTAAAGGATTACTAAAATTAATTGTGTGATGTCTTTTAGATATTTTTAAATAAATGTTTTTAAATTTCAGTTCACTTTCTTTACATCCCCCAAAATGGTTCCTCTTGCCTCACCTCTCAGCTTCCCCTCTCTTCCTTTTCCTCTCTCCTACTCTCTTTCCCCCAGAAAAAAAAATGATCTCCCCTCCCACCATATCAACCCTCTCCAACACATCAAGTCACATCATAACTGACCATATCTCATCCACTGAGGCCAGTTCAAGCCAGCCTCCCAGGGGAAAGTGCTCCAAAATGAGGCAATAGAGTTCATGTTTGAAACAGCCTCCACCCCTCCAACTACATTTGCCAGGCTACAAAGATGAAGAACAAACTACTCATTGGCCAACTATGTGCAGAGGGCCAATGCCCAGACCATACATGCTCCTTAGTTGATGTATCAGTCTCTGTAAACCCCCATGATTCTTAGTTAGTTGTCTCTGTTAGTCTTATTTTGGAGTTCCTGTCCCTTCCAGGGCCTTCCAACACTTCCACAAAATAGATAGAACTCCACCCCATGCTTGTCCCAGTATCATCAACCAACTACAGGGTGGAGCCTCCCAGAAACCTGTTCTGTAAGACTCTCTACTGTTGTGGTGTGTCTCAGGTTGGGTCAATTATTATTTGGAGTTTTCCCTCAATCTTTATTCCTGCACTTCCTGTAGGCAGGGTAAGTTTTGGATCAAAGGTTTTGTTAATGGGTTGATTTCCCCTCACTCCACTAGTCCTGCCTGGCCAAGAGGTGGTCACTTCAGGCTTCACGTCTCTCCCTCTTAGGGGTCTCAGTTATAGGAACACCCACATCCTCCCACCGACCTCCATCTTGACAAATATATTACCTTAGTTTCCCTTCTTGTTCCCAGCCCTAGAACCTCCCACTGACATTGTCCCTACATCTGATCCCAACTCTTGTTTCTCTCCCAATTACATCTCTTATCCAGTCCCTCCTCTTTATCCACTTCTGCTTTCTAATCTATGTCCCCTTCTGAGTGACATTCCAGCACTCTCCCTTAGACCTTCCTTCTTACTTATCTTCTTCGTGTCTGTGGATTGTGGCTGGAGCCCGCCAGCAGAGTTGAACGGTTCTTGAGTTGGGAGTCAGGATTAAAATTAAAAAAACTAACACACAACACACATGGGCCTTTTCCAAGAGGCTCCAGTGGAGATATTAGACTCGACCAGCCCCCAGCCTGACTTTATTGCAGAGAGCTTTTAAGCCAGAGTAAAAACAGCTCAGAAAAATGGGTTAAATTTATGAGGAGGTGAAACAATAGGTGTGATTTTGAAAAGCTCTCCCACCTGCTGTCACAAACAAAGGGAGATAGACTTGCAAATTCTTCCCTGGCTTCAGTGAAGGCCTGGTAAAAGCAGTCTTCCTGTTGAGATTTAAATATCAAAGCAGCTACCAGAGCAATGGCTTCCAACAGATCGTGGTAGGTTTATCCTGTACTATAGGTCTAATATCCTCTTGTAAGTGAATATATACCACATGTGTCTTTCTGCTTCTGGATTACCTCACTCAGGATGATCTTTTCTAGTTCCCACCATTTGCCTGCAAATTTCATGATTTCCTTGTTTTTAACAGCTGTGTACAGTTCCATCGTGTAAATGTAGCACAATCTCTTTACCCACTCTTTGGCTGAGGGACATCTAAATTGTTTCCAGTTTCTGGTTATTAAAAATATACTCTGTATAAACATAGCTGAGCAAATGTCCTTGTTGTATGGTAGAGCATATTTGGGTAAATGCCCAGGAGTGGTATATCAGGGTCTTGAGGTAGAACTATTCCCAGTTTTCTGAGAAATTGCCCGCTTGATTTCCAGAGAGGTGTGTAAATTTCCACACCCATCAGCAACGCAGGAGTGTTCCCCTTTCTCCACATCCTTGCCAGCATGTGTTATCACATGAGTTTTTGATCTTAGCCATTCTGACAGGAGTAAAATTGAATCTTAAAGTCATTTTGATTTGCAATTCTCTGATGGGTAAAGACATTGAGAATTTAAGTGCTCCTCAGCCATTTGTGATTCCTGCTGTGAATTCTCAGTTTACCTTTGTACCTCATGTTTTAATTGGATTATTTGATATGCTGATGTTTGATTTCTTAAGTTCTTTGTGTATTTTGGATATCAGCCCTCTCTGTGATGTAGGGTTGGTAAAGATCTTTTCCCAATCTGTAAGCTGCTGTTTCGTTCTTTGATTTCTTTGGTTTACAGAAGCTTTATAGTTTCATGAGATCCCACTTATTAATTGTTGATCTCAGAGCTTGTTCTATTGTCATTCTATTGTCTGCTATGCTAATGAGTTCCAGGCTTTTCCTCCATTTTATCTTCTAATAGATTTATAGTCTCTGGTTTTACTTCAATGTCTTTGATCCACTTGGACTTGAGTATGTGCAGGATGATACATACAGGTCTATTTGCATTTTCTACATGCAGACATCTAGTTAGACCTTCAATTTGGTTCAGCTGATCAACCTGTCTGTTTCTGTGCCAATACCATGCAGGTTTTATTTCTATTACTATGTAGTATAGCTTGAATCAGGAATGTTGATACTGCCAGAAGTTTTTATTATACAGAATGTTTTTGGCTATCCTGGGTCTTTTATTTTTCCATATGAAGTTAATGGTTGAACTTTCCAGGTCTGTAAAGAACTGTGTTGGAATTTAATGGGAATTGCATTTAATCTGAGGATGGCTTTTGGCAGGATGACCATTTTTAGTATGTTAATCCTAACAATCTATGATCATGGGAGTTCTTTCCATCTTCCAAAATCTTCAGTTTATTATTTCAAAGACTTGAAGTTCTTGTCACACAGGTCTTTCAATTGCTTGGTTGGTGTTACCCCAAGATATTTTATAGTATTTGTGGCTCTTTGTGAAGTGTGTGTGTGTGTTCACCTACTTTCTTTCTCAGCCTTATTGTTGCTTGTGTACAGAAAGTCTATTGAATTTTTTTGAAATAATTTTATATCCAGACACTTCACTGAAATTGTTTAGTAGCAGTAGGAGTTCACTGGTAGAATCTTGGGGGTCACTTATCATCTTCAAAGAATGATACTTTCAGTTCTTCTCTTCTTGTTTTATATCCCTTTGATCTCTTGTTTTATCACTCTAGGTAGAAATTGAAGCACTGTATTGAAGAGATATGGTGCAATTGGCAGCCTGGTCTTGTCCCTAATTTTAGCAGGAATGCTTGAAGTTTTTGTGCATTTAACTTGATGTTGGTTATTGGCTTGCTGTATATTGCCTTTATTGTGTTTAGGTATGTGTCTTGCCTCCCTGATTGTATGATGTCTCTTTGAAAATTTAAAATTATTATTATATTCTATATTCTTAGCTCTATTGTGATTGTGAGCTTGTGTGTGACTGAGCACATGTACTTGTTAGGGCCACACTCAACACTGGTTATCTTCCTCTGTTGCTCTCCCTTTTATTTTTAAACCGGTTATCTCTCTGAAACCTATGCTTATGGTCTTGCTGTATTCAGTGGAAAGCATATCCTTGAATTTCTCACTGTCTTCATGACCACAAAATTTCTATTACAGGAATATATTCTACACCCAACTTTTCTTTCAATCCCTTCAGGATGATCAGTTCAGGTATTCATGTTCATGTGACAAGAATGTTAAATGCTAAATCATCTCTTCAGTCCAATTTGATTATTTTCAGAAATAAACCACTACTTAACTACTTCCTGCAGATTCAATTAGATGAAGTAAATTCAAATGTGTGTTCATTCATGCTGCAGTTAATGAATGAGTGTTCATGGTTATATAGGTGTGTAGGTGTGTGGTTTATGTGTACATACACATGCATACAAATGTATGTACATATTGACATATTTATTATACATGCATGATCATGCTCAAGCATCCTTCCATTTATACAACTCATACTCAAGCATCTCAATAATTTTGCACATTTGTGAATTAGCGTGAACAGAAAATAAACTATGGATTTTGATAGAACACTTTTCTGTAACAAATGTATATGAGCTGCCAGATATGTGTGCCAGGAACTGAACTTATATTTCTCTGCAAGAAAAGTATGAGCTCTTAACTGCTGAGCCAGTTATCCAGAAGGATATTCCTGTTAATATATTAAAATTTATGAGATAGAAAATGAATCCAAATAAAGGCAAAAAAGAGGTCTAAGAATAGATAGAAATGTTTGTTCTTGTCCTACACAATTTTTAACATATAACAAACTAAAGTTGTGCTAGTTTAGTAGTTAATGTTATTAACTAATGTGCAACTGGTGAAAATCCTATGTAACAGTGTAACTAATATTTAAAAAGAAAGAAGTATTCCTAGCATTGGGAATTAAAGGTAAAAGTCACAGTAATAGATCATAATTCACCAATGGCCAAATCATCTTTCATGAGAAAAGTAAACTTCCTTTTGCAGCTGAATCAGAGTGCATGGGTATTACTACATGATTGGAAATGTAAAGGTAGAAATAGATGAGGAAAGATGGACTGGGTTTCTGTCTGACAATCCAACTGTTTCATAATTCATATGAAAAAATGAGTTCTGGCTTGCTGCCTCACAGGAGAAAATATATGGACATTGTACACATTTCACAAAGGCTAGGAAGAAGTGAGTCACAGATTAGTCACCATAAAAGGATGTTGAACATTTAGCATTGGAAAGTGTGCTAACTTCAAATTTCCATTCTACACTCTTGTATTAAACACTCTGATTTCCTCATAAACCCATAGAATTTCCATAAGATATATGTATTTAAGTTATTTAGCCTAAATTATTTTAAATTAATGTACAATATTACTACCAGTTTTTCTGTGTTTCCCTCAGATTCCTCAATCTGTATGTTCACAGAGCTGTGGTCCAGGATTCTTGAAAGTTCCACAAGAAGAGAGACCTATCTGCTGTTTTTCTTGTGTATTTTGTCCAGAGCAGCACATTTCCAACCAGACAGGTATAAAAATAATATCTTTTCTCAAAGATATATATTATATGTTATATGTTAATATCTTACATGCTTGGGAATGTAGAATCAGAAAGCTAAGAAGTGACCATGGTATCATAATGTAGTGCTCTTCTCTATGTCTCTTTCACTCATCCCTGAATCCATTAGTAACCACTGCTGATTCCACACGATGTGTGAAGGTTTGAGTGGCAGTTCTCTTGCTATTGTGTCAAAATCAACCTACTTAAAAATTCTTCCTTTTGGTTCATGAAATGGCCATCTCAACTCTTGCAGTGATACTTGCTTTAGGCTACCCATTGAATGTGAGATATCCAGTTGTTCAAGATTGAATTATATTTCTGTAATAAACAAATGTAATGATCGGTGCCTGAAAGTAACTCCGGGAAAAGTAGATGTGTAATTGTTTCCTCAATACACAAGAAATGGAACTGCATTTAAAACACTTAAAAGTTGACATTTCAAGTACCAACAATAGCAGAAAAAGCCAGTCTTCATAAATGAAAGTATGGCTGCCTGTTTAAGGTTATTGTCATCCATGTGATAACATATACATGTAACATCACATGGAATGAGCAATTAGTATTTATGAATAAAAAGACAAAGACACAAATACAACATTTAATGAGAAAGAGTCCATGAATTTGAGAGACACTAAATATAAGGTGGGTCCAGGAGAAGGTCTGGAAAGAAGAACAAAGAGGTATAGTGAGGTAAATGTGTTATTTTAAAAATGAAAAATTTTATTAAAAAAATAAAAAGTCATAAGGAAGAAGCATTATTATAATGATGAGAATCTATTATTATTTATTAAACTGAAAAAGGCCAACCCTTAGGCAATTTTATAAGGCTTGTCTATGCTGTTGATTTTCTCAAAGAAATCAATAAATGGTTTTGTTGGCTCTTTGAATCATTTTGGTTTTAGTATATTGATTTTAGCACTGAGTTTGATTATTTCCAGCCATCTACTCCTCTTCAGTGTGTCTATATCTTTTTTTTTATTTACTTAGGGGAGATAGGCCTATTTAATTTATTTACTTGATCTTGATTTCACTTTGGTAAGTGGAATCTATCAAGAAAATTGTGCATTCTATATAAAGTTTTTGTAAAGTATAGGCTTTTGAAGTACCACTTAAAGATTCTTTTTGATTTCCTTTGTGTCTGTCCTTATGTCCCTCTTTTCATTTTCAACTTTGTTCATTTCAGTACTGTCTTTCTGCCTTTTGTTACTTTGTTTCAGGGCTTGTCTATGCTGTTGATTCTCTCAAAGAAGTAAAAAAATGATTTTGTTGGCTCTTTTAATCACTTTGGTTTTAGTATATTGATTTTAGCACTGAGTTTGATTATTTCCAGCCATCTACTCCTCTTCAGTGTGTCTATATCTTTTTTGTTGTTTTGTTTCTAGGTCTTTCAGGTGTGACCGTAGATTGCTTGTATGAGATGTCTCAAATTTCCTTAAGAAGCACCGAGTGCTATCAACTTTTTTGTAAGCACTGCTTTCATTGTGTCCCATAAGTTTGGGCATGTTGTGTCTTCATTTTCATTGAATTATAGAAAATCTTTGATTACTTTATTTCTTTGATTGCCCTGACCCTCAGGGCTTCAATGGGGTTCCTAAGGTGGATAGATTGGAAGGAATGGGGGGAAAAGGAACAAGAGAAGCAAGAAATGAAAGCCAAGTCTGTTCATCTGATCAAGGCTTCTGTTTATTAAAAATTTTTACCCAACTTATATAGGGAGAAGGCAGGAAAGGGGGAAGGTTAATCTACTGCTGCAGGAAATAGGAAGAGTGCTTTCATGGGTTAAATATTGTACCTGCAAGATACCATAAGGATGTTCTCTTAAGATATCTTACAGATGCTCTAACAAAGGATGTCCTCACAAGGCACTTCTCTATACAAGTTTCACAGTACAAACACAGACTAATGATTACACAAGTGATTCAGAGTGGGTGTATGATTTTTTTTCAATTACATATCCAGGGTTACAAGTTCAGTTGCAATTTAAAAAATACAAAAGGAACAGATATTATTGTTAGCTCAATAACTCTACTTTAAGGAATCCAAAGGATGTCTCCTTAAAAGAAAACACATTTACTATATTACAGCCTGCTTTTAGGCTGGCAGTGTTTGCAGAATGATTGCAGTCTGATTGCAGTCCAGAGATACAGAAAATACATGAACTTGTCTTTTATGAATAGAAAATAATAATAAACAACTCCTTTTACTAAATGTATCATCATCTATGCTATAAATTAGATTTAGTTTATTTTAGTCAATTCTTATTTATTAAATTTTATTTCATCAGGAATGTATGCTCCATTGCCTCATATCTTTACACAACATTTACAGGGAGTTCTCAGCCTATAATAAAAGAAATATAAATTTTAACACAAATCTCTTGGCTTCTCAGGGTTTGCATATTGTCTTTGTTTACCCTGCACCAATATACTGTTTAAGGACATATAGCCCAAGAAAACTCCTGAAATGATGGCCTCATCTCTCTATCTGTTTGTCTGTGCTTAATGATCTCCAGGGCCTATAGAAGATTTCCAAACAGTGGACAGATATAGTTAAGTTTAGGCTTTTCATAAAAAAGACTCAAACATAACTTTTGTGTAGGAAAAACAAACAAACAAACAAACAGAAATTGAATCATATTGCAGAAAGTCCCCTGTAATACAACACATGGAAAAAGAGTTAGATATAGAATAACAGTGATCCTAACAATCTGGGATTGTGTCAAGCAACTGTGCTGGCTTCATGACTCTCAACAATTTCAGTGAATATGGCTCTGTCATTCTCCCTTTTTGATTTAATATTTATAGATTTATGGCACTATTATATGACATGTAGGTCATTTTTCAGTCTTCAGAATATTACTGAAAGAACAAGACTGAAAATTAGAACAATTCCCAGGATTATTTTGGAAATAATAATGAAATATTAAGAGTCCTGTCCTGAGTCAAAGGATGTCAAAGACTATAGAAATTTATTTGCAACTTCCACATCTGAGATAGGTACTAGTTGATCTGAGCAGATAGCTGCTCTTTGTTGATGCAAGTGTTGTATATTTACTGCCAAATCAGAATTGCTCCATAGTCTATGGAGGTCAGATATAACTTATTCCCATGTTACCTTAGAAAAATTATATAGAAGTGGGGTAACAAATATCCATTAAAACTGTGAGTAACAAGAAAATTGAGAAGAACTCACAATGGCACAATGGTGTAATTAATGAAGTATATTTTTATACATGGAAGTGATCAAAGTACTTTGTATTGTATACATAGTTAGAAACTCACAGTATATAAAAAAGCATTTGAAGGATTGCTTGACAGTGTTACTGCATCTGAATATGAGTAATATATATTTCACTGCCCTAGAGAAATTGATAAATTCTTCAGCAGAAAGTTTATTGTTAATTAAAGAAGATAAAGAGTAAAAATGGGAATTATAAAGATTTCCTTCCTTGGCAGTATCAGAAAGCAGAATATGCCAGGCTACACTTATCAATGGAAAGCACTCTCATGAATTAAATGTGCAATGACTAAATAATTGTAAAAGCTTAAATGTTGATTCACTTCCTCCCCTCAGATCAGCAGGTTTGTATCCCTTGCTCAAGTCAAGAGTACCCAAACCCTGAGAGAAACTATTGCCTGCCCAAGAGATTGACCTTCTTGTCCTTTGAAGATCCTCTGGGCATGGCTCTAGCCTGCACAGCTCTATGCTTCTCTGTCAGCACAACTGCAGTTTGGGGGATCTTTCTTAAACACCGAGAATCACCCATTGTTAAGGCCAATAACCGGACTCTCAGCTACATCCTGCTCATCTCCATCCTCCTCTGTTTCCTCTGCTCTTTTTTCTTCATTGGCCATCCAAACACAACCTCCTGCATACTGCAACAAATAACATTTGCACTTGTGTTTACCTTGCCTATTTCCACCGTTTTGGCAAAAACTATAACTGTAATTCTGGCCTTTAGAGTCATGAAACCAGGGAGAACAATGAGAAGATTCTTTGTCTCAGGTGTCTATAATGCTGTCATTCCCATCTGTGTCCTGATCCAACTTATTCTCTGTGGAGTCTGGCTGGGAACCTCACCTCCCTATATTGACACAGATGCACACTCTGAAAATGCTCAAGTCATCATTTTATGCAACAAGGGCTCAGTAATTGTTTTCTACTGTGTGCTGGCCTACTTAGGGTCCCTGGCCCTAGGCAGTTTCACTGTGGCTTTTCTGGTGAGGAACCTGCCTGACACATTCAATGAGGCCAATTTCCTGACATTCAGCATGCTAGTGTTCTGCAGTGTCTGGGTCACCTTCATCCTTGTCTACCAGAGCACCAAGGGCAAAGCCATGGTGGCTGTGGAAGTCTTCTCCATCTTGGCCTCCAGTGCAGGACTTCTGGGATGCATCTTTTTCCCTAAGTGCTACATTATTCTCTTAAGACCTGATATGAACTCTTTGAGATGTATTAAAAACAAAAAATAGCAAATAAAAATTGATCGTTTTGATGTATTAGTTTTCTAATAAACCCATTAGTATACTAAAATTAAATTATTTACATACTTTTAAGTAACCTTTTTCTGAAATGTATATTTAAACAAAAATAAGAGCTCCTCACTTTGTCTCACAATCACAGACATTCTATTTCAGAATAGAAGCTGCTGCTGAAATAATTTTAGTAAGATATTCATGTTACTTATTAATTTGTGGACAATATTAAAAATGTAATTACATGATAGTAATTTAGATAAACAGTGCATGAACTAAATACTTGTTTTATTTCTTATTTTTGGGAGTATAACAGGGCTTTTGGTGGTATTTGAGATTCTTCTATAGAACAGGCATGAAAATAGATCTCTGGAAAGGGGGAGGGTCTTTTAAACAGTTCAGCCATTCCAAAAATCAGAGTAGAGAATTTTCTAAAAGAAAAAAAATAAATCTACTACCTGGCCCTGCTCTCCTTTCCTAGATTCAGCACCCCACTCTAGAAATACTTGCTCAGTCACCTTCATTGCTATTGTGTTCACAATAGGTAGGAAATAGAAAATTATAAATATGTTTAACATGATAAATATCATACACATAATTAGTTGTAAGTAGAAAAATTATAATTTAGGTAACCCATATCCAGAAGACAAATATCTCTCATTCTCTATACTGGGGCATCTAGATCCCCTTTTTCAGATGTGAGTATCACCATGTAGAAATAAGAAAAAATGTTGGGCAAGCAATAAAATGGCAGGTACAATTGATCTGATTGGGATAATGTGGGGAAGGTCCCCTAATTATCAAAGTGGATAAATATGAAAGAAGGAAGCAGAACAAATAACAGTAAATATTTGTGAAAGGGTTTTAAGCAATCATACTGGGAATTTATCTACATAAAATCCCTATAATACATGTAAGTCCATGCATGAATATGTTACATGTTACAACCTAAATATTTTTAATAATGAACACAGATAAGTATAGTTCACCACTGTCAGAAGAAGCTTTTCTTTGCAACAGCAATCATGACTGAAAAACACAACCAATCACAAGGCAGAATCACACTCACACCTGATAAATCTACAAAACAATTCCCAGATCTAAGACTCAGAGATTATGCAGAACAGATGATGAAAAATTATATAAGGCAGAGGATCAGAGTATGTTCTGGTAGTGTGTCTCCTAATAATACCAGAAGCTACACCCATAAGATGAACCAATATTAAAAAAAAAAGAAAAAGAAAAAAAGGCTTACCAATGTACCTGCACAAACATGAAGTGAAAAATGGAAAACGCCAATAGGCATGCAAAAGTGGTCCAGGAAGAAACCGTTGTCTTTAATCCTATGTAAAAAAAAAAAAATATGTAGGGAACTAATAAAAGCTGAGAGTGTGAGAAAAAAAATCTTTCCAGGAAAGAGCATAAAATCAGTTAGTTATTCAACACCAAACAATCAACCCTGAAAACATACAGGGGACCCAGAAATATCCTGAAAAGCCCTTTCCAGTTGCCACATTGCACACAGAGTTTCCCCTGGTTCCCAGTGTCATGTAAATGTCCCCATCCTTCACCACTGACTGTCTTCAGGATCCAGAGCTTTCAGGGATTCGGGATTCCTGATGCCATCGCCCCGCCTATCTGCTTTCGGGAGTAAACAGGCCCGGATGCTGGAAGTCTCATTTGTGCGAAGGAAAAATGTGCCCTTTGATTTCTCCTGATCTGACATGGTCCGGCTGGTCCCTGGTCCCTGGAGAAGGGATTCTGGGGTCTCTGCCCCCCTTTTTAGTCATTTTGACTCTCCCAGTCAAAACAGAGCTGGTCTCTGGAAGGCAAAAAGGCACTCACACAGATAATAAATCTGTTTTAAAGATTAAAAAAGAAGCTGGAGGCTGGAAAGATGGCTCAAAGGTTAACAGAGCTGACTGCTCTTCCAAAGGTCCTGAGTTCAATTCCCAGCAACCACATGGTGGCTCACAACCATCTATAATGAGATCTGGTGCCTTCTTATAGTACACAGGCATAATGCTGGAGAATGAATGAATGATGAATGAATGAATGAATCTAAAAAAATAAAGAAAGAAACAAATCACCGGACTCAGTGTCTCATGCCTGTCATCCCAAAAGCCAGGGGACTCTCTGAAGCAGAGAATCCCTCTCTCTTCCCTAGGTGCCTGGTTCTATCCCCACGGATCACAGCGTCATCTGTCAAGGGATGTGGTGCCCTCTCGTGGCAAGCATGTATCACTTAATAACGAGCTTTACATAGATGCTGTAATTAATTTAATACTATGTATTTATTTCAATTTAATAAGAACAGAGCAAGGAGTGTCTCCAGAGCCGGCCTCCTCCTCGAGTCCTGTGGGGTTGGAACTCAGGAGGATTCTATGCTAGATCAAAACAGGGCCTGGGAACCACCTAACTTGAGTCCACCCTCTTCTGCTCTCCCAAACGTGATTGTAAGATTCTATTGCTGAGAACAACACCTCCGTTCATTGGACACAGAGAATCCTAGCTGGCACCTACCTAGAACCTTCACCTCCTTTGGACTACTGTTCATGATACTGGAACATTCACTGAGTGCCACCGGAAGAGAAAGGTCCACACCAACCCAGCCATGCAGCCTTTGCTCTCCAATGGTGACATGCCTACAAGATTTGCTGGTGCACTTGTTGTACAAACATCATGGAAGTGACCAACTAATATCTGGTTGGGTTTCAGGAGGCCCACACCATGAGAAGGAACCTCGATCCAATACTGCTTGGGTACCCAGGAGCCTGAGTCTACACATGCCAGGAATATAAGAAAAATCTAAATGCTACAGTTACTCTAAAGGAGAACAGCTATAGTCACAGATCTGTGCCTTCTTTGGACATCATTGGGAACTTCCTCCTGCAGCAGATGGGAACAAATAAAGAGGCCCATGTCCAGTCGACCTGCAGAGAGAGAGAGGCCTTGAACCATCCCACCGTAAATGAGATGTCTCCAGCAAACTCTCACCCCTAAGGGCTCAAGGTACTCTTGTGTCTAGAGTGTAAGTGCCAGAGGGGATGAAGGACAGGAGGGTAACAATGCCTTGTAAACACTTCAGGACCAACACACATAAGAATGCACCCTGACCCACAAGCTATCTTTTCTATCACTTTCCCCTTTCAGGGCTACCTCACCAGGCCACAGGGGAAGAGGATGCTCTCAGTCCTGATGTGACTTGATATGCTGACGTGGGTGGACTTGGGGTTGGCGGATCCCATTCTCTGAGGAGCCAGGTGAGGGGTGATAGGAGAAACAGGGAGGGTAGGCCTGGGAAGAGAGGAGGAAGGGGTCTACGACAGGGATGTAAAATGAATAAAGAAAAATAAAAATTAAGGGAGCTGGAGTGATGGCACAAAGCTTAAGAGCACCAGCTGTTCTTTCAAAGGTTTGGAGTTCAATTCCCAGCATCCACGTGGCAGTTCATAATCATCTATAGTAAGACTTGGCGACTTCCTCTGGCATGCAGACAGAATACTATACAAATAATAAACAAATCTTCTATAATAAAAAGAACTACACCACGAATCATAAATAAAGTTTCACTCCAAAAAGAACACTCTTTATCTCTTTAAATACTACTACTACTAATGATAATAAATGAAACACTTAGTTTTCTCCAAGAGAGTCTCATTGGGGCAACAAACCAGACTAAAATCCTAGGTCCCATGAACAGCAACAGATGGCAACAGAAAAGATCAAGGGTATACTTGTGGTTTGTCAATGCTTTATATGTATATAAACACACACACACACACACATATATAAACATATATATATATATATATATATATATACACACACTTCTGCCTACATACACACACACACATATATTTATATACTGTTCCTTTGTGTACATTATGGCTTCTGGTTTCATGCTTTTATGGTATTTCTTTGTGAATGGACATCTGTATCTCTGCACCCACATGTATCCCACATGTTCTTTCTTTGCTGTTTTATTAATTACAATAGACATGTAAATCATTTTAATGATTTCTGGAAAACTGGAGCCTAACAATTTCCTCTTCATGAAATAGGAAAGTGTGTGTCCATGAGATAAAGCCACTTCCCCAAACAAGTGATCTGCCACACCTTTTAGGGTCCTCTGGTTATCGCTTTGGCACAGCTCTGTTGGTCTTTGTTATCACTGCTGTGGGTTCCAGTCATTGTGTAGATTACTAAGCCTTGACCCTTTGTTGATGGTCCCAGAATTCTAAGACATATCTTGATTATCTGGTGCTGCTGCTGCTTCATCTGCAGTGATGTGATGATGTTGGTATGTCCAGAGCCTAATAACGATTTGTGTTGGGCCATCTTTAGCCCTTATTGGCCATTCTTTGCCAGCCTCTTTGGTGGACCTACTCTACTAGGACTGAGGAATACCTGTACGGTTGTGCTAACTGTAACACAAACTTCTACCAGACCCAGTGTTAAGAATTTTACCTGATGGCACTGGAGGCCCATAGCTGAGTTTTCTATGCTCTGCCATAACCCACTTTTGTAAGGTATAACTGAGAGAATTTATGGCTGTTCTTATAGTAGAAATACTTCGTGTGACTACCTCAGGTGTGCTCAGTTCATGAGACCACAAAAGACCACCAGGAGTTGAATCCATTGCAGAACACATGAGGATCTTTTTATTACAAGCTATAGGGCCCACACCCTCACTGACTCAGCGGTTGAGAGTAGAGTACCTTGTGCTTAGGGTAGGCAGACTTGACTCCTTTCTGTTATAGAGTGCCAACTCTCCTAGTCAAAACAGGGCTGGTCTCAAAAAGGCAGACACATACACAGAGATTATAAATCATTTTTAATGATTATAACAAGAAGCCAGGTGTGGTGTCACACACCTGTGACCATCAGTGGGGCAAGCAGAGGCAGGTGTCAGTTCCAGGACATCCAGGTTTGTAAAGCAAGTCCAGGACATGAAAGACCACACAGAGAAACCCTGTCTCCAAAAACAAGGGCTTGCATCCCCTGCCAGCTCATCACACTCACATGTCTAGACATGTTCTAAGTTACATAGTATGACTTTAACCAGGCTATAAGAGCATGCTGCCAAGCATGGTGGCACAGAACTTTAATCCCAGCACTGGAGAGGCAGAGGCAAGAAGATGTTTCTAAGTTTGAGGCCAGCCTGGTGTACAGAGCAAGTCCAAGACAGCCAGGGATACACAGAGAAACCTTGTCCAAAAAATTCAAAATATTATTAATATTAATATTAAACCAAACATCAGAGCCATGCCTGCAGGCAGTTTGCAGGGTTCCTTTCACAAGGAAGGCACACAGTAGAGTTAATAGAAAAAATGGCAGATGGAAGAAAGATTTAAATCTTGATTTTATTTCAATATTTAAATCTCCATTATAAGAAATTCTTAATGGGTTGAAAACAAAAGAAGTCAAAGATGGCAGGAGAAACTACAGAAGACCCATGGGGCAAGGGCTAGGGGGAGACACAGGGTTCTATTTTTATTTTGTATAGAGAACATGTGAACACCTTCTACTGAAGAAGAATGGTATGAAACACTTGAGGAAATATTCTGCACATTAAGGTCACATTATCACGGTGCTTCTCAGCTACATCTCTTCAAAATGTGCTTTTCTGGTTGTGATGCCGATTACACATTTACTTTTTAAAAGACACATTTGTTCATGTGTGTGTGTGTGTCCCTGGAGGATAGAAGAGGATAGTGGATTCCCTGGAATTGGAATTTCAGTTGGTTAGGGGTTGCCTGACATGGCAGAGTGATACATTTTAATATCTTATTAAATGTGTGAGACATATTAAACATATCAAGTTTGGAAATCTTAAAAGGTGATAATCATCACAAACAGATAAATATACCATCTGCTTCAGTATTCTTACTTTAGTGGCCCAAGCTTTGAACCCCAGCATTCAGAAGGCTGAGACAGGAGGATCACAAGTTCAAGGTTGGCCTCCCCACCTCCTGATGAAAAGGCACAATTTACTCATCCATCCAATTAGCTCAGCTAAGGCAGCATACAGCCTCCTAGTGGTCATGAGTAAGAAACACCATCCTGAAAACACAATGATAAATTTGATTCACCACATGGTGATATAAACTGTTGAGATATACTCGACAGTATTCAAACTTATGTGTGACCATAGTAAAGAATCATTAAGACATCTGTTAATCATCTTTTCATTTTCTTCCTTGAAAAAAAAATGCCTCCTTCTACATATATTCGTAACACATCATTTATGTTTTAGAAAATTTAAGTAACATGAAGTAAAGAAAAGTGAGACCAGGGCTAGAGAGGTAGCTCAGATGTTAAGAGCATTGGCTGCTCTTGTAAAGGTCCTGACTTCAATTCCCAGCAACCACATGGTGGCTCACAACCATCTATAGTGAGATCCCATGCCCTCTTATGGCTTGCAGTGGTACATGCAGGCAGAACACTGTAAAATAAGTAAATAAATAGATAGATAGACAGACAGACAGACAGACAGACAGACAGATAGATAGATAGATAGATAGATAAACTAATAAATCAGAAGAAAGAAAGTAGGAAAGAAAAAAAGCATCATGAACAAATTAATACCTTAAATTCCTTCTTAATGTTTTTGGATGATGCTGGAGCGGTGGCTCAGAGGTTAAGAGCACTACTCGATATTCTTCCAAAGGCCATGAGTTCAATTCCAAGCAACCACATGGTGGCTCACAAGCATCTATACAGAGATCAAGTGTGAAGGCAAATGTTGTATAAATAGTAAAAAAAATCTTTAAAAAGTTTTGGAAATGTGATCCTCCTGCCTCTTGCCTCCTGAGTGCTTACCTTGCAGGTGTGTTCCCCACACCTAGCCTTACCAGGCCACAGAGGAATACACTGCAGCCACTCCTGACTAGTCCTCATAGACTAGAATCAGAGGGAAGGGGAGGTGGACATCCCTTATCAGTGGACTGGGGAAGGGGCACTGCTGGGAGAGATGGAGGGAGGGTGGGGTTAGGAGGGGAGGTGGGAGGGAACTACAAGGGGGATACAAAATGAATAAACTGTAATTAATAAAAATAAATTAAAAAATTCAAAAACATGATGTAGCCTTGTAAGAGAAACGCTAATTAATAGACATAAAGAAGGGGAGACAATTAAACAGATCAACTGTGCTTAGCCCACCTCAGAGAAATTGTATGAACAGTTCCTAAGTATAAAAACAATGGGTTAGCTGGGTGTATTTTGTCATGCCTTTAATTCCAACAACCCTCAGGAGGCAGAGGCAGGTATATCTCATAGAGTTGGATGGTAGCCTGGTCTATGCAATGAGTTCCAGAATAGTCAGGGGCACAGAATACTCTACCAAAAATTAATCAAACAAATGAAAATTAATCAATCAAATCAAAGAACTGACAGCTCTTTGCTCAATTTTCTACACAAGCTATTCATTCCCTCTAATTATGTACATATCATCTAGAAACTTGAAGTGCCTCACTTTAAATTATAGCATTGATATGATCTTCCTAAAATGAAATCTATATTTAAACAGTTACAAATAACAGATGAAAGCATCAGCAATGTAAATGGTGATCAAAAATAGGCAACATAGGGCATGCGAGTTGGCTCAGCAGAGAAGAGGTTTTGCTGGTCTTGCAAATAACTACTCCTGATTGCCAGTATTTACATAAATATGGAAATCAGGAACCATGGGGAACTGGAATGAGTGGCAACAGGGCCCACGCAGAATCTTGGGAATCAAACACCAGAGACAAGACTAAGAGGGGCATATCTAACTTTATTATCCATTGTAACAGCCTGTAAATGACTGAAAGCCCAATCAGAACCTCCCATGCTATCCTCAAGTACCAGGAACAATCAATGCAGTTGGTTCAACTATAAGGAAAAGTGGGAGTTGAGTGGAGAGGCAAGGTCATGTTAGGAGACACATTGGGAAAGAATCTTCACCAACCCTTTATCTGACAGAGGGCTAATATCCAGTATATATAAAGAACTAAAGAAGCTGAAAAGCAGCAAACCAAGTAATCCAATTTAAAAAATGTGGAGCAGAGCTAAACAGAGAACTCTCTGTAGAGAAATATCAAATGGCAGAGAAACACTTAAAGAAATGTTCAACGTCATTAGCTATTAGGGAAATGCAAATCAAAACGACCTTTAGAATTCACCTTACACCCATCAGAATGGCCAAGATGAAAAACTAAAGTGACAACACATGCTGGAGAGGTTGTGGAGAAAGGGGAACCCTTCTCCACTGCAGGTAGAAATGTAAACTTGTACAACCACTCTGGAAATCCAGCTGCCGATTTCTTAGACAACTAGGAATAGTGCTTCCTCAAGATCCAGCCATACCATTACTAGGCATATATCCAAAAGAGGCTCAAGTACACAATAAGGACATTTGCTCAACCATGTTTGTAGCAGCTTTATTTGTAATAGTCAGAAGCTGGAAATAGCCCAGATGCCCCTCAACTGAAGAATGGATACAGAAATTGTGGTACATGCACACAATGGAGTATTACTGTGCAATGTAAAACAAGGAAACCATGAAATTTGCAGGTAAATGGTGGGACTTGGAAAGGATCGTCCTGAGTGAGCTGTCTCAGAAGTAGAAAGACACACACGGTATATACTCATTCATATAGACATATAACATAGGATAAACCTACTAGAATCTGTACATCAAAAGAAACTAATTAAGAGAGAGGATCCTGACTAAAATGCTCAATCCCCATCCCAAAAGGCAAACAGGATGGACATCAGAAGAAGAAGAAAACAGGAAACAACCTAGAAACCTGCCACAGAGGGCCTATGAAAGGCTCTGCCCTGCAGACTATCAAAGCAGACACTGAGACTTACGGCCAACTGTTGGGCAGAGTGCATGGAATCTTATGTAAGAAATGGGAAATAGTAAGACCTGGAGAGGACAGGAACCCCACAAGGAGAGCAACAGAACCAGAAAATTTGAACACAGGGGTCTCCCTAGAGACTCATACTCCAACCAAGTAGCAGGCATGGCGATAACCTAGAACCCCTGCACAGATGTAGCCCAGGGCAGTTTAGTGTCCAAGTAGGTTCCATAGTAATGGGAAGAGGGACTGACTCTGACATAATCTGATTGGCCTGCTCTTTGATCACCTCCCCCTGAGGAGGGAACCAGCCTTACCAGGAAACAGAAGATAACAATGCAGCCACTCCTGATGTGATCTGATAGACTAAGGTCAGAAGGAAGGAGAGGAGGACCTCCCTTATCAGTGGACTTGGGGAGGGGCATGGGTAAAGAAGGAGGAGGGAGGGTATGACTGGGAGGGGAGGAGGGAGGGATTTATGGGGGGATATAAAGTGAATAAAGTGTAATTAATAAAATTTAATTTAATTTAAAAAATTCAGGCTTGGCATGAACACTCACTTTCTGGGTTTTTACCCATTTTTATTGAATAAAATTCCTAGGGTTTAGGAAGATGTGCTGCTATTCAGATGAATTAATTCCTGATTATATAATTTCTGATTTGATTCAAACAATTGTAGAAGTTAACTTGCTTAGAACTTCTAAAACAATTTTACAGTTTTATGGCTGCAATAAATACTTTTGTGGTTCTCCATAAGCCTCACTAAGAGAAGGGCTTGAGACTAATTGTGGCTTCAGATAAGCTCTCACTCTAGGGATAGCTCCATTCATTCTTGTATACAGCAAAAATATAGGCAAGTTTACACTTCTAAAAATGCAAATTATAATGGGGCAACCAAGAAATGACTAAATTAAATACAAAATTTGATGTCAATATATACGAATTGTTTCACTGTAATTCCTATGCCTTGTCAGCTTATGGCATAAAATACTGTCAGTCTAAATTCACTTTGTGTTTTGGAATGGAAGACAGATAAAATTTTGGCCCTGAACTCACTACAAACTAAGAGATAGCTGGATAATGTGTAGCCAGGTCAGTCCTAATTGAGCAGACATATATCTTCTTCTAATCTCTTGGACCCTGTTAACCTTTAACCCCTGTCAACCTTTGTCATTCTGAACTCGCCATGAAATTCTATAATGGATACACAAATACAAAATATTTAGTTTTAATGAAAATACATGTAACCTGTTACATTTTTTAATTCCTCTTTATCTGTAATCAATTACTTTTTTGATTATGAATTTATTCCTTTGTCTCAGAAATAAAAAAAAAAAAAGCTAAGACCAGGCCATAAGCAGGACTGAAGCCCCCTGGAAGTTACTTCATCCATGAGTTGTAAATATATAAATATGTGTATTGATGTGTTTGCATGAAATATGTCTGCTTTTGTACATGTTAAATGAGTGTATGTCAATTGCTGCCTGTAAGGTGCTCCTCTTTTGCATCATCCATGGAATATGTGCATAAATATGTACAGGTTTATATATCTGATCATTTGTCTATGTGATTGTATGTGGGAGCCAGCCATAACTGGTGAACAGGGAAGATCTTCTCCCAAAGGCAGCCTAAATTTGCTGCAGTTTATGCAGAGGAACTGCTAGCTAAAATCAACACCATCATCATTATCATATGTAAGCTTGTGGGAATTTGTTTGAAATGTTTCAGTGAGTGTGTATGCCTGAGACCTCTTTCTTTCCTCTCCATTTCTCATTCATCATTCACAGAAGGACAATGGGACCCTAAACCTCTACCAGCCCTGGGAGCCTACCTCAGAGAGAGGACAGAGGATGGCCAGTGAGCCCATAGTGTCCTGAAGAAAGTGTCTGAGTAAACAAGCCTGAAGCACTTTGTCAGTCTAATTAAGACCACCTGTTGTTAAGCAATAACAACATTAGGGAAAGAGTAATTTTGGTGGGAGGGAGACCAAAAAGCCTTAAGTGGCTCAAATGGTAAAGCACCAGGCTCCAAGTAAGGAGACTGGGGGTTAACACCTAAATAAAACTACTTTTGACTTCCTCATCAAGATGCTCAAACTAAATTTAGGTATACAGAAAGATACAAATATCAGTCTCTGACCCTGAATTCATGTGCCACAGTCTTTTCACCCTCAGTATTTACTTCTGGATATTAAAATTTATCAATTATTTTGAGTCTATGGTTTCATCACAAAATTTCTTCCTTCCTTTTTTTCTCCCTCCAGGCCTTCCCACATACCCCCCCACACATACTCACCTTCAAATCAAAGACTTCTTTCTTCATTGTTACTTCATGTGTGATATATATATATATATATTTTGAAATACAAACTGCTTATTTTTTACAATGCTAACTATATGTATGTTTTCAAGAATGAATATTTCTTTATATAAGACTAAGATCAGAAAGAAGGAGAGGAGGACCTCCCCTATCAGTGGACTTGGGGAGGGGTATGCATGCAGAAGGGGGGGAGGGTGGGGCCGGGAGGGGAGGAGGGAGGTGCGTATGGGGGGATACAAAATGAATAAAGTGTAATTAATAAAAGTTAAAAAAAGAAAAGAAAACTAAATATTCTAAGTGATTGTACCTATAGTTAAATACAGGAATGAAAGTAACCAATAATAATCAATTTTAAAAAAACTAAGGAAACACCAAAATGAACAAAATAATGGGAATTTATAAACATCTTTCAGTAAAACCTCAGTAGTAAGAGACCCAATCCTACAACAAAGTGGCAAAGATTGTTAGACAAAACATTTAGACAAAACAATTAGAATTTTTGCTGCATTCAAAGTTTAATACATCAATTACAGTAATTTTATTTGTTGTTTTTATTATTTTTTATTTTATCAATTACAATGTTATTTCAAGCATAATGTAATTTCATCATTACCCTTCTCATTCCTCCTTTGAAACACTCTCATATACTCCTCATTGTTCATTTGCAAAATTGTGGTGTCTTTTTTCATTGTTATTACACACACACAAAAACAAACACACACAGTTTTTGAGCATAGCATTAGAAACAATAACAAAGAAAAAGTATCAGGCTGGAAAATGCTTGCTTAAAAACTACCCCACACTCAAGAATAACTGCCAGCACTCACAATTCCTGAATGAAACCGCAGAGGCAGAACTAAGTCCAGAAATTTATACACTGAAACCCCACAATATGTCCTCCAGCATATCAAGCCACTTAAAATCCCCAGCCCCTAGTACTACAGCACAGATTCTCCACTTCTTCCCTCAAAAGACTAGCACATCAGTGTTCTGACTGTGAGAAAAATCCTGCTTCTGGAAATACCTGTCTTCTCTCTATTAATTCCGTGTCAACTGCATCAATTTCGATATAACAGACACTATAGCATGCATTGAGGAAAACAGGAATCATAGGTTCATATTTTAACTCTTCTTTCAAATAAACATTCAAATGTAAAATATAAATTGGTAGAGTTCTACATGTATAAAATCTAACAAGATTAAATCAAGATGAAGTAAATTATTTAAACAGACATATAACAACCAAAATAGAAAAAGTAATTTAAAGTTTTCAAATAAAAAGAAAAAAAATAAAAGAAAGCAAGCATAGGTTTAGATTCAGCATGAATTCTACAAAATTCTCAAAGAACTCACTGCAATACTCCTTAAAGTATTCCACAGAAGGGAAAAGGAAGAAACACTTCTATATTTTGGTAAGACACCAGTATTATCCTGATAACAAAAAATCAACTCCTGAAAATTAGTAACTAAACCTAATACTGTGATAACTAATTCATAACTCATGTTATTAAAGAACTTCTGTATAGGTATACAGTTATCTGAACAAGAGACATATTAACTTACCAAACATATTATGACTAGAAGCCATGATTATGGACTATGTCAATATCTATGTCAAATATTACTTATTCCCATAACACTAAGTTACACAGTACACTAAAGTTTCAGAGTTCATCTTGTATTTACCTATCATTGACTGAATGAAGAGATCTTGAAGAGACTTGCTCAACAATATTCTTGATGATACCCTATTTGGAGGTGATCTCCAAGGCTTGTTAAGTGTAAATGAGTCCTAAGTTTATATATTGTTTGTTTAAAATCCTCATATTACATTTATCACCAATACAATGAAATACGTCCCAGGCTCAAGAGCACTGTCTGTATTCCAAAATTTCATAATGGAAGCAGTTTTGGTTTCAACTTCATCTTACTTTACTAATACTAAATAATACAAAATACTAAATTAAAATTTGAAAGCAAATTACTTTTCAGTTACTGTTGACTCTAGGACAGAGTATTTATTGTCCACAAAGGGATCTTCTTATGTCTTGTGTCATAAATATAGATTGTAATTTTGGTGAAATGGCTACTTTGGATATGATCCCCTTGTTTATATCTTATGGTGTTGGACATATTCCATGAAATATAAAAAAAAATTGTTACTGAACTTGCTATATTTTTGCAATGATTACACTTACAACTTACAGAATTTTATCTCACATTGGAGAAACATTTGTTGAAATATATTCAAATTTAATGTCTTGAAATTGGTGCTTTCAGTCTCAAAATCATGTAAGATAATTATATTCATACATGCATACATTGTAATAGTTCCCTTTTCCATTTGAACTTATACTTTTAATTATAAGATGAAAATGTTTTATTGGCTTGACCACAGTAAATAACTTACCAATAATGTAAGATCCTGGTGCTTCTCTTGCTTATGGGTGAGGCTTACCATCCATGGTAGAAGTCCACCCTTGTTTTTGTCTTATTTAGATCCAATTTTTTTATTTCCTCAAAAGCATTTCATGGACGGTATAGGCCACTGCATACACTACATTCCATATAGAATGGCTGGGCTCAGAATTGATCATTACAGCCATTTCTTCTAGATTAATCTTCATAGAAATATGTTCTGGGTATGGATTACAATTTCTACAAAGTAAAGCTGGATGCGAGCAATCAAAATTGTCAATCCAGGATTTATGGAAGTAAGAATCTCCTGGGTGCTGGGTAAGTCTAGGTGCCTTGAGAAAATGCTTTAAGCAAGGGATGGTTCTTGTCTTTGAATATGTGAAGCTTCCTCTGAAAGTTCATCAAATCATTCTAATTTGATACAGACTCTAAATACAATGTGCTGCTTTGCCATGTTCAACAACTTCTTTCTAGTTGAAAATGTTATTTGCCATGAGGAAAAGCATCAATTATTTATATAACTATAGAGAACGTGAACATTTTCCTATGTATTCTGGTTCAAGTTCAGCAAATTAACACCAAATATTACCCAAGTTTCAAATAGGTGGGAGTTTTTTTGAAAAAAAAAATCACAGACTGATCGATCTTTCTTCTTTCTTTCCTTCCTTCCTCCTCCACCTCCTCCTTTTTCTCTTTGCCCATGTGTGTATGCCTTCAGGTCAGCAGAGGTGGCAGGATTCTTATGTACTGTGTACCCAGCACCCTAACCACTAAGCACAGAGCAATTTTCCTACTCAGCCCCTAACTCCCTAAGCGTTATTTACAGTGTCCTGCCTGCTCGGGCACCTGCAAGACAGCAGAGGGCGCCAGAACACCCTTTACAAGGTCGTGTACAACCTCAGCCCTGGCAGGGGTAAACCCATTTCCCCAGGATGCACGCAGGTAGAGTGGGAGAGGCTTGTGCCTCTCTCTTCCCGCCATCCCCCTGCCTGTGGTCGGCCCCACGCACGAGTCACTGGAGGACTCTAGGCAGGCGGGCGTTGGACTGGGAATCCCGCAACCTCCTGATTGTGGAGTTCTGGCGAAGAGCTTGCATAAAGATGCTGACCTGGAAAAACCCGCAAAGGTACTGGCGCACCTATTGCGGAAGTCCCACCCCTTCCGGCTTTGTTTTCGAATCTGCCCTGCAGAGAGCAGAGACTTCAGGGCTTGGAGGCTCTGAGTCCCCTCCCCCACCCCCTTTCCACTTCCCAGAATCTCCCTGGCCTCGGACACAGGTTCGTAAATACAAAGCTTCTAGTCACAGACCAACCATTGTCATTGGTTTCCCACTTGGGAGCGCTCACTGGTCAGTGAAGTACCAACAGTCCCAAGATGCATCGCGGCAGAGACCCACCTGCTTGAGAACTACAAACATGGCTTCGGAGCAAAGACTTCTGGGATTGTATCTGAGAACTACAAAAATGGCGTCCGGTCGCGCGATGCCTTCTCCCCGCATACACCGTTGCCAGGGTACCGCCTACAAATCCCAGAACACCCCGCGTGCTGTACCCACCATCACATGTGGGCGTTCCTGGGCTTAACTCTCGGGTGGTTAGGCGAGTAGCCCGGCAGTAGGCCCAGTAAGCCTCTTCACCATGCTGATGGCCGCTGTGGCACAACGTCGTCCTCAAAGCCCACAGAGCCTTTCCCCTGGTCGGGGTGTATGTAAATCTCCCTGCCACGGCATACTGATTCTAGCATGATGATTGGTCAGAAGCTTTGTGATGTCACCGCCCCGCCCCATGTCCCGTAGTTAACACACTTAGCTGCTGTTTCTGCTTCTGCTGCTGCTGCTACTACATACAGTAATAAAGGCCCAGGCCCTGGTAGCTGGAGAAGGAGTCCTTGGGTCTCCTTTAATTACGTCATTGGGAGTCAGACACAGATATTCTCTTTCAAATATTAAAAAAAAAAGATGGATGAGGCGGCACACGCCTGTCATCCCAGCATTCCTACAGACAGTGCGAGGAGCGTCTCTGAATTTTATTCACTGCAAAAATTTCACTATCTGATGAATTGTACCATTTTGTTTGACAGTGATTGTACTATATTTTTAAAATTACATAATGAACAGTGGATAAAGCAGTGTCTACTCTTCGAGGTGAACCTAGGTTCAATCCCTAACACCTACCAATATCTGTGAATCCAGATCCAGGGTATATCACACCCTCACACAAACAGGAAGGCTGAGAGATATTTTTTTCTAAAAATATAAAATAAAATTTCTTAGTCATGAGAATAAAAGCTCTGCTCCGAGAAGTACTGTGAGAAAGGCAGCAATGACTGATTTAACATCTATGCACCCACAGACACACACACTGATAATAATAATCAGAGGTCCCCTCATTCACACACTCAGAAACTTTTTAAAAAAGATTAGGATATATGAATCCCTCCCTTAAACAAATTCTTAAAAGTCTAAGGTCCTGCCAGGTGTGCTTGCACAAGCTTTTAATACAGGCACATGAGAGGCAGACACAGACCAATCTCTGTGAGTTCAATGTCTGTCTGGTTGGCAAAGAGAGTCCAGGATAGACAGGCCTACACAATGAAACCCAGTCTTAAAGAAAAATAAGATTAAAACAAACAAAAAAAAAAAAAAAAAAAAAAAAAACTGAGCCAGGCATGTTGGCACATGTCTCTAATCCCATCTCTCCAGGAGACACAAACATGCTGCTGTATGAGTTCAATGTCACTGGGGTCCACAAAACAAGTCCAGGACATCATGGCTACAGAGAGAAACCTTGTCTAAAAAAACAGGTTCCTTTGCACCCACACGACTAGATATGTCTGAAATCACATAGTGTGCCTTGGCTATAAGAAAGTCTTGTTAGGCATGGTGGTACACATCCTTTGTCCCAGCACTTTGGAGACAGATGAAGGTGGGTCTCTGTGAGTTCAAGGTCAGCCTGGTTTACAAAGAGAATCGTGGACTGGCAACGATGCACCGAGACACCATGCCTCAAAATTAAAACACATTAAATTAAATTAAATATTAAATTAAAAGAAAAATCAAAGCCTGGACTGGTAGCAAATGCTTCTAACACCAGCATTATGACTGGCAGAGGGAGATGGATCTGTGTTAGTTCAAGGCTTGCTTGGTCTAGAAAGCACGACAGGTCAGTCAAAGCCATTCAGAGAATCTCTTTCAAAAAAAAAAACATCCTAGGATGTAAACAAAAACATTCTAATGATGAAAGATAATTTCCTTTCTTCACTTTTTAAAAAATTTATTTATGATTTTATAAATTACAGTTTATTCACTTTGTATCCATGTGGTAACCCCATCCTTCTTCCTCTCTTCCTCTCTTTAACCATCCTTCCAAACTTCCTCCCATTCCCACCCCCAAGTCCACTGATAGGGAGGTCCTCCTCCACTTCCTTTTGATCCTAGCCTATCAGGTCTCATCAGGACTGGCTGCATTGTCTTACTCTGTGGCCTGGTAAGGCTGCACCCCCTGAGTGGGAGGTGATCAAAGAGCCAGACACTGAGTTCATGTCAGAGACAGTTCCTGTTCACATTACTAGGGATCTCAGTTGGAGACTGAGCTGCCATGGAATACATCTGGGCAGGGGTTGTAGGGGTTCTAGGTTATTTCCATGCATGTTCCTCAGTTGGAGTACCAGGCTCAGAAAAGATCCCTGTGCTCAGTAGTTTTTCATCTGTTGCTTTCCTTGTGGAACTCCTGTCCCCTCAAAAGTCTTTCTTAGTTATCAGAAGAAAATGCAAATCAAAATGACCCAGAGATTTCACATTACACCCATCAGAATGAATAAGATAAAAAACTCAAGTGACAACACATGCTGGAGAGGACGTGCAGAAAGCAGAACCCTCCTCCACTGCTGGTGGGAATGTAAACTTGCACAACCACTTTGGAAATCAACCTGGCACTTTCTCAGAAAATTAGGAATAGCACTACCTCAAGATCCAGCACATGTCCAAAATATGCTCAAGTATAAAACAAGGACATTTGCTCAACCATGTTTGTAGCTGCTTTATTTGTAATAGCCAGAATCTGGAAACAACCCAGATGCTCCTCAGTTGAGGAATAGTTACAGAAATTGTGGTACATTTACACAATGGAATACTACTCAGCATTTAAAAATAAGGAAGTCATGAGATTGGCAGGCAAATGGTGGGATCTAGAAAATATCATCCTGAGTGACTTATCCCAGGAGCATAAAGACACACAGGGTATACACTCACTCATAAGTGGGTATTAGACATATAATACAGGATAAACATACTAAAATCTGTACACCCTAAGAATTTAATCACGAAAAGAAACATTTTTGATGTTTTTCATCATAGCTTTGGAGGAAGTAAATTATTTACCATGTTCACTTATAATGTAATGGAGGAGGTCACCAATTGTGGTTTGTGTGCTATATTTTGAAACATTGGTGTAGGTATTGAAGTTTGCTGTATGTGTATCAAATCCAATCACAGAAGCTTATTAGGCCTTTCTGATATTATTTCTGTGGCTGTTGTTGATCTAATGCATTTCTACTTGGTGATAGGTATTTTTCTCCTGCAAAGTATAGAATGGAATTCCCATCATCTATATAATCCATTGCTTATTAATATTAGGTAGAGTGTGATCATGCTTTTCAATGAAGGGTCTCTGAGAAAGTGTGGTGATTTTTTTTCATTTTCACAAATTCCTCTAAGATGTTTGTTTTCAAGCCTGATTTGGATGTCAGTAATTAGGCAAAGCTACATTTGAAATCTTGATTATCATGTGTCAGCCATCTGAGTACACGTCCAAGGGTGGAAGATGTTCCCCAATGTGTTCTATTTTTACCAACGTTAATGTTAAAATGCTTAATAGTGTGTATGAATGTATGACTGTATATATATATATATATATATATATATATATATGTGTGTGTGTGTGTGTGTGTGTGTGTGTACAGTTTGAAGTTCCATTCTTCTTCATGTTCCCTTTAGTTACTATATGGCACCTAATGTTGAAGTACTGCCTTCTGAATGAATTAGCTAGAGGTGCTAAATAATGTAACAGCAATTATATTTATTTCAAAAAAGGATGTTATGGTGTGTAATGTTATTATGGGTTCTTAGGCCATGACAGATGTGTGAAGACCTGGTGACAGCTTTGTGGTGCTTATTTTGGTCATTGTTATATGATATTCAAAGTCATGTTGCCAGTTTTGCTTACCACAGACATTCTCCACTGATTTCATTGATACTCAAATAACCTTAAATGAAATATTACATCAGTAAAATATTGTCTTCTATCCAGATTATAAACTTATTGTTATATAAGGATGGAATAACATGAAATAATTTGAATAATAAATGCTATTTACAAATTAAAATTATATAATCCTTTTGTGTTTTGGAATATGTTTGTTCAGTCTTAGGAGTAAAGACTTGCTCATGACACTGTCTCAGTTCTATAAGTGAATGTCAGAGAACTGTCTCAGTGGGAATAGTTGGTTGTTTCTGAGCCTGATAATTTGAACTCAATTTCTGGGTAGCCCATATTACTCCTATAGATTTTTCTAATATTTCTATACTTGGTCACTTGTATATACAAATTCACACACCAGCACATACATAAATCATTTTTAAACCTAAATAAGGGCCAGTTTTTTCACTGGTCAAAAGACTCTTTGGGTTTCATGTTGAAAACTCATATATGGGATGCAAACAGATAGCAAACAGCAATAAGTTGTCCTCTCACTGGCAGATACGTACTCAAACATTTTTCAATGTATGAAATTAAAGTAAAGGAGAAAACTCACCTATTGACAACATCAGAAATGATTTGCAATTGTAAATAAATGTAGATATTGAAGACTTATTACTGTTCATTAAAAGAAAAATGGTAGCTTTGTACATCTTATTTTATCCTTTCATTCCTTGATTCAAGAATAGGTCATTAAAAATATCTTAGCTTGGCTCAGAGGTGCATCCCTGTCATCCTAGACCTGGGAGTCCATGGTAAGCTAATCTTTCTGAGACTGTGGTCAGCTTGGTCCACAGAGTGAGTTCTCTTTGGGTTTGTTCATTAGTTTCTATATTTGTTTGTTTGTTTGTTTAGACAGAATTTATTTGGTGTAAGCTTGGATGTCCTACAGTCACTTTATAGACCTGGCTGGACTCAAATTCAGGCCGCTTCCTCCCTGAGTGCTGGAATTTCAGGTGTGTGCCACCATGCCCAGCTCCAAAGATTGAGTTCTAAAACAGGCGTGCTATGTAGACATATCATGTATTTAAATGATCCACCAAAATGTACTCTATATCTCAAATTATAGGTCCCCCCGCTCAGAGATAGTGCCCAAAAAGCTGGGTCTTGGTATTGGTCCTGGTCCTTGACCTCAGATCCTAGCCCTAGACCCAGCTGTGGCCCCAAAAGTCTGCTGTCAAGTGCTGACTCTGTTGGGCTTTCTCTCTGGGACTCAATCTATCCCAGTAGACCCCCTGGGCACCAACTGCACACCTGGCAGCATCGTCTATAGATGGATGCGCATGCCCAATTCACAGGAAACTCTCAACAAAAACAGGCTCCATAGCTCTTGGCTTAGTCAGGAACACAACCCAGGAATGGCTCCAACCACTGTGGGCAAATGGGGAGGCCCCATCTCCAAATATATCACTTAAGATGAGTAAGCAACACCTTTTTAATAATAATATGAAACCAATAACAATAATGCAACAGTGAAAAACAGCAATTTAAAAATATACAAAATTAAGGCAATCTTTTCTCTAATGGGAATAGGCGCTGGGTGTGCTCAGTCGGTGATTGTACCAACTATATGTCTACCTTGGGCAGTGAGTACACAGGATCAGGTGCCCCCAAGTGCACCACATTGGAGAGAAACAGTAGCTCACTCTCCAAGTCCACAAGGGACTGTGTGTCCTCTGATACTAAAGCTGTAGTTTGCACTGGTCCAGGTTCTAGCAAGACTGGGGGTCCCGCATAGTCCAGCAGCCACCTCACAATGGCCAGTTCCGGGACTCCAGAGAAATCCTGGGGGAATTTCTGCAGCCACTGGGACAAGAACGAGAAGATGGCAGGGTGAGAGCAGGGCAGAGGGACACAGGATTGGGAGCCTGGCCTAGCTTCGCTGCTGCGGGGGGCGGGCATTGGTATACTTTCCTGTCCCTCCCTCTGCTGCTCAAAACCCAGGAGCCTGGTGTGACAGTCCCTAGGGAGAGAACCCCAAAGGTGAGGCTCCTGGCCAAAATTGGCCCTCCACCCTGGCCTCAAACGTCCCTCCCCGCTCACCTCCCCCTCCACCCCAAGCCCACTCACATCGTTGTCTGCTGGTCCCCATCACAGTCTGACCTGAAGGATCTATACCTGTGACAGTCCACGGGGGTGTTACCCCTAAGGCCCTGTGTCCCCAACCCACCCAGACATCTAGAAGGAACTATTATAATCTTCCAGGGTGGGGCATGGGGGTGCTAGGGGCTCCATCCATAACAAACACTGCAAATGGGGTCCAGAATCCTTTACACAAACGGGGAAAGGACGCCCAGGGCATGAGAAAGGGTGGTGTCTGACATTCCCTGGGGAAGGTGAATGGCACCTGCTAGAGCCCCACCTCTGTCCCAATTGCCATGTATGGACATGTCACTTTAAAGGGCTAGGCCCGGCACCTAGGCTGCTGCAACTCCTTCGTCCCGGTTCTGTGTGGGCACAGGCCCTAGGAAACAGCAGGAGGAGGACTGAGGGCTGCCTCCCTGGTGGAGCCGCTCAACTGCCTTTTCAGGATCAGGTCCAGAACCACTCCTGTGGTCGCAAACTTTGGATAAAGGGCCAGAAAGAGTGGTGGGCAAATAGGGGATCATCTGCTTCACGAAGTTCACGCCATCATTGCTGAGCAATGGGGATACCATGCTGGAAGGCTCGCTTCCTTTCTCTCTGAGAAAGGACCAGGGCAGGAGGTAGGCGTGAAGTGTGCAAACCCCGAGGGGCACCAATGACTTCTTTGCCTACACCAAAGCGGGCTTGAAAAGTGTTCCTCAGTGACCCAATAGGAACACTTGCCCAGGCCGCGACCACGGTGGATAGGGGGTGAGAGTGGACCAGAAAGCTCCCCCACCACATAGAGGCCGTGGTTACCTTGGTCTCCCGGTGGGGAACAGGCCAGAAACGTGTCAGTGAGCGCACCATATGTCTCCAGCAGCGGCCCAGGCGACCACCACTGACTTCCAAGAGACCTGAGACCCTGGAAGTCTGGAAGCAGAAGAACAGATTCATCTCTCCAGCTCCTCTGGACAAGCTGGTCTGTCCAGGCAGCTGTTGCTGCTACTGGCTTCTGGTTACCTGGCAACCAGGGTTCCGAGTTCCACCTGGAACAATGCTGAGGAAGCATGGTCACTTCCTGGAGTCACCTGCCCAAGCCTCCCCAACATGGACTCTCCCTGGGAGCCACCAGCCCTGCAGGCTCTGCAACAGTTCCAGAGAGAAATGATGGAGAAGTTGCCTCCCATCACCACTAGAGGGCACAGAGGCACATGAGAGGGTGCAAGGATGAAAAGAAAAGCAGCAACAGAGAGGGATGGCTATCATCCCTCTTTAATCTTTTGTCATTATTATTATTATTATTATTATTATTATCATCATCATCATCATCATCATCATCATCATCATCATCATCATTATCATTCCTTTCTTCTTCCCTAGTATACTTCAAACAAATTCACCTTCTTTCATTTCCCCTATTGAACTAAAATGTTCTCATCTCTCAGCCTTTGAATGTGTATGCTCTTTATCATTTCTGGGGTGTTAGGTCCCTCTTGCTTTCCTTTAGGTTTCATGGTGTAATTTATAGTGATGTAAACATTTCTATGCATGGTCTCTGGGTTTGTTTATGGTGGATTACCCCACAAGACTGTAAGCTTATAGAGAAAGAGTGGTGTTTACATCAATCATTTTTGTGTTTAGGACTTAGCACAGTATTGGGTACCTAATTCACAATTTGTCCTTCTGTGGAAGGACAAATAACCTATTAAACAGTAAATTCCTTTAACAAAATCTTCATAATCTCATAGTACTACAGAATTCCCACCTAAAGGATGGGAGCATGTAGCATCTTATTTGTTAATGCCAGCCATTGTGCCATCTGTAAAAAACTTTTCCTCAAGTCTTTTTATCTTGTTCTGTTACTGCTGTTACTAGGACAGCCTCCTCTATCCCTGTTGCCTTCTCTGTGTTCTCTTTAATTTATCCCATAATAAGTTACTTCCTCTAAGCTTTAGTGAGCTTTAGCATCTGGGTTTATTATATCTAAAGACTATCTGTTTCTGCCTGTTTTGTACAGAAAGCAGGAATACAACTCAGAGGTAGAACATTTGCTTCACATATAGAAGGTAAGGAAGGAGAAGAAAGGGGAGGAGAAAAAAAGGAAGAGGAGAAGTGAAACATTGCTTTTCTTTATGCAGATGCACTTTCTTAAATACAGGGGTTAACAGTCTTCTTGTCTCTGCATTCCAAATAAAGTAGAAATTCCAGATACAGCAACAGTGATACTTATTTGGTGTTAGTTTTTAACCTGATCCTTCTCCTGACATTTACTCTGTACCTGCTTTGTATGTAGTTGGTTTTATGTACATGTTCATTTTCTGGGAAGAATCATTTTTTTTCATTAGGTTTTATGAGAAGTCATATCCTAAGAAAGTGTCCTGGGCTTTTAATCCTACCATACTTATCCCTAGGAGACCATATCTGCAATGGTGATTATGTCCTCTCTGTACATAATTTGATGTTATGACTTCAGGATGCATCTTGAACCTTTTTTTTCAAGAGAATGTTATAAACAAGCCTTAAGCTTAACAGGCATTTGTGCCTCATGAAAAAATTTTCATCATAAAATGTCCTGTCTGAAAAGAACATCTGAGATCATTGTAAAATGCACTCTGTTACTTTCATTTTAGTCATTAACATTATTAGTACTATTTACTGTTCTTCATTATTTTGTTAGAGATCCAAATATGATGACTCAGGTGTAAGAGACTGTGTACACACTGTTAACTAAAAAAATAAAACCACATATTCAAAACAAGTAAAACCTCCAAATATTGATAAGAATTAGGTTTAGATTTAGTGCCCAAAAATAATTCAGTTGAAATGTGGGAAAAACATTGAAACACCATTATTCAGCAAGCATTTAGAGTATATATGTAAATATGATGAAAGGAATGTACACATAAACACAACTTAAAAATTCTTGGCACACGGTATATACTCACTCATATAGACATATAATATAGGATAAACCTACTAAAATCTGTACATCTAAAGAAACTAATCAAGAGGGAGGATCCTGACTAAAATGCTCAATCCCTATCCTGTAAGGCAAAGAGGATGGACATCAGAAGAAGAAGAAAACAGGAAACAAGTTAGGAACCTTCCACAGAGGCCCTCTAAAAGGCTCTGCCCTGCAGACTATCAAAGCAGATGCTGAGACTTATGGCCCATGTTGGGCAGAGTACATGGAATCTTATGAAAGAAGTGGGAAATAGTAAGATCTGGAGAGGACAGAAACTCCACAAGGATAGCAACAGAATGAGAAAATTTGAATACCAGGGTCTTTCCAGAGACTCATACTCCAACCAAGTATCATGCATGGAGATAACCTAGAACTCCTGCACAGATGTAGCCCATGACAGTTAGTGTCCAAGTGGGTTCCATAGTAATGGGAAGAGGGACTGCTTCTAACATAAACTGATTGGCCTGCTCTTTGATCTCAGGCCACAGAGGAAGACAATGCAGCCACTCCTGATGAGACCTAACAGACTAAGATCAGAAGGAAGGAAATGGAGACCTCCCCTATCAGTGGACTTGGGGAGGATCATTCATGAAGAAAGGGAAAAGTAGGTGGGATTAGGAGAGGAGGAAGGAGGGGTTTATGGGGGGATACAAAATGAATAAAGTGTAATTAATAAAAGTTTAAAAAATTAAAAAATATTTAACACAAAAAAAATAAATAAATAATAAAAAAATTCTTGGGCACACATACAAAAAGTGGGACTTCATTAAGATTTTTTTTCATTTTTGTTTTCTTGACAGGAAAAGTTTGAACATGTTCCTCCCCTGTCCTCCTTTTTATTCTCCTCCCCTCCCCTTCCCTTCCCTGCCTTCCTTGCTCAGTGTGAATTTACAAACATTGCACTTGAATGGATGCAGTTCTTCGAAAGCATTGCCAAAAGGACCCCTGCAGCCTCACTTCTAAACTTTGAACCTCAAATGCATTCTAGCTATTTTTTTTCTTGCATTGGTGATTAAGTAAAGCAACTCATTTTCTGGGGCGTAGGGGTAGATACCCAGACATGGTGAATTCCTCATCTACCCCTCCCCGTTCCCCATGCTTACATCCTTTAGCACTTTGGGGAGCACATTGATAGAGGTTCCCCACCCATTCAAACCACAATCAAACATGTGCTTTCTAATATTTTCTAATAAAATTCTTTTAGTTGCCAGTATGAGACCTTGACTAAAAAAGAATTGGCTTCATTCTCAGGTGACAATCTCATAAGTACAGCCAGGCTAATAAGTGACATCTCAAGGTGCTCAGGTGGGTATTCTGTGTACAGTGCTAGTACACAGGCTCAGACCCAGGAGCTCAGTGGAGCCAAGCCTTCCCTATTTGAGTTCGGTTCACTTCCTTGTTGAAGCCACCTATGGGTAAAAAAAAAAAAGAAGTTTGTGGGATTGGGATTGTAGCTCAGTTGATAAGTGGTGAAGCAGAAGAATCAGAAATTCAAGGTCATCTTATAGCTGTTTAGTTTAAGGCCAGGCTGGGCTACAGAGGACCCTAACCAAATAATAATAATAATAATAATAATAATAATAACTACAATACGTTTCAGCTAAGAGCATTATTTGGTGGTCATTGTTCCAAGCCAGAGCTATCCTCAGGTCACCGACCTTCCTCATAGAGATAGCAAGGAGGCAACAAGGTTGAGCCCAGCAAGATTTTCTGTACACAGACCCCTCTCCAACCGAGCCTTCCTAGCCAAATATGTGGAAATATGTGTTCCCACTGATGACCAGAGGTGCCCCAGCTTGTAGTGTTGGGAACATGGGGAAGGCAAAGTCACAATGGAGCACAGCTGTTTGATCACCAGCCCACTGAGACCATCACAAGCAAACAAAATCACAAAAGTACAACAAAGGAAAAAAATGTACTGGGTATAATGTGCTCAAAGAGTATGGAAGAAGAAAATACCAAAACTCAAAACAGTGGCCTGTCTCTCTATGGGCCCTCTATCCTGTTCCATTAGTGGTGACCCACCCCCAAATCAGGCTCCACCCAACTACAGCCGAGTTTGGAATGGTGACCTGCATTCAGCCAGACCAGAGAATGGAGCAGCAACATATCTGTTGATCTCTGTCTACCAGACCACAGGCCAAAGCACCAGCCAAACTCTGCCAGACCAGAGACCACAGCAGCAGGAAATCTCTCCGAGATCAGAGTCCAGAGCAGGGGACACGCCCTGCCAAACCCGAGGCCAGAGTAGTGGATAAGATCTGCCAGACCAGAGACCAGAAAACATTGGCAGAGGTGCCAAGCTTGGGGCTCTACATACTGTATCAATCCCTTGCCACCTCCTTGCCACTCTCACTGGAACTTATGAAGCATGGCTTAAGCCTCCCTGAAATGGGAAAGAATCAGGTCTAGGGGGATAGAAGGATTTTGTCCCATGTCCTCAGTCAGTCCCAGAGACAAAAAAAATGCAGTGAGAGTCAAAACAGTTAAACAAGATACAGACTAGATCCCATTGCTTGTGAAGCAGAAAAATACACAGAGCCAGACAGCAGATCCCACCACTCCTGCAGTGGAAAAATGAAAGTAGGATATCAGTGAATCCCTGATGCAGGAGCTACCTGCATTGTCCTTGTCCAAAGATCCAGAGATCACAGAAAACTGGGTACTCTACCACCCTTTACAGATAGGGGCACATTCATCCTCTCTGAGGTCCAGAGAACACAGAAAAGTGGATGCTCAACTCCCTTTACAGATGTGGCCCTTCAAGGGGGGGTCTGGAATGTCTTCCAGGCTCCCTGTGGCCCACAGTTGTCCAGAGCATCAGCTCTAACCTTTCTGACCACATAGATGCATTTTGCCCCATGGCCCGAAAAAAGAAACTAGAGAAACACAGAGACAGACACAGACAGATACAGACAGAGTGCTCACTTACTGGCTGTTGTTCAGTTCCTTGTGCCCGGGGTGCTTGGGAGTCTTGAGGATCCAATATGAGACCCCACATGTTATGCGCAGATCTTAGGGTCCCCAAAGATCATCAGGAGCTGAACCACATATGTAAGAGCAAAGAATTTTATTTGGGCTTAAGCTTGGTCTCTCCAACATCACCAACAGAGTGGATCAGAGAGCAGAACCCTGAGCAGCTGCATGGCAGGGTTTTGACTGGGGTTTTAGGAAGGACCAGGAAGTTCCAGTTTAACAGTTACAGGACTGGGTGACATTCAGCAATGGCAAGCTTTTTATAAAGTGATTGGCTAGCTAACATAACTAACATTGAGCAAGCTATCTCTAGGCCTCAGGAATGTTAGGTATTTTCTGTGTCACTGAATGTTCTACTACAAGGTTGGTAGGGTGCTCAGCACATATATCCCACTTTAAGATACTTTTCCATCCTTGTGGTTATCCTCAGACTGTTCCTTGGGTAAGGAATCTTACAACATGCCCCAATTCCTGGTGACCTTATGGTAGAGTCACTAGTCTGGTGACCTTTAAGTGACCTTTTAAGGCCTAGTTCTTGGTGTCCTTTGGGAGGTGTCAGATAGGTTCTCTCAGTTCTAAAAGATCCATTTGAATTTTGTGGGGGTTGTAAATGGTATGTCCTGTGTCAGAGAGCACTCCAATATCAAGCTGTGATATAGAAGAGTAGAACTGATGATGTAAAGGATTTACTATTGCTGAGAAACTAGTGGTCCCGTTAGAATTTAGCTGAAGGAAAGCTGCCTGTAAAATACTTCACAGATAAGTAGTATGCTAACCAGGCCTGTTAGAGATTAGGATCCTAGATTATGTAGAAATGTGGCAGGGTGAGGTTTTTTAATTTGTAATTTTCTAACGTGTATTTATTAATTCATGAATGCGAATGAAAACAGACCAGATTGGTGGGTGTTCAATTTGGGTCAGGTTGCTTGATCCAGTGAATATTGAATTTCAAATTAAGGGACTGTCCTATGCCCATATGTCCAATCCTGATTGACACAGTAATGTCAATTCAAATTTGAGACACAGGCTATTGGCTAAAGCTGTTTCTGTCAGGTTACAGGTCTTAGCAGCTAATATTGTACACAGGGGCAAAGTCAAATAGTATCTTATTAATTGCTTTCCCTCTATAAGAGAATGACCTGTGTTTTTCAAAGTCAGTATACCTATGTGTTTTGTTTTTGTTTTTGTTTTTGTTTTTTTTCAACTAAGAGGTTAACAGCACTGGCTGCTCTTCCAGAAGTCAAAAGTTCAATAAACCACTGATAAACCACATGGTGGTGACTCACAACATCTATAATGAGATCTGGTGTTCTTTTCTGGCATGCAAGTATACATGCATGCAGTACACTGTACACATAATAAATGAATATTTAAAATAGTCAGTTGTTGGTATTATTACATTTTGTTTTGTTGATGCATCATTGCTCTAGTCTCTTATTAGTTAATATTCTCTGATAATCCCCAGTCATTAAGAATTTCATTTCTTTTCTCTAGTCTTTGACATTTGTTTTTGTTTAAAGCAATGACTCCTGTAGATAAGGCTTTCACATGTTTTGTAGTTTACATTTTATTTGAGCAATGAATGCTACCTCTAATGTCCAGTGCTTAGAACATAGTTCTGCAACTCTTTTCAGGTGTATCCTGACTGGTCAGTGTGAAGTAAAGAAGACCAGTGAATGAGTGTCCATTGACTTTCCTGGTTTGTTTGTTTGTTTGTTTGTTTGTTTGTTTGTTTGTTTTTGGAGGTGGGTAATTACAACTAAAGAGGGACCTATGTAAGAACTGAGTTCACTGACCTACTTTGAAGCTTTAGTTACAACACAAGAAGGGAGGAGGGAAGATAGCAATGAGTCAGGTAATCAACTTTAGACAGTAAAAGTGAAAACTGTACATTTGGAGGGATTCATATACAGTGAAATCAAGAATATGGATTAGGAGCTGAGCTTGTTTCTGGAAAGCAAATTTCTATAGTTGAACTATAGATCTGGAGAAACTCATGTGGTAATTCCTAACAGGAATGTCCCCTCTGTCCCTGTTTGAAAATGCACAACCTGAGAGGAAAAAAAAAGGTTTGAGTAATAATTGATGTGCCCTAATACATACCTGAAGTACCTGAAGAATATTGGACCATAAGGCCATTTTCAACTTTTAAAAATAATTTTTGAGATTATAATGAAATCATTTCATCCTTCTCTCTTCTCTCTACTCTTACATCTCAAATGCTGGGATGAATCGTTAAGGAGGCTACTTAACAATCAAAGCAGACGTGGCTGTCAGATTCTCCCTGCATCCCTCAGTCCTCACCTGTTATAAGGTATGGGTGTCATACACAGATCTCTAGCCCAGGAGTTGAGTTGCCCTCCTCCCAGCTGTCCTTACTATGTATTCTAAATGTTTTGGTTACTTGGTCTTTTTCATTTGTCGTTTATCCTCCTGGCCCTTTGTTCAGGCTCTCCACTTCTCTTTCTCCTCTCTTCTCACATAGCTCAGGGTCATGTCAACTCTAGACTGTCCCAGATTTCCCTGTGTCTGACTATGTTCTCTCGTCTATCTATAATAAACTTTCTACTCCAACATACGTAGGAACAGCCACATCCTTTTTGTTTTATATCTCATTTTCATTGAGCTCCCATTAACTACTCCTTTCTTTCAAATTCATGGCCATTTGTTTCTTTATTGGTTGTTACTCTTTGGCTTTGACTGAAGTTTGGCTGATGGACTTCCCAACTATGAGGTAGAGATGAATTCACTGGACACTGAGTGTGTAACATAAATTACCTGTATCTTGGAAAATGAACAGGTGCCCTGGGAGAGTGGAAGATTGAATTTTAAATCATTTCCAAGATGAGGGTGTTGGAGGATATTTGATCCCAGGGTGATCCCTGAGATTGTGAACTGTAAAAACCCGTGCTTTGTTTGGTGTGGGTGAGCCCTAACACAAATCTTAATTCCAAGAATTTACAATTTATTGTAAACAGGTGATTACGGTATGGTTCCGTCAGCCCTAGAACATGCCTTTAATTCAAAAGCTCTCTGTGCACAGGATTTAATAGTGTTAATTCTAGGTCAAGAGGCAAAGCAAGAAACCAGCTGACAGATATTAAAGAGTAAGTGGAACTTTCAGCTGAAATATATTTAAGACAGAGGGTAAAAGTGGAAGGAGTTTTAGCTTTGTAGATTTTGGGCTTTTTGAACTTTGAGCTAGAAGCCTTTGGCCTTGGGTTCCTTTAGCCTATCCTCCCTGAGCTGTCATCTGAACTGGTGAGCTTTTGGGGCTTTTTCCTCTTAGAATAGCAGGTGAATAGCAGGGTCAGATGGATGCTTTCTTTGCCTCTCTGCACTAGCAGGTTTTAAAATCGAATAATTGGGATTTTCATTCTTTTATAACAACACTAGGTTTCTGTGTGCCCATAGGGTTTAGGACAAAGCTAGAATGCCTCTGCTATCTGCATCATTTGATCTTTGATCCACTGGTAGAGGAGCTACTACTGTCCTGAGACTCAGCTCTATTGTTCAAGATAATGATGTACTCTGGGCAGGCCTAACAATCAGGAGCAACAGTGGGAGGTAGTTTATGGGTTTGTTCTGGGATTTTCCTCTGATGTAGCTCTAAAGATCTGTGAGTGAGACCAGACCATGTCATGCTGAGTGTGGGGCCATTGGCCCCAGGCCAGGAAGAGCAGGCTGCTGAGCTATCACAGCCTGTTCTGCTTTGAAAGAGATGGACTGTAGTTCAGACTGTGGTTCAGGCTGTGGTTCTGTTGGTCTCCATGTGGTGATCTCGGCAGAGACCCTTGGCCTCCAACCCTTCTTGAGTGTCCAGAGAAGTGAGGACTTTGTGGCCTGGGCAGTAGAAAGTTGTGGTGCTTATAATATCACTTTCTAGTGTGCACACACATGCATTGGTTTTGCAGTGGACAGATTGGAAAACTGAAGTTCTCATTTCTAGAAATGATGAAAGTTGTATTCCACATACAGCTTTGAGTAACAAATTTTACAAATCGTTTTGAAACTGGAAGAAAATAGGTGGTGGTGCTCATCTTTCAGGAATACTTGATTATGTTTTTTTTTTTTTTTTTAACTTTCAACTACCACCAGTCACAATGGCATGCTTTAGAGAAATTCAATTCCAGGGTACAAAATGAATTTCTGAGATGCAGAATTTTGTCAGGTGTTCCTGGTTTTAGGTAAGTGGATAGGGCAGATTCCACATCTTGTGACATAATCCATGCATCAGAAAACATATTAAATTATTCTCCAACATTGCTTTGTGTGTGACTTTTGGCAAGGGCTGGGATGTGCCTGAACCCACCAGGGAACATGAGGGACTACAAGCCATAGCTTATCTTTATGATCAACTCCATTTTCCACTTCCAGAACTCTCTGGAAAGGAGGTTAGTAGTAGATGGAGGGTTAGAAATATAACAGTTTAGGTGTCACTTTGAGTTTGTCTCGTGTGATTTGTGAAATCTGTGTTTATTTGATTTTTATTAAAAAACAATCAAAGTTATCTCTGGTCCAGTGCACATTTTTCATGTTAGAGTTTCCTTAGGTCTTTTCATGTAAACTTGGCTATATTTTAGGCTTATGTTTTTGACTTTTTCTCTCACCCCTTCATTCTTTCACAAACACTGTATACGTTCTTAATTATTGAAGTTTGTGGTAAGTACAGAAGTCACATAATGCCAGAAGATTATGAGATTCATGACAATAGAATCATCCCTCATTTTTCTGTTTTCCTCTGTTTCTTACCAGGTGACTTTTCTGATATGAGATAGAGATTTTGGATTGTTCCTTAGCAATCCCATAAAGACAATTTGCACTATGTCTGTAGAAGGCAGAAGAGACAACATGAAGGTGAGTGATACCAGTTGGACAGTTTATTCTTTCCTTTTGACAATTTCTTTTGGTGATCTGTCATTTTCTTCAGAAGTTTCATGTGTCCAGTTGTCTCCATATTCATTAGTTGGAAGATTTTATTCTCCTGAAAAGATTAAATCAAAACCCTGCCCCATCCCTAATTCAGGGGAGAGGGTCCTACCTTTTTAGGCATGTTATATCTTTTATAGGGCAAATTGGTTTTTTGGAAATAGAAAAAGTATAATATCTCAATTAAAGTTAAAAGATCTTTGAAAGTTTATAAATATACCTTAAAGTGTATTTATTTCTAGATAATAAAGTGCATTCACTTTGATTTTCAGCCTGTCTTTTACATGTAGCTTTTAAATGAAATCAATGTAAATCATATGTGCCTGCCTCTGCTTCCCAGGTGGTATGTAAAAGGCATGTGCCTCCCAAATGCTGGGATTAAGGCTGTGAACCACCAACACCCTGTCATTGTAACTCCTGAATTCAGAAAACAACTAATTAATAGTGAACTGCTTGTCTCTGCTGGGATTAAAGGCACTGTCTGTCACTACACTGCTCAAAAATTTTATATTCACTCCAAATTATTCCATCTCAAACAAGTTTATAACTTTGAATTTACTTAAAACATTTAAACCTCTTAACTGTTTTTCATATGAAACAACAAAAGTATCCTTTTTATTTAAGAAGAAAAAACTAGTCTTTATAAGTTTGTGTGGACTCAATGACCAAGCTGTCTGATGAACAGTTACCTCTGCTTATTCAGGGGATCTCCACTATTCAAATCTAATCATTATCAATTTTGATAGGATCCACCATTCCTTTCCTGTGGAGACATTTAGTTTTACCTGTGAAGACACAGTTCAACAGTTTCTCATTGTCTACTCCTTTTAGTTTTGTTTACTTCTTTTTGTTGTACAGTATTTAGGTGTGCTGTTAAGTTGCTAGTAAGAGATCTTGCAGATTATTTTTTCTAAATGTACTTAGTGCTATGAACTGTCTTCTGGTCAACATTTCTATTGTGTACTATGAGTTTTGATATGTTATATATTCATTTCATGGAATTATTGCAAGTTTCTTATATCTTTTGATACTTCCACTGTTCAAGTATATCATCTTTGGAGAACAATGTATGAGTTGCTGAGAAGATGGAACAATCTTTTGTGCTTGGGTGGATGTTCTGTAAACATCATTTGGGTATATTTAGTTTTTTGATGTTAGTTAGCTGGAGCATTTCTCTGTTTAGTTTGGTCAGGAGTGTCCATTGGTGAGAGTGATATATTGAAGTCTTCCTCTATTGGTTTATGAGGGCCAGGATGTGATGCAAGCTGCAGAAGTGTTTCTTTCATAACTTGGGTGCTCTTAGGTTGGGGGCATAGATGTTAAGTGTTGAAATGTTATATTGCTGGATGTTTTATTTTAATATGTCATGTCATTTGCCATCTTTTGATTAGTTTTTTTGGAAACTGTTTCGTTACATATTAAAATTTCTATACAAGCTTGATACTCTAGTCCATTTATTTAGAATATCTTTTTCCAACCCTTTACCTTGAGATAATGTCTATCTTGATGTGAAGCTTTGTTTGTTGTACTTAGAAGAAGGGTGGATTCTATTTTATCATCAATTTTGTGAGTCTGTGTCTTTTTATTGGTGAATTTGGGTTGATGTTATTATGAAATATCATTGAACAGTGATTGTTATTTTTGTGGTGGTGGTGGTTTTAGCACCTTGAGTGGGGCTGTATTTATAGATACATATTATTTAAAATTGGCCTTTTTATGGAACATCTTATTTTCCCCATTTGGTGATTGAAACTTTCTGGGCATGGTTAGTAATTTGTATTGTATTGTATTGGTTTCTGCAGTTTTTTAGAGTCAGAAGCACTCTGTCTAAGCCCTTCATCTTCTAGCATTTTTACTGAGAATACAGGATTAATTCCAAGAGATCTGCCTTTTTTGTTTTTTGCTTGGTTTTTGTTTGTTTTGGTTTGTCGGATTGGTTGGTTAGTTTGGTTTGTTTGTTTGTTTTCAGCTGCAGCTTTTCATATTCTTTCTTCGTTCTGTATATTTAGAGTTTTGATTATTCTCTGGTAAGAGGACTTTCTTTTCTGATCCAGTATCTTTGGTATTTTGTATGCTTCTTGTGCTTTGATAGACATCTTCTTCTTTAGGTTAAGAAATTTTTCTTGTATGATTTTGTTGAAAATGTCTACTGGACCTTTGATCTCATCCTTCTTCTTCTAATCTGATTATCAGCATGTTGTGTGTTGTCATAATGTTTCAGAGTTCCTGGATGTTTCCTGAAAGTTTGTATGTAGACAGGCTGGTTTTGAACTTCTAGCTCTAACTCCAGTCGAGTGTTGGGCTTAAATGTAGGCCAACATGCCTGGCATCAACATCACCATCATTGGCTGCTGAGCATGGAATATATGGTTTTAGGTATTTATTTTGTTTTGTTTTGTATATGTAAGCATAGGCTATTGTGTTGATTTTCATCAACATCATGCATTTGAAATTTGGCAGGGAGTATATTTAATTTCTTAGGATGGCATTTAATGATGACACTAACACTATCTGAGCTTTCTGAGTCATTGAATTGTGGGTTTGTGACACTCTCCTTACCTGTTGTATTTGGGTTTTTTTAACTTTTATTTGTTTGTTTTATTCCCATTTAATTCATTTTTAATTTAAATTTGTTTTTTTTTAATTTATTTTCTGACATGAACTCGAGTCTTTGATTACCTCCTCCTGAGTGTTGCAGTCTTGCAATGCCACAGAGGAAGATGATGCAGCCATCCTTGATGAGACCTGATAAGCTAGAAGGGAAGGAATTCCTCCCCAATTAGGAGACTAGAGAAAGGGCATAGGGGCAGAAGAAGGAGGGTCGGTGGGCCTGGGAGGAGATGAGAGAGGGGGCTATGGCAAGGATACAAAGTGAACACATTGTAATAAATAAATTAATTAAATTAAAAAATAATTTATCCACTTAACATCCCAATTGTAATCTTCTCCCTTGACTCTTCCTTGTCTCACCCTCCATTCTTATTTCCCCTTACCCCATTTCCTATATCTCAGATACAGGGAGCCCTCCTATACTACCATGTGAACCCAGCCTGTCAAGTCTCAGTGGAACTGTCTGCATCCTCTTCCTCTGTGGCATAGCAATGCCCCCTCCGCCAAGGGGAAGTGAGCAAATAGCAGACAAGAGGGTCCATGTCAAAGACAGCACATTCTCCCCTTACTATGGATCGCACATGGAGACTGAGCTGCCTATCAGCTACATCTGAGCAGGGGTCTGGTTCCTCTTCATGAATGGTCTTTGGTGGGTGCATTAATCGCTCCAAGTCCCCATGGGCCCAGATTTGTTGTCCTTGTTGGTCTTGTTATGGAGGTCCTGCCAGCTCTGGGTCTTTCTATCCTCCCACTCTCTCCTATGATTCCCTGTGCTCTACCCAAAGTTTGGCTGTGAGTCTTAGCATTTGCTTTGATCCCCTGCTGGGTAGAGCCTTTCAGAGGACATGTATGTTAGGCTCTCATGTGGTTCCCTCTCCTCAGACACTTCTGATGTAGATTCTATTTGCCCTTTTGAATAAGAATTGACCATCCTCCATAGGGTCCTCTTTTTATTTACTTCCTTTAGGCCTGTGGATTGTAGTATGTTTATCCTGTATTATGGCTATTATTCACTTACCATGCATGTCTTTCTGGTTTTGGAATAAGTCACTTAGGATGATCATTTCTAGTTCCGTCCACTTGCCTGAAAATTTCATGGTTTCCTTTTTTTTTTTTAATACCTGAGTAGCATTCCATTGTCTAAATGTACCACAATTTCTGTAAAGCAATTGTTCAGTTGAGAGACATGTAGGTTGTTTCCTGATTCTGGCTATTATGAATATAGATGCTATGAACATAGTTGAGCAAATATCTTTGTTGAATGGTAGAGCATCTTTTTGATATATGCCCAGGAATGGTATAGCAGGGTCTTGAAGTAACACTATTTCCAATTGTCTGAGAAAGCATCAGATTGATTTCTAAAGTGGTTGTATAAGTTTGCACACCCACCAGCAATGGAGGAGTGTTCCTCTTCACATTCTCACTAGCACATGCTGTCACTTCAGGTTTTGATCTTAGCCATGATGGGTTTAAGATGGAATGTCAGAGTAGTTTTGATTTGCATTTCCATGATGACTATTGATATTTAGCATTTATTTAAATGTTTTCCACCATTTGATATTCCTCTGTAGAAAATTCTCTGTTTAGTTCTGTACCCCAGTTTGAAAGTGATTATTTGGTTTGTTGAAGTTTAATTTATAGAGCTCTTTATATATTTTGTTTGTTATTTATAGAGCTATTTATAGAGCTTTCTGTTTTTTGTAGGATTGGAGAAGGTCTTTCTCAGGCTGTAAGCTGTTATTCTGTTCTATTCACAAAGTTCTTTGCTTCATAGAATCTTTTCATTTCATGAGATCCTATTTATTAATTATTGATTTTAGAGCCAGTGCTCTTGGTATTCTGTTTGGGAAGTTATCTTCTATGACAATGAGATCAAGGCTCTTTCCCACTTTTTCTTCTAACAGATTTAGCGTATCTGGTTTTATGTTGGAAGTCTTTGATCAACTTGAACTTTAGTTTAGTGCAGGGTGATAAATACGGATCTATTTTTATTTTTCCACATGTGGACTTCCAGTTAGACCAGCACCATTTGTTGAAGATGCTGTCCTTTTTCCATTGCATGGTTTTGGATTCTTTGACAAAAATCAAATGTCCATCGGTGTGTGGGTTTTTTTATGGGCCTTCACTTTAATTCCATTTATCCACCAGTCTGTTTTTATTCCAGTACCATGCAGTTTTTATTACTATTGATTTATAGTAGAGCTTGAGAGCAGGGGTGGTGATACCTCCTGAAGAACTGCTATTGTACAGGATTATTTTAGCTATTCTGGGTTTTTTTATTTTTCCATATAAAGCTGAGAATTCTTTTTTCAATGTCCAGGGGGAATTGTGTTGATATTTTGATGGGAATTATCATTGAATCTGTAGATTGTTTTTTTGTAAGATGGCAATTTTGACTATGTTGATCCTACTGATCCATGAGCATGAGAGATATTTCTATCTTCTGGTATCTTTTTCAATTTCTTTCTCCAGAGTCTTGAAGTTGTTGTTGTGTTTTATATATATATATATATATAAACATATATATATATATATGTTTTTCACTGGCTTGCTGAGGATAACACCAAGATACGTCAGGTTTTTTTTCCTGCCTATTGTGAAGGGTTTTGTTTTCCTAATTCTTTCTCAGTCCATTTGTCTTTTGCATACAGGTGTGCAACTGATTTTTTTGAGTTAACTTTTTATCCAATCACTTTCAACTGTAGGAGCTCCGTACAGTAGAATTTTGGGGTCACTTTTGTTACCTGTCATATCATCTGTTAAGAGCCATACTTTGACTTCTTCCTTATCAATTTGTATCCCCTTGATCTCCTTTAGTTGTCTTATTGCCCTAGATAGGACTTTGAGTACTGTATTGAAGAGATTTGGAGAGAATGTGTGGCCTTGTCTTGTCCCCGAGTTCAGTGGAATTGATTTAACTTTCTTTCCATTTAGTTTGATGTTAGCTATAGGATTGCTGTACATTGTCTTTACTATTTTTATATCTGTGCCTTTGTCCCCAGTCTCTCCAAGACTTTAAACAAGAATAACTGTTGGATATTGTCAAATGCTTTTTTGGCTTCTAAGGAAATCATCTGGTGCTTTTTTTTCCAATTTGTTTAAATGATGGATTAAGATTCCATATATTGAACCATCCCTGCATGCCTGGGATGAAGCCTACTTAGTCATGTTGGATGACATTTTTGGTATGTTCTTGGATTTGGTTTATCGTTAATTTATTGAGTATTTTTGCATCATTGTTCATAAAAGAGATTGGTCTGAAGATCTCTTTCTTTTTTGGGGTCTTTGAGGATTTATCAAGGTGACTGTGGTCTTACAAAAGGAATTTGGTCATGTTGCATCCATTTCTATTTTGTGGAATAATTAGAAGAATATCGGTTTTCACTCTTCATATAAGGTCTTGTAGAATTCTGCTCTGAAATCATCTTGCCCTTGGCTTTTTTGTTGTTGTTGTTGGTGGTGGTGGTGGTGGAAGGATTTTGATGGCTGCTTCTATTTATTTAGGCCATATAAGACTATTTAATATCTTTACCTGATTTTGATTCAACTCTGGTAAGTGGAATCTAACAAGAGAATTGTATATTTCATTTAGATTTTTCAAATTTTGTGGCATATAGGCTTTTGACATAAGAGCTAATGGTTCTTTGGATTTTCTCAGTGTCTGTTATCTCTCTCTCTTCCTTTCAGACTTTGTTGATTTGGATAGTGTCTTTCGGCCTTTTACTTAGTTTGGCTAAGAGTTTGTCTATATATTCGATTTTCTCAAAGAACTAGCCCTTGGTTTCATTGATTCTTTGAATTATTCTCTTTGTTTCTAATTTATTGATTTCAGCCCTGACTTTGGTTATTCCTAGTGGTCTACTCCTGTTGGGTGTGTCTGCTTTTTTTCTAGGGCTTTCAAGTGTGCCATTAAGTTGCTTGTATGGGATGTCTTCAATAGCTTATGAAGGCCTTTACTGCTATTAAAAGTCCTCTTAGGACTGCTTTCATTGCATTCCATGAGTTTGGGTATGATGTACCTTCATTTTCATTGAATTGTAGGAAGTTCTTTCTTTATTTCTTCCCTGACCTAGATTTCATTGAGTAGGGAGTTGTTCAGTTCCCACATGTGTGTAGGCTTTTTATTATTTCTGTTATTTTTGAGGTTTGTCTTTCGTCTATCATGGTCTGATAGGATATAAGATATTATTTCAATCTTGTTGTATCTGGTTTGTTACCTACTGTATGGTCAGTTTTGCAGAAGGGTCTGTGAGGTGCTGAAAGAAGATATATTCTTTTCTGTTTGGGTTAAAAAATTCTCTAGGTATCTCTTAGGTCCATTTGATTCATGACATCCATTAGTGTCATCATCTCTCAGTTTAAGTTCTTTTCCATTGCTCTGTCCCTTGATGATAGTGATTTGTTGACCTCTCCAATTATTAATGTATGGCAATTGATATGTTCTTTAAGCTTTATTAATGTTTATTTTACAAATGTGGTTGTCCTTTTATTTGGAGCATTGTTCAGAATACAGATGCGATATTGGTGGAATTTTCCTTTGATGAGTATGAAGTATCCTTCCTCATTTCTTTCTTATTTATTTTTTATTTAGGAGCAATAATTGATATCTCAATATTTCAAAGTTTGAAAATATGTGTAACAGCATAGTTTTTTTAAAAAAATCTTTCAAAATTTTATTGTTTTCTTTTAAAATTTTTATTGATAACAGTTTATTCACTTTGGATCCCTCCTGTACCTTCCTCCTTTCTCCCCTCCCAATCCTACCCTCCATCTTCCCCTCCCATGTCCCTTTCCCAGTCCACTGATAAGGTTGGTCCTCCTCCCCTTCAATCTGATCCTACTCTATCAGATCTCATTAGAAGTGGCTGCATTGTCTTCTGTGGCCTGGCAAGGCTGATTCCCCCTCAATGAGAGGTGATCAAAGAGCGGGCCAATGAGTTCCTGTCAGAGACAGTTCCCTGTCCCCATTACTATGAAGCCCATTTGCATACTGAACTGCCATAGGCTACCTTTTGTGCAGGGGTTTCAGGCCATCTCCATGAGTGGTCCTTGGCTGGCGTATCAGTTTCAAAAAAGACCCATGTGCCCAGAATTTTTGGAACTGTTGCTGTCCTTGTAGAGCTCCTGTCATCTCCAGGTTTACTATCTCCCAGTTCTTCCATAAGATTCCCTGCACTTTGCCCAAAGTTTGGCTCTGAGTCTCAGCATCTGCCTTGATACCCTGCAGGGTAGAGCCTTTCAAAGGCCTTCAGTGGTAGGCTCCTGTCCTGTCCCTGTATTCTCCCTCATCTGATGTCCATCCTCTTTGCCTTTCTGCATGGGGTTTGAGCATCTTAGCCAGCATACTCCTTCCTGATTAACTTCCTTAGTTGTACAGATTTTAGTATTTTTATCCTATATTTTATATCCTATATCCACTTGTGAGTGAGTATATATCCTGTGAGTCTTTCTGCTTCTGGGATATCTCATTCAGGATGATCTTTTCCACTTCCCACCATTTACCTGCAAATTTCATGTTTTCCTTATTTTTCATTGCTGAGTAATATTACATCGTATAGATATACCACAATTTCTATATCCATTCCTCAACTGAGGGCCATTTGTGCTGTTTCCAGCTTCTGGCTATTCCAAAAAAGCTACTACAAACATAGTTGAGTAGATGTCCTTGCTGCATACTTGAGTGCCCTTTGGATATATGCTTAGGATATATGCTTAGGATGAATCTTGAGGAGGCGCTATTCCTAATTGTCTGAGAAAGTGCCAGGTTGATTTGCAAAGTGATTGTATAAGTTTACATTCCCACCAGCAATGAAGAAGGGTTCCCCTTTCTCCAAATCCTATCCAGCATGAGTTGTCACTTGAGTTATTTGTCTTAGTCATTTTGATGGGTGTAAGGTGAAATCTCAGGGTGGTTTTGATTTGCATTTCCATGATGACTGAGAATGTTGAACATTTTTTAAGTGTTTCTCTGCCATTCTATATTCCTCTATTGAGAATTCTCTGTTTAGCTCTGTACCCCATTTTTTAATTGGGTTACTTGATTTGTTGGTATTTAACTTCTTGTAATCTTTGTAAATACTGGACATTAACCCTCTGTCAGATATAGGGTTGGTGAAGATCCTTTCCCAATCTGCAGGCAGTCATTTTATTTTGACAACAGTTTCCTTTGACTTATAGAAGTTTTTCAGTTTCAGAAGGTCCACTTATTGATTGTTGCTCTTAGAGCCTGTACTGTTGAAATTCTGTTCAGGAAGTTGTCTCCTGTTCCAATGACTTCAAGGCTCTTCCTCACTTTTTCTTCTAACAGGGTTAGTATGTCTGGTTTTATACTGAAGTCTTTGATCCACCTGAACTTTAGTTCTGTGCAGAGTGATAAATATGGAACTATTTGCATTTTCCTACGTGTAGACATCCAGTTAGACCAGCACCATTTGTTGAAGATGCTATCTTTTTTCCACTGTATGGTTTTGGCATCTTTGTCAAAAATCAGGAGTCCATAGTGTGTGGGTATATTTCTGGGACTTCTATCTGATTCCGTTGATCCTCCAATTGGTTTCTATACCAGTACCATGTGGTTTTTATTACTGTTGCTCTATAGTAAAGCGTAAGAACAGTGATGGAGATACCTCCAGAAGATCTTTTATTATGGAGGATTGCTTTAGCAATTCTGGGTTTCTTGTTATTCCATATGAAGTTAAGCATTTTTCTTTCAAGGTCTGTAAAGAATTGTGTTGGTAATGTGAGAGGAATTGCATTAAATCTGTAGATTGCTTTTGGTAAGAGGACCATTTTTACTATGTTAATCCTTCCAAGCCATGAGCACGTGAGTACTTTCTATCTTCTGATATCTTTTTATAATTCTTTCTTTAGAGAATTTTTTTGAATTTTTTTCATACAAGTTTGTGCCTTCCTTGTTTTGGGTCCCACCAAGGTACTTTATGTCCTTTGCGACTATTGTGAAGGGTGTTGTTTACCTAATTTCTTTCTCAGCCCTTTTGTCTTTTGTATACAGGAGGGCTACTTTTTTTTAGTTGATTTTGTATACAGCCACTTTGCTAAAAGTGTTTGTCAGCTTTAGGAGTTCCCTGGTAGAATTTTGGGGGTCACTCAGGTATACTGGGCAGCCTTGTCTTGTTTCTGATTTCAGTGGGATTGATTTAAGTTTCTCTCAATTTAGTTTGATGTTGGCTATAGGTTTGCTGTATATTGCTTTTACTATATTTAGGTATGTGCCTTGTATCCCTGATATCTCCAATACTTTAAACATGAATGGATGCCGGATTTTGTCAAATGCATTTTCAGCATCTAAGGAGATTATCATATGGTTTTTTTCTTTCAGTTTGTTAATATGGTGGATCACATTGATGGATTTCTGTATATTGAACCACCCCTGCATGCCTGGAATGAAGCCTACATGGTCATAGTGAATGATATCTTTGATGTGTTCTTGTATTTGGTTTGCAAAGTATTTTGTTGAGTATTTTTGCATCAATGTTCATATGGGAGATTGGCCTGAAACATGCTTTTTTTTGTTGGGTCTTTGTGAGGTTTAGGTACCAAGGTGACTGTGGCTTCAATGAATAAGTTTGGTAGTGTTCCTTATGTTTCTATTTTGTGGAATAGATTGAAGAGAACTGGTGTTAGCTCTTCTTTGATGGTCTGGTAGAATTCTACACTGAAACCACCTGGCCCTGGGCTTTTCGTGAATCTGAGAATTTTGATGAATGCTTCTATTTCCTTAGGAGATATAGGACTATTTAGTTGATTTACCTGGTCTTGATTCAGCTTTGGTAAGTGGAATTGATCAAGAAAATTGTCCATTTTATTTAGATTTTCAAATTTTGTGGCATAGAGACTTTTGAAGTAAGTCCTAATTGTATGGATTTCCTCAGTGTCTATTGTTTTCTCCCCCTTTACTTTTCTGATTTTGTTAATTTGAATGGTGTCTCTCTGCCTTTTAATTAGTTTTGATAAGGGTTTGTCTATCTTCCTCATTTTCTCAAAGAACAAGCTCTTGGTTTCATTGATTCTTTTAATTGTTTTATTTGTTTCTAATTGATTGATTTCAGCCCTGAGTTTGATTATTTCCAGTCATCTATTCCTTTTTCGTGTGTCTGCTTCTTTTTTTTCCCCCTAGGGCTTTTAGGTAAGCCATTAAGTTTCTTAAATGAGATGTTTCAAATTTCTTCTTGAAGTCACTCAGTGCTATGAACTTTCCTTTTAGCACTGCTTTCATCGTGTCCCATAAGTTTGGGTATCTGGTGTCTTCATTTGCATTGAATTCTAGGAAGACTTTAATTTCTTTCTTTATTTCTTCCCTGACCCAGCTGTCATTTAGTAGTGAGTTGTTCAGTTTCCATGTTTGTATAGGCTTTCTGATATTTCTGTTGTTGTTAAGGTCCAGCTTTATTCCATGGTGATCAAATAGGATACAAGGGATTATTTCAATCTTCTTGTATCTGTTGAGGCTTGCTTTGTAATCAACTATATGGTCTGTTTTGGAGAAGGTTCCATGAGGTGCTGAGAAGAAGGTAAATTCTTTTGTGTTTGAGTGTAAGGTTCTGTAGATGTCTGTTAGGTCCATTTGATTCATGACCCCGTTAGAGATATTGTTTCTTTTTTTCTCTGTTTTGTCAACCTGTTCTTTTTTGAGAGTGGGATGTTGAAGTCTCCCACTATTAATGTATGGTGATCTATGTGTGGTTTAAGTTTTATTAATGTTTCTTTTATAAACATGGGTGCCTTTGTATTTGGGGCATGGATGTTCAGGATTGTGATATCTTCCTGGTGAAATTTTTCCCTTGATGTGTATGAAGTGTCCTTCCCCATTTCTTTTTTTATTAATTTTGTTTGAAAGTCTATTTTATCATATATTAGAATGGCTACTCCTGCTTGATTCTTGGTTCCATTTTTTTGGAAAAATGTCTACCATAACTTTACCCTCAGGTAATATCTTGTGACTTAGGTGTGTTTCTTGTATGCAGCAGATTGTTGGGTCTTATTTAGGCATCCATTCTGTTAGTCTGCATCTTTTTTATTGGAGAATTGGGTCCATTGAGAGAGATTAATGACCAGTGGCTGTTAGATCCTTTGGTTTTGATATTGACTGTGATAGTAAGTTTGTGTGCTTGGCTCATTTTTGTTTTGCTGTAGTGAGATTAATTATTTCCTGTGTTTTCTTGAAAGTAGTTGGTTTCTTGGGTTGTATTTTTCCATCTAGTGTCTTCTGTAACACTGGATTTGTGTGTAGGTATTGTTGAAATTTGCTTTTGTCGTTGAAAATCTTGTTTTCTCACTCTATGAAGACTGAGAGTCTATGAGGGTATAGTAGCCTGGGCTAAAATCTATGTTCTCTTAGGGTCTGGATGATATCTGTCCAGGCCCTTTTAGCTTTCATAGTCTCTGTTGAGAAGTCAGGTGTGATTCTGATGGGTTTGCCATTATATGTTACTTGGCCTTTTTCCCTTGCAGCTTTTAGTATTTTTCTTTGTTCTGTATACTTACTGTTTTTATTATTATGTGGTGGGAGGATTTTCTTTTCTGGTCTATTTTATTGGGTGTTCTGTAGGCCTCTTGTGTTCTTATAGACCTCTTCCTTAAGTTGGGGATTTTTTCTTTTATGATTTTGCTGAAAATATTTTCTGGGCCTTGTAGGAGGGAATCTTTTTCCTCTATTCCTATTATTCTTAGGTTTTGTCTTTTCATGTTTTCTTGGATTTCTTGGATGGTCTGTGTCAAGAATTTTTTAGATTTAACATTTTCTTTGATGGATACATCGATTCCTTCTATTGTGTCTTTCACAGTTGAGATTCTTTCTTCCATCTCTTATAGTTATAACCATCTCAATAGGTTGTGCTTACCTCTGTAGTTCCTGTTTTCTTCCCTAAATTCTTTCTCTCCAGAATATCCTTCATTTGTGTTCTTTCATTTTTTTTCCAATTTTATCTTCAGATATTGAGCTGTTATGTTGAATTACTTCACCTGTCTGACTGTATTTTCCTTCAATTCCTTCAGCTGTTTGTTTGAACAATCCTCTGTTTCTTTAATTTCTTTCAGTGATTTAAGTATTTCTTCTGTAAAGGCCACAAATTGTTTGGCTGGAACTTCCTGTATTTCTTTATGGATGGCCATAATCTCTTTGTCTTTATCTTCTTCCATTTCTTTGCAGATCTTGATAAACTGACTATCTTCCTCTCGTTCTTTACATAGTTTATTTGTTTCCTCTATTATTCTCTTCTTAAGCATAGATGTAAGGTTATCTTCTCGAATTTCACTTATGCTAGTGTGTCCAGGGCTACTTGCCCCAGGATAACTGGGTTCTGGAGATGCCATATTGCTGTATCTTTTGTTCTTTGAGATTTTACACTCTACCCATTTGGCTATCTTAGGTGTTGGGTGTTTGTTTCTGGTGCTTCCTAGAATCTTGTGGTGTGGAGAATCCCCTTGGCAGGAAGGTAATTTTTCCCAAAGGAGGCTTCCTCAGATTTTGGGGTACGGTCACTGAATGGCAGGTGTTTTTCAGGAATTGCCACAGACGTACAGACCTGAGTGGTAATTGTGGTCTATATTAGTCAAGGGGGCTCTCCTCTCACCCAGAGAAGTCCTGGAGACAGCTGTCTTGCTACTGGGTTTCTTGATGTAAATTTAGTGAGCTGCTTCTGTAACCTGGGTGCCCCGGGATTTGGTCAGTTTAGTTAGAGATAACTGGTTGTCCCTTGGGGAAGTATCTGGGGGTTGATCTCAGGGAACCCAGGCTTCTGGAGGTCTGAGTTTGGAGCTCTGTGCTCCTGTACCCAAGTGGTAATCAGTGACACATGAGCATTACTCTCATGTGTGCAGCAAGAGGCTAGAGTGTGGAGCCTGTGTATAACCAGAAACTTTTTTGGAGCTAGGTGTCCTGAGGTAGGGCCAGATATTTTCCCCACCTTTGGGTTTTCTCCCAATAGGAAGACTCAGTCTGTGGTGTTTGACGTGGTGTGTAGAATACGTAGGCACTTGCCAATGATGGCTCCAAGCTGGTGACTGGGAAAGAAGCTGAGAGCTTTTCCAAGAATGTTTCTGTGTGTGGTGGTGGTAGTGTGTGTGGGGGGAGTTGGCTGAGTGCTCTAAGCTGGGACCTTCTATTTCTCTGCCTGTGGAGTTTTCTCCAGACAGGGAAACCCAGCCTCTGTGTCCTGGGGCACACAGTTCTGTCTGTGATGGAGAGCAGGGAATGCAGGACTAGCGGCTGGAGGCCCACTCAGGCCTGGTGGCTGTGCATCCACCAGTCTGTAGGACCTTTCCAGTGATAGACTGGGTGACCTGAGGTCAGTCTTGCTTTCTTTTTCCTTATGTGTGTGTGTGTGTGTGTGTGTGTGTGTGTGTTTGACTGGCGCTCCCAGTCTCTGGTGCCGTGGAGCACACAGTTTGGCCTGGGAAGGTGATCAGGACACACAGGTGTATCCTGCACCTGGGATATTTTCAGGGTTCTCACTGAGTGACCTGAGAGAGGAATTGAGTGATTCCCATACCACGGAGTTTCCTCTCACCTTGGAAACACGATTGCTGTTGTTTTAGGGCCCAGAGTTCAGTCTTTTAGTTGCTGTACCGACATTGCTGTCCTGTTCCTGTCCTGGTCCTCCTGGCAATGCCATCTTGTATTCCCCCTCCCCCTTCCTCATCCCTTTCAATTAATTTTGGTTGAAATTCTGTATTATTAGATATTAGAATAGCTATTCTTGCTTGCTTCTTGGGTCCATTTGCTTGAAAACCTTATTCCTGCTGCAACATCCAAGGAATTTTCCCAGAGATTAGCTGGGTGCTCTGAGGTTGGACCCAATTGTTTCCCTCATCATTGGTTTTCTTCTTACCTTGGAAACACAGTCAGTGGTGTTTGGAGGCCCACACAACCAACTATTGATCACTGTGCGGTCTCTGCTACCCTGCTGATCAGACACAGTGTGCAATCATCCCAGCCATCTGGGATCTATTTTTAGTTTTTACTGAATGTAAGTATTTTGATTGTATGCATGAATAAGCACCTCTTGTGTGCCTAATCCTCACAGTAGTCTGAAGATGTCTTCAGAACTCATGAACGTATAGCAATTAAAAGTAGCAGGTCCTCAGTAAACACTAACAATTGAGCCCAATTATTTGCAAGAGCAGTAAGAGCTCCTCACTGCTGAGCTCTATCTTATGTTGATCATTTATGATCAGCATTTATACTGCTAATATTTTTGTCTTCTATTTTTACCTGTTTAAACATGCATTCCCTTTTAGTAAGATATCATTGAAGTTACAGTTTAAGCTGGGGCAGTACACATTTCTGGAAAATAAATATACAACAGGAGTGAATGTATAATTCCTTGTAGAGGCTTCAGTAAAGACCTCTGAGTTCTTTCAATATTTTGTGTTTGTTTGATTGACTTTTAGGGGAGGCTCTCTCTTAATATATAGGCCTGGCTATCCTAGAACTCTTTGAATAGATAATGCTGACATCCAGATCAATAAGATACACCTGCATCTGCCTCCTTAGTGATGGAATTGAAGGCATGACAGAATACACCCAGCTTGTCCACCATTTTTTGTAGTTAGTAACTGTTAATAAATTTCTCTGATCTGTACTTAGTATTGTTCATCTGTTAATTTCTCTCTCTGTGTGTCTCTGTCTCTATGTCTCTGTCTCTCTATTTCACACTCTTCTCTTTGTTTGTCTTTGTCCACATTAATTGCCATGTCTATTCCAAAGCTATATCCCCTTCAAAAAGTTCAGATATGATACAGTTAAAACTTGTTATTCTGTTTTCTTCTAAAATGACTTAGTGATAACATTAACATTTCTTTTTTTAATAGAAAAGTTTTAATCTTTATTTTTAATCTATAGACTACATTATTTAGTAAGGAGGATATACAAAACAATGATCAAAGAATAATCATGTGTTCTATTCCTTTTCTTTTGTCTGGTCACTCAGAAATATGATGTTATTGGCTATGATTGTTGTTGCTTGCCACTCACATTATTTTTATCTATGTATTCACTGTAGTCCACTTTCCCTTCCACAAATATATGAGCCCCCCTCTTCACATACTGATATGCCACATCCCTGAGCCCTGGTCAAAACATGATATTCAGTACCATGTTGTCTTTTGACTGATGTTACCCATCTGTTCAGTGTCCCCTGATCAACACATCTCATTTGTTGCTATATAAAATATCATGACTGTGTTTTGTCCTTCCACCTGTCTCATGACAGGGTCCTGACCTACTCACCCAAGTAACTGAAGATGATTCATAGATTGCTCAAGAACCCAACTAATGGCTACTTTATATTCATGTCTTACAAACTGATGAAACACAGGTTTTTGAAGCACGTCTTTGTTTTTTTTTTTTTTTTTTTTCAATCTAACCTTTAGGCTTTTTCATCTCCCCTACTTCACATCATGCACAGCACCCAACTGTATAACATTCACACTTCTGTGTCAGAAAATAAATTGAAGAAGCAGTAGAATTATATGATTATATTGACAGTGAAGTATAAATTTATATTGTTGCCACTGTTTCTATTGTACAAATGTATGGCATATTATAGAATTCAGTGACCTACGATGATGTGTATGTGAAATTCAACCAAGAAGAGTGGGCCTTGCTGGAACCTTCCCAGAAGCAACTCTACAAAGATGTGATGCTAGAGACCTGTGAAAACCTCACTGCTATAGGTAAGACTGCAATTTTTCTTTCACTTTTAAAATAAAGAGACAACTTTTATTTTGTATTGATCCTCTTCTGTAATTCCAATTGATAATGAGGATGAATGAGGTAAATAAATCAGGCATGGTTCTAAGGGTCACAGAAGATAGTGATTTAAGTTTTCCCTTAATAATAACATATTTCCAATAATATATATTTTCTGGTACTATATTTTAGACTACAATTGGGATGACCATAATATTGAAGAACAGTTTCAAAGTTCTACAAGTAATCAAAGGTAACTTTATGTGCATGTTGATACAGATATAAATCTTAAATTTTAATGTGTCCTGGAAGTCTGGTGTTTTTTGTTTGTTTGTTTGTTTATTGGTTGCTTTTTATTTTCTGTTTTTGAAATAGATTTTTTTTCTGGGTATCTGTGACTTTCTTAGACTTGCTTGTTAGACCAGCCTGACCTCAAAATCACACAGATCTGCCTGCTTCTGCCTCCACAAGTGCTGGGATTGAAGGCATGTACCAGCACACATGGCTGTGTCCTGGAAGTTTTAAAGAAAAGCAACAGTGTAAAAACACCACTGCTTTAAGTGTACTGATGATGATTAAAATCTCATAATTCCATGTACTTCAATGTCAGGTATCTGATTTGTGTTTACAAGGCACTCCCCTAAGATAGAAGAAAATAAAATAATATTGTAACAAAAATACCATTTGAATCATATGGACATTATAGCTACTGACTTGAACTGCCAATCTGTTTAGTCTCATTCTATCTACTCAGATATTGTAAGAGGTATACACACTGAATTGGTGATCAGTATGTGTCCAAAACCTTCTAATAAGCAAAAATTACATAGTAGAACCAGTGTTACTAATTTTCGTACAGTAACATTGTAAAGTTTAGTGAAAGGAGCAGCTTATGAGAATCAAGAATATTGTTTGGAGAAACCTTAATCCCTGACATGTCTATGATGAACAAAAACAAACTGTGTTAATTCAATGTGGGAATCGTTAGTATTTTTGTAAATTAAACTGGTATATCATATGTCAAAATGATTCTAAGACACATGAGCATAGGAATATTGAAAGAAGCAGTGTACCTGTCTTTCTCCAAGAACAGTTGATTTTGTAGAAGTCCCCACTTTGAGTAGATTTCCTATATGTGATAAACGGTTACTGTTAATTGGTTTTTCAACTTCACTGAGACTTCTTCAGCAAACTCATACTGATGAAAATACCTATGAATACAAGGATTTTGGAACTTCTTCTGCTTGTACTAGCTCATTTTGTAAATGAAGTGTCATTCATACAGTACAAAACTTTATTGAATGGGATTGCTGGGGTAAAACTCTGAATCCTTGCAATACACTTTATATATAGGAGAAAACTTCTTATAGAAAAATGATGCTGTAAAAGAGAATCACATAACAAATGTTCTTATCATCACAGGGATCTTAAAAAATACCCATTATAAAGGGGAATATCATGAATATAAATAAAGTGATAAAAGTTAAAAATTTGATTCTTCTTTACCATCAGGCCAAATTATAAAATTAATTCATATAGAAAAACATATTTATTAGTGTAATGAAATGACTGTGGTAAATCTTTCACATGTGCTACTTATCTTTGCAGGCATGAAAGCAGTCATACTGGAGAGAAACCCTTTAAATGCACTCTATGTGGTAAAGCCTTCCCCTATACCACTGATCTCATAGGGCATAAAAGAACACACGCAGGAGAGAAGCCTTACAAATGCAATCAATGTGGTAAAGCCTTTGCAAAAAACAGTCATCTCATAAGCCATAGAAGAACACATACTGGAGAGAAACCTTACGACTGTAACCAGTGTGGTAAAGCCTTTGCACGAAACAGTCATCTCATAAGCCATAAAAGAACACACACTGGAGAGAAACCTTATGAATGTAATGAGTGTGGCAAAGCCTTTGCAGAAAACAGTCATCTCATAAGCCATAAAAGAACACACACTGGAGAGAAATTTTATGAATGTGACGAGTGTGGTAAAGCCTTTGCAGAAAACAGTAATCTCATACGGCATAAAAGAACACACAGTGGAGAGAAACCTTATGAATGTAACCAGTGTGGTAAAGCCTTTGCACAAAACAGTGCTCTCATAAGCCATAAAAGAATACACACTGGAGAGAAACCTTATGAATGTAACCAGTGTGGTAAAGCCTTTGCACAAAACAGTGCTCTCATAAGACATAAAAGAACACATACTGGAGAGAAACCTTATGAATGTAACCAGTGTGGTAAAGCCTTTGCACAAAACAGTGCTCTCATAAGACATAAAAGAACACATACTGGAAAGAAACCTTATGAATATACCCAATAAGATAAAGCCTTTTCACAGCAGAGTAGTCTCCGAAAACAGGAAAAGACACAGAGTGGAGAGAAGCCTGGTGAGGGTAATTAGTGTGATAAAGCCTTTGCATGTAACAATCATCTCCTAAGACAACAACACATTCTGGAGGGAAACCATATGAATGTAACTATGTGGCAAACCCTTTGCACATAACATCTCCTAATACATAAAATAACACATACTGGAAAGATGTCTGACTGTAACCACTGTGAAAAAACTTTTGGACTTCAGAATCATCTTCACACTCATGAAAGAAATCCTAGTGGATAGAAAGCCTGTGAGTGCTTTTAACATGGTGAAACCATTCCACATTTGTATAATCTTCATCATCTTGAAAGGATTCATAAAGGAGGAAAAACTCATGAATGTGTTAAAATGGTGAGGCCTTGCACAAATATAGAGTTATCATCATCATAAAAGTATCCTTACTGGAGAGGGATTCTGTGAGTATAAGCAATGTGGAAAGGTATTTGTGTTCTTTGGTCCACTGAGATCCAACAGAACTGGAAAACTAGCTCAATTGAAATGACCTCCCTTTTCTGAAGGGGAAAGGGAATAGGGGCAATAGGAATGGAGGGTAGTACAGGGGGGAGAGAAGGGAGGGGGACTACAATTGGAATGTAAAGTACATAAACTTATTTTTATATACAATGAATGTTAAATATCAATTACATGCAAAATTATTATATAATAAAGTGTTTTGGGAAGGCTTACTGATAATACTGGTTCTCAACATTTACTGTTTTCAGTTACTTCACTTTACACAAGAAACTTTTAGTCCAGTGGATGAATATGTAGGGAATGGTGAACTAACACCAGCCAGGAAGTTCTCTGAGAGTATCACAACAGTTGTAGCCTGTAGAAGTTTCTTTGTTTACACATACCTTTTGTTCCAAGGGGTTCTACTGAAAACCATCACAACCCAGACTGAATTTTGAGATGTGAGGGAGGAGGCTTTTTTCTTCCATGTATGACCCTGCTGCTGGCCTAGTTGTGTAATCATGGCAAGGGTGAGTTTTCCCTGCCTGACTTCATCTGGAGAATGCCTTTAGACATAGATGCCACCAACCAAATTTGATAGATGGCCTTTGACACAGATCCCTGATAACTCTTCCCTCCCTTCAAATATAGGATAATTAAGTTCCATGTTCTTGTTCATATGATAGGAATGTACTGTTTACTGCAAATCAAGCATCCTTGAAGTGCTCAGTTTTAAACAATTATCTACACCTATCCTTGCAGCATCCCAGTCACTCCCTAAGGGGTATATATACCCTCTGTTTTCTGGAATTAAATTTGAACTTACTTCCTGAGGTAGTTCCCAGAGTGTTCTCATCACTGTTATTCTTGTGGGTGTCTTCCAAGCTTTATACCTCATCTTCTGGCCCTCTTTCCTTCCTGGGCTTGTGGGAAACAGCCTCCAGGCAGCAAGAGAACCACGTTCTCTGAAATGCTTGTGAAAAAAATGTTTCACACTTCATAGCATTTAAAATTTCACATGTTTCTGGATGTGAGATGGTAAATCAAACACTGTCTTGGGAGTGGGACTCTTTAAAATGAGTTATACCTAGTGTTTATTTCACAGTAAGCTTGCAGGCAAGCTTCATAGTATGAAATCTTCTGAGGTGAGCACAGTGGCCTATGCAGAAGTAATAAGTGCAGAAATTTTATTTCCCTGTTTTTAATAGCTGAGTAGTGTTCTGATAATATGTGGATGGATGGCAGAGGAGGGGAACTCCTCTTTTGAGTGGACTATGGAAAAGGGTTTGGGGGAAGAGGGAAGGAGGGTGGGACCAGTAGGAGTTGAGAGAGTGGCCTTATATAGGGGTATACAATGAATAAATTGTGAAAAAATAAAAATAATTAATAAAATAAAAATGAATTAGAAAAACAAAACTTGACAGCAAAAATTTGAGTCCAGTCTGGGTACCCGCCCTCCTTCAAAGAAAAGAAAGAAGATATAAAGAAAGGAAAGAAAATTAGAATCTTTGTCTTTGCCATCTTTCTTCCTGGTGAGCTCATTTTTTAATCATTACCTAATGGAGACCATCCTGCTCTCTCTGAAGTTTATATTTCCATAGATGTAGGTTTCATGCCTGGAACAAATGGCAGAGGTTCGTATTTAACGTATCAAAACAGACCTAGCTGCCAATTTTCTCCCAACAATCCTTCAGTTCTTCCATGTTATATGATCCTCAAGGCTGGCATAGCCCACCCAATTCCATGAATTCTCCTTCCCAGGGCCTGAGTTAACCTCATTCCTCCCTCCCCCATATATAGGCAAACTATTTTGGCTACCTGGTCCTGTTGAAAGCCATGCAGGAGCAACAGCAAAACATCTGTAGCACTCATGGAATTTGGCTCCCCTGTTAGCGTAGTCATGATGAGTTTGTATTGGAGAAGCATAATCCCAAGACCTGCTTATACTGAGGACTTTGGGCTGTTGTGGAACATAGCTCTGTTTGATGCCATTATGATGCCCATATTCCTCATAACATGAGTTGTATGAAAAGTCTAATGATGCTTCTAGCCCCCTCACTGGGCAATATCACTGGCATTTATTTTTAACAATGCTTGATCTCTTTTCATAGATCAAGCTGAGCAAATTAATGAATTAACCACTGCTCTTGAAAGGGACCATAGTTGTAGGTTTTTAGCAATGACCATTATACTTAGAAAGAATTTGGAAAAAGATTGTTTAACAAGGTTGGAGAAGATGTTTTTGCTAATGTCTGTGATGTACAAAACCTTAGAGAATAATTTAAAGTTAAGAAAAGTACACTCTTAATAGTAAATCCAGGGATGGTAAGGCTGACGAGCAGAAGCAATAGCCCAAGGTAGCACTGGCCGATTGTACACCCTCAAGCAGGGTCTGAAACTGAGACAGCAGGTGATTCCCCTATACATGTTTCCCCCCTCAGCTTATTGATATGATTTAAGAAAAAAATATTAATGAGTAGATGCACACCCCTTTGAGATTTAAAGTATAGGTGCCAGTACCATGCCACTTTTTATTACTGTTGCTCTATAGTATTACTTGAGCTCTGGGATGAAGATACCTTCAGAAAATCTTTTATTGTACATACATGTTTTTATCAATTCTGGGTTTTTGTTTTGTTTTGTTTTACCATATGAAACTGAGAATTGTTCTTTCAAGGTCTGTGCAGAGTTGTGTTGCTATTTTGTTTGGGATTGCATTGAATCTGTAGATTTATTTTGGTAGAGTGGCCATTTTTACTATGTTAATCCTATCAATCCTGGAGTATGGGAAATCTTTCCATCCTCTGATATCTTCCTTGAAGTTTTTCTTTTTCATACAAGTCTCTCATTTGCACGATTAGAGTCACACCAAGGTACATTATGTTATTTGTCGCAATTGTAAAAGGGTGTTGTTTCCCTGATTTCTTTCTGAGCCTGTTTGTCTTTTATATACAGGAGGGCTTCATATTTTTAATTAATTTTGTATCCAGCCACATTGCTGAAGATGTTTATCATCTGTAGAGTTCCTTGGTTGAATTTTTAGGGTCATTCATGTGTACTATCACATCATCTGCAATACAAGCTGGACTGGATGTGGAGAAAAAGGAACCCTCTTCATTGCTGGTGGGAATGTAAACTTGTACAACCACTTTGGAAATTAATCTGGTGCTTTCTCAAAAAAAATTATGAACAGTGTTTCTTCAAGATTCAGCTATACAACCCCTGGGCATATATTTAGAAGATGCTCAACCATACAACAAGGACATTTGTGCAACTATACTCATAGCAGTTTTGTTCATAATAGCCAGAATCTGGAACCAACCTAGATGTCCCACAATTGAGGAATGGATTTAGAAATTGAGGTATATTTATGTTGGGCCTGATAAGACCTGCCTTATATACCTGAGCCTAGCTCACATTTGGAGACCTGCCTTTATCTTCTGATTTAAGAGGTGCCACTTCTGGACAAAAGTGATTCAGCATATCCACCTTAAAATTAACCCTGCCTGTTAACTGTTACATGGAGTTTTGTCACTGGCCTACCTCTCCTTGCACCACTTAACCTCACTCTCTACCTCACTTCCTTAATCCTGCACCTTGACCCAAACCTATAAAAAAGACCACTAAATTCAAAAAACCGAGTTCCTGGTTCTACAGATCTCCCAGCTCAGTGGTGTTTTATTCCCTGGGGCATCTGGGGAGATTCAGGCCATTGACATTCATCATCCACAGAGGGCATTTAGCTGGACTGGCCACCCTCCTCTCAGCTCTACCTGCCAGATATTGACCCAGCACATGGGGCCTCCTGTGATTATTTGCTCGAGGGAAGAATGCTGACAGGCCAACTGGTCTGCAGGTGAGTGTACCCACGTTGAATATGGGGCAGTCCTATGGAACCTTTACAAATTTTGCTTAAAAGTAGGGGTTTCAATCTGCTTTCTACTCAAGCACTTCAAGTACGGAAGTATGTTATAAAGGTTGCTCCATGGCTGCAGGATGAGGGCACCCTGTTTGATTGGACACCTGGGACAGAGTAGAAAGGCTGGTCAACAGAGCACAGGTTCAGGATGGGGATATCCCCCCTCTGGGAGTCATTCCCTAGTCACAGCCCTTAAGGTCTGGTTCCCTCTGAAACTGCCCAAAGAACATAAGGATAAGCGTACAAGACAGGAAAGTGAACCTGAGGAGGAACTCTTCCCCCCCCAAAAAGGAGGAAGGTGCTGGGGCCAAAAGCAGCATTAAGTCAGATGATTAACCCACTCCCCAGAGACAGAATATATATCCTTCTTTAGATCCATTTGAGAATAGTTCCTGGTCAGTCCCTACCCCTCTGGCTGTACCACTGAAACAGGGCTCACTTACTAACCCCTTCCCTGACTCCTCTATACCCCCTCCATATTTGGAGTGACCCATGGAACTTTTTCTTGTTACCACTGCTCCTGGGGTGGCTGGTCCCCCTGGCTGGGCTCCTTGGGGAGCTCTAGACCTCAAGGAACTGCATATGGCAGTGTCTGAGGATGGGGCCAATTCACCTTGGGCTGAGACCACCCTTGAGAGGCTGGTGTGAATCAGTCATGCACTACACGAACTGGATGGACCTTATCAAGGCTGTCCTTTTGGGGCTGTCCTTCCTTAAATGGTTGGCCTTTTACAAGGAGGAATGCATGGTCCAGGGGAAATGCAATCAATGAGTTAACTCCCAGGTGCCTATAAATTATGGAATGCTTTCAGGCACAGCTGACCAGTATTCCACAGGCCTCCAGCAGGCTGCTCTCTGAGACCCTTATCAGGAGCAGATTAGAGCAGCAGGCTTGGCAGCCTGGAGAAAGCTAAATGAGGGGCCTATAGAATCCCCTGTTTCAGGAATTATACAAAAGGCCTCAGAGGACCTCCCTTCCTTCATAGACTGGGTAGATAAAAGTCTGAGAAGAAAGTTTCCCCAGGGGAGCTTCATCATCAGTTTGTTAAGTCACTAGTGTGGGATGGCATGAATTCAGATCAAAAGCTTGCCTGTGTGAGGATGTGTAAAATGGGGATGGGTAAGTGGATTGTCACCACTAAAGATGTAGGCACCACCTCCTTTCAGGCCAGGGCAATGGCTACCACCGTGCAAACAGCCTGCCAGGAAGAAGTGACTGCCTTAGTCAACACCCTTCAGCAGGTCACTAGGACTCAGGGGCGGACATGCTTTGGCTGTGGACATAACAGCCATTTTAAATGAGACTGCCCCAACAGGTCTCAAAATGCTCCTGGTGCCAGCACAACAGGCACCTTACTGGGCAAGCCCTGTCCCAAGTACAAAAAGAGTTTTCACTGGGCCAAGGATTATAGATCCCAATTTAATCATAAAGGTAAACCTTTAAACTCCTCTTGGGGCCATCCTCAGCCCCGTTAAATAAGGGAAAGAGAGGGACCAAAGTTCATTGGACTGTCACCCTGGTCACTGGTATGAGACCTAAAATGACACTCACAATTGGGGACAGGAGCTTTCAGTTCCTAATTGATGTGGGGGCAGACTGTACTGTGAGAAGAAAGTAAGAGGCCCCTCTCTCCTGGCAGCTGGTCCCTGGCCCATCCCTAATGGGTGTGGGTGGACAATCAAGTCATAGGAGACTGCCAGCTGGTGGCCTTGGGTGGATCCTGATGACAAGCAAGGAGAAGTGCTCCCCCTATTGGTCCCTGGTCTTACTCCCAACCTTTTGGGACAGGATGTTCTTGGTGAAGCCGAGGCCTATATTACCACTGATCATAAGGCCCTCTACCAAGACATATTAGACAATGAGAAATATGAACAGCAATTTGAGCAGGGATGAAATGTCCATTCTAACTACCGGGATGATCCTTATTTTGAGCAATTAAAAAACAAACATTCTCTTGTTCACTCCCAATTCTAAAGGCCACTGCTTGCCCTTCTATCCCCAAAATTCGATGGACCCCTGGGGACCCAGTCTGGGTTGAGCAGTGGCCTCTACCTTTTGCTAAGCTAACGCAGTTAAAAATTTTGGTCCAACAGCAACTCGATGTGCGACATATAAGGCCCTCTGCTAGCCCTTGGAATTCACCTGTTTTTTTTTTATTAAAAAAAAGGCCAATGGCTCTTAGAGACTTTTCATGATCTAAGAAAGATTAATGGGAGGATGCTATCCTTTGGGACACCTCAAAGGGATTGCCCTGGATACCTGCCATCCCTTGTGTTCTCCATTTGACTGTAATTGATATTAAGGATTATTTTTTCTCTATCCCACTCGATCCCAGTAATACAGAAAAGTCTGCCTTTTCATTACCCTCAATAAATTTTCAGGGACCAGATCAGAGGTTTGAGTGGACAGTGTTGCCTCAGAGCATCGCCAATAGTCCTGCTATGTGCCAATATTATATGCTGCACCTTTTTACTCCTTTAATAAATCAAACAGATGCCTTATTTTATATCTATATGGATGATATTATTTTGGGGAGTTCCAGCCTTGCCAGGTTGCAAGACTTGATGACTAAGTGACTTACTATCCTTAAAGACAGTAACTTTAAGGTGGACCCTGAAAAAATTCAGACACTGTCTCCCCTTTTAAGATCTTGGGATCCACATTGTTTCTTGAGGGGGTCTCACTGATGAAGCCACAGTTATATTTTCAAGATTCTTACTCAATTCCCTAATTCAATTCCAATAACTGAGAGATTAATTGGATGCAGACATGGATTCCCATTTCCACAGAGGACCTATCCACACTTTTTGACATTTTAAAGGGCTCTGATCTTACTACAAAATTTGTTTTATCCTCACGACATCAACAAATTTTGTGAAAGGTTCAATAAGCTATAGTTACAGCAACTTTAAAGAGGTTTGAGTCTGACATTCCTGTCACCCTGTATCTTTTTCTCAGTGACACGCTCTGCACTGCTTTATTAGCCCAAGATGAAAAAAACCATCAATTGGATTCATATTTCAGTTGGAGGGACCCCACAGGTTTATCCCATGACTCACCAAATAGCAGATTACATTATTAAAGGAAGAGATATTTCAGTAAGAGTGTTTGGCATGGAACCACACTCTGACAATTCCCTACAAAATAGGTGACTTTACATGGCTTCAGAGAAACAATCCTAGGATTGCCTTAGCCTTGGAAGGGTTGGGGGTAGGTATTATTAATTGTCACTATGGTCACCATAAGTGTATGAGCTCCTTTTCACGTTTATCCTGGAGACCACCAAGACTTTTTCACCCCCAACCAAATCCCAAATTTCTAACAATATTTATGGATGGTGGAAATAGGGGAGCCTCATTAGTGGTTTATTCACCCCACGGGCCCAATATTAAAATGACACCTGTCCAAGCCATTTCCCAGGAAGTTGAATGCTCGGCCCAGGTCAAGGAGCTTTATGTAGTTGTACTTGCCTTGGATAAGGTTAGGGAGCCCTTTAATTTGTTTTTAGATAGCCTTTATGTTGTAAATCTGCTACCTTCCTTAGCTGAGGCCCATATTAAATTAGATGCAAATCCCATAACTCCTCTTTTGATTCAGGCCCATTTTTTTTCTCCAACAGTGAGCTTACCCCCTATACCTACACCATCTCAGAGGACATCAAAACATTCCCAGATTCCTGTGAGAGGGAAATGAGCTAGCTGATAGTTTGGCATCTGGGACACAACTAAATACAGTGACTGAGGCTTCAGACTTCCATTATTGACTCATACTAATTGAAGAGGCCTCAAAGATAAATTCCCACAAGTCCCTGTTAAATATCTTAAAAAGATTATCAGAACTTGCAGGTCATGCCAACCCTTCCTTCAATTACCACCCCTGCAAAAGTCAGGTATCAATCATAGAGGATTGTGTCCCAATAATCTTTGGCAGATAGATGTGACTAACTATTCCCCATTTGGCAAAATAAAATACATTTTTCTTTCAGTGGATACATTCTCACATACATGTTGGGCCTCAGCTCATGCTGGAGAGAAGTACAATAATGCTATTAGTCATATGCTTCAGTGTTTTGCCACCTTGGGTCTACCTGACAATATTAAGAGAGACAATGGTCCATGCTTTATAAGCAAACCATTTCAGGAATTCTTACAGACATGGAAAATTTCTCATACTACTGGAATTCCTTATAATCCAAAGGGCCAAACCATAACAAAAAGAGTTAATCATACTTTAAAGATTCAATTATAAAAACAAAAGGGGGAATCATTACCCCCTCATGATCAATTGAAACATGCATTATTTACTTTAAATATTTTAAAATTTTCAAAAGATAATCAGTCACCATTTCAGAAACATTGGTCTATCTATATCTACTCCATATAGTTCCATAAGAGTCAGATTGAGAGATTCATTGACAGGAGCTTGGAGAAGACCCAACCCTCTTCTCACAGCAGGAAGAGGATTTGGATGTATATTCCCCAAAGATGAGAAGAGGCCCATGTGGGTTCCAGCCAGAAATATAAAATATTTGCCACCACTAAAAGATGAGGATGACAATGATGACCCCTCTAGGAGGCTATCTACCCCTGAGAAGCATTCTTTTATTCCCCCAGAAACCAATGAAAATGTGGAAGACGATCCTTTTCCTTGTGACCCTTATGATCAGTGAAGGGGGATTTGGAGACCTTGCCAAGGCCCAAGAGGTTATAGAAGAATGGGGCCTAGCTCAGTCTGCTTTGGCATGGAAGGACAGAGGGTCTGTTGGAACTATGAGGCCCCCATTGGCTATACAGACGGTGAGGGTGTTCAAGCCTTAATTACCATCCACTGGTTTTATTTTAATATTTAATATTAAATATTTTAAATTACTCCCCTGTTCCCTTTTCCATGACCTTTCCACAGGGGACTGCTTTCAGGTACTACCTCATCCTGATAATGGCAGCATTGATGTTAGCAGTGTCCACCCCTCCCTCTGTCACTCTAACTCCTTCCTGGAGTTGCCTCCCTTTTTGCCTCCCCCTCCAACAGTGTTTTGTTGTGGGGAAGGAATGGCCTTTAGACTCCCTGCCAGAAGTAGTTCTTCAAAACAAAAAGGTTTTGGACCCACTAAATGCCAAAAAAGTTGGCATCTGCTTGTTTTTTCAGGAAAAAATGCTGCTTCTACACCAACAAATTGGGCATTGTCAGAGATCAAATCAAAATCCTCTAAGAAGACTTGGAGAGATGATGCCATGAACATCAAGAAAAATCCCTGTGGAATGGCTTTCATGGCCTCCTGACTTATAGTCTTCCTCTACTTGGACCCTTGCTTTTCCTCCTTCTCCTACTTACCCTTGGGCCATGCATTCTTAACAAGCTTGTGCAGTTTATCCAGCAGAGGTTAAGGGCAATTAAGCTGCATCAAGTAGAAATATATTATCATCCGTTAGTTACTCAGGAATCCAATTGCGCCTAGGCCCAGGCATCTTCCTAGAAAAGACCCCTCTGCTCTACATCTGACCAATAATGGGTAAGACCCAGATGTGCTAGGAAGACCTAAGACAGGTCCTGGAGGAGCTCCTGACAAGCTCCTGACATGGTACTCAATGAAAGGTAAGATCTCCATGTGGGGTACAACCTAAGATAGGGTCCATGTCTGCTGTCAAATAAAAAAGGGGGAAATGTTGGGCCTCATAAGGCCTGCTGAATCTACCTGAGCCTGGCTCGAGTTTGGAGAACTGTCTTTAGCTTCTGATTTAAGAGTTGCCACTTCTGGGCAAAAGTGATTCAGCATATCTGCCTTAAAATTAACCCTGCCTGGTAACTGTTATGTGGAGTTTTGTCACTGGCCCATCTCTCCTTGCACTACCTAACCTTTCCCTCTATGTCATCTTACCTCACTTCCTTAATGCTGACCCTTGACCCAAACCTATAAAAAGCACTACTTTATTCAATAAACTGAGTTCCTGTTTCGACAGATCTCCCAGCTCGGTAGTGTTTTATTCCCTGAGGCATCCAGGGAGGTTCAGGCTTTTGACAATCATCATCTTGCTTAGCCACAGAGGGCGTCCAGCTGGACTGGCCATCCTCCTCTCAGCTCCACCTGCCAGATACTGACCTGGCACATGCCTAAAAATATATTCAAGTTCTAATGAAAATATTTAAGGAAACTATGGGAAGAAAAATGTGAATTTGACCTGTAACTTTTCATTTTATGTGCAAAAAATTAAATGAAGCAGACTTCACTGTTCCTACAGAAACAACTGAAAGTGATACCTTAACTGTTGTATTTCTAACCCTTCAGCTACTACTGATCTCTCTTCCAAACAGGGAGGCCCCATAGAAGACGTCTCTCTGGAACATGAAGGTTATCAAAAGATGGGCTATGGCTCTGCAACCTTTCATCCCCAATTGTGCATTCAGGCAAATCTAGTCCTACTGAAGCCCATATACATAACAAGGATGAAACATTAATTAACAACTTCTTCCTCCCACATGTACTGTGTCACAGAATGTGGAATCTGCAATATCCAACCTACTTAACACCATCTACACCTAAGAAACCTCTGCATCTCAGAAATTGCTTTAGTATCCTGAAATTGAATTTCCTTCAATTGTGCCATTGAAGCTGGTGGTACTAGAAAGGCAATAAAAAGTCTAATCAAGTATTACTGAAGCGTGATCCCCATAACCTTATGTCTACTACTTTCAAAACTATGTATAGAATTTCTCACACAAATTGGGATGTAGAAAGCAAGGTTCAAAACTTCTAGGAACCAGATATTCTGTTTTCTAATCTGTCTTTCTATTGTACAGCAGAAGCAATGACTGTGTGTGCATACTGACAGTACTAGTATAACAACCGCAACTTTCCACTGCCATGGCTGTAAAGCCTCCATGTCCCCAGGGAAACCACACACTAGAAGAGTCAGACAACAAGGGCTTCTGCCCATCTCACCACGTAGACCAACAAAACCACAGTATGACCCAGGTCCATCTCATTCCCAATAGACTATTATATGTAGTTCAGTAGACTTGTTCATACTGGCCTGTGGAGAGCACACTTTACACACATAAAATAGTGTGATTTGTAGCCTCCCTCCTTCCCAGGTCCATCTCATTCCCAATAGACTCTTATATGTAGTTCAGTAGACTTGTTCATACTGGCCTGTGGAGAGCACACTTTACACACATAAAATAGTGTGGTTTGTAGCCTCCCTCCTCCCAATACCTGCATTAGAGGAGAATTTGGGAAAGAATTTGCACACTACCTCCTACTGGTGTTCCTGATTATTAGGGCTAGTCAGAGTCTCTTATTAACTTGGACAATCCAGCTGGACATCAGGACACTAGCAGTGAGCTCCTCTTCTTGGGAATCAGAGATCAAGTAACTCAGACAGCTGAGGCCTTCCCAGCTAAGGGCAGACAGGGTCCTAGTCTGAGAAATATTTTTTTCTGTATGATTTTCCATTCTCCAGGAGCTCTCCCTGTTCCTCTTAAAAGGCACATTCATTTCCACATTCAAGTCCAGTGTAGATCCCTACCTCATTGCTGAGAACTCTTGCTGCCAATTTTTAATCAAAGTCAAACAGTAACAACAATTAACAAAAACAGTCGTCATCGATTTAAAATTAATGAGCAGTAAATGAAACTTGCCTTCTGGCTTGACAGGCAAGTCTCCCTGGAGACACTGATTGGACAGAGTGTCGTGAGTGACATGAGCCCTTCCCTTAGGGTTAGTGCCTGATGAAGATATACAGCATAATAGTCCCAGTCCCAGTTAGCCATTCATGCCCATGCCTTTTCCAGACCTGCAGAGATGTGCATTTCAGTAGCAAATGTGTCTGTCTTCTATCTATCTTCCCACCTGTCCCACCAGGCAGGGACCATCATTTCAATCAGCCCTGCTCAGTGGCCTACTCCTACCATTTATGGGCAGTGACACTCCACTCACCATGCTGGGACTTTGGAACTTGCTTGAACTTCCCTCACAACACCTAGCAGCAGTGCTCAGAGCACTTCACATGGAATCATTTAAGCTGGTCAGCTACAGAACAAAACCTCCAGAATAACTCCCTGAAGAACCTGCCTCTTATCCTGACAGTCAAGTCTACCTCAAGGCCCTGATTGGCCAATTTGTCTTGAGTGATATGAACACTTTTGTTAGGGTTAGAATATTCTGAAGGTACATAGCCTATTGGTTCCTGATTCAGGTTATCCTTTACAGGGACAAAACGTTTCTAGGTATGCAGAGATTTGTAATTCAATAACATTTGGTGCCTTATCTAATAGCCTTCCTGTTTGTCTTTCCATCCAGTCCAGGGAGTACCCACTACTCTACCTAGTGATGCACACCATCCTGTGCCTCCCATCTGTGAACAATGACCCTCCTATCACCATTTGGGGCCTTTGGAATATCCTCGAGCTTGCCTCAAAATCTGTGGTGTCCACTCTCAAATCTCAGAACACTGGGGCTTTCAAGCCTGCTCAGAAACAGAGCAGAACCTAGAGTGCTGCCTCTAGAAGGGCCTGCCTTCTCTTCTGCATGGAGGCCCTGATTGGCCCTTTAATCTTGAGTGATATAAACACCTCTGTTAGGGTTAGAATGTGCTTAAGGTACATAGCATATTGGTTCTTGGTTCAGGCTTCCTATCCAAGGACAAAACTTTTCCAGGTCACCCACGAATACTTCCTTCCCCTTCTTCTTACTGTAATCAAGGTGGATAACTAGTATAATGAAATTGAAGTGGAGTTATCAGTCTGTCCCACAATTACAGAAAGAGAGTTTAGGAAACAAGGGTTTGAGTTTTTTCTTATGTTGGGTTCAGGTAAACTGCAGCTACTTTTTAAATGGTAGGCATGAGACAAACCTAACAGAATAGCAAGAAAGTAATGATAAACACTGAAGTTCATTATTGTTAGCCTGAACATCTTCTTCAGTGAGGAATGGAAAACGAAACAGATATACACATATATATCCTTCAACGTTCCATAGATGAACAGAACTCATAGAATAAATCTCTCTGTATATAGAAAGTTTATTCATTCAAATATCTCACAAGCTGTAGTCCAACTAGTCCAAACAATGGCTGACTATCAATGGAAAGTTGAAGAAGCAAATAGTTATTCAGTGCAGGTAGCTGAATATCTCAGATGGTCTTCAGTATATAACAGAATTCCAAGGAGTAGCAAAAAAAAAAAAAAATGAACTTGGTAGCCAGAGGTAGGGCAAGCAGAAAAAGAGAAAAAGCTAATACTTTCAATGTCCTTTACATAGACAGGATATAATCAGACTAGACACAGCTGTGGATGAGATTAAAGGTGAATTTTATCACCTTAAAACACTCAGATTAAAGAAGGATTTTTCCACTTCAAAAGATGTGAGTATGAAAAATTCCCCACAGTACCCAACTCTTTGTGTTTGCCGTAGGTCCAGATATAGTAAAAATGACTGCCTAGACTAGCCAACACACTAGGCAATGCAGAAGAACTGAGAAAGAGTTTTTTTGCTGGGGCAGGCAATAAGAGCATGTGAGCCATTTCCAAAGCAATGGTTTTCTTCAACAAAGCAAGCACTGGGATTTCACTTTGGGAATATGGATAGGACCAAATGTGGGTTCAACTACTCTGAGCCATGCTAAATAATATCTATGCTAAATTAAATCCTATTCTGAATGTAATCACAATGTAAAATCAGAGCTTTAAGGGCACTCTTTGCACAAAATCATGCTGAAATATATGCAATTTCAAAGAATGATGGACAGAAATGCCTTTGGAATTTTTATTTTGGACCACAATTTCTTACCTGAAAATCAAGTAAATGACTCCACTAAAGTAGATGCTCAGGAGGTAATGCCTTTAGTAATCATGATTTCTGATCTATCAGATTGATGTTTTAATGCAACATTTCCCACTTATACAAAGGACAGAGAGCACCAGTTCAGAAAACTTCAATTCAAAAATACATCTGTCAGCACTGTGGACAGTATCCTTGAGGGGAAACAAACCTATAAATTGCAATACACTGTTTATTTTTTAAATCATTTTGATACATGATACTTCCACATAGCAATGAATATTTTAGAATTTGATCTGTGGATATTGGCATGGCGGCACACACCAATAATAACAGCACTCAGGAAGAATGAGGCCCAAATTTGCTGCCAACCCAGTCTACAAATTGAGAACAGGACAGCCAAGGCTACACAAGAAAATTCTGTCTGAAAAACAAACAAACAAGCAAACAAAAGAATTCACTCTGTGGACCAAGCTGACCACAATCTCAGAGAGATTAGCCTACCATGGACTCCCAGGTCTAGAATTACAGGGATGCACTTCTGAGCCAAGTGGAGATATGTTTATAAAATGACCTATCCTTGAATCAAGGAACAAAATTATAAAATAAGATGTACAAAGGAACCATTTTTCTTTTAATGAACAGTACTAAATCTTCAAATGCTACAATTATTTACACCTGAAAAACATTTCTGCCATCAATAAGTGTTTTTTTGCTTTAATATTATCTATTTAAAAATGTTTGTGTGTATACAACTATGCTACGGTATATATGTGCCAGTGAGAGGACAACTTGTTATTTATTATCTACATCCCATATGTGAGTTCTCAAAATGGAACCCAAAGAGTCTTAGCCGGTGACCAAAATGGCCCTCATTTAGGTTGAAAAAAATTATGTATGTGCTAGTGTGTGAGTTTGCATATACAGCAGCAAACTGTAAAATTTATAATTAAAAAGTATAAATTTTTTAATATTTATGCAAATATTAAAAAAATTGTAGGAGTGATAATTGCTACCCAGAGGTTGAGCTCAAATCATCAAGGTTAGCAACAACCAACTTTACCTACTAAGACAGTTCTCTGACATTCACTTATAGTTCTGAGAAAGTGTTAAGAACAAGTATTTACTCCTAAGAATGAAGTAACACATTTCAAACCAGGAAATCAGTAAATTATTTTCATTTGTTAAGAGCATTTATTATTCAAATAACATCATTTTCTTCCATCCTCAGATGACAATTTGTTTATAATCTGAATAGAAGATAATATTGTATGAATATACTGTTTCAACTAAGTTTGAGTACCAATGAGTTCAGGGGGAAAGTTTGTGGTATGTAAAACTGGCAAAGTAACCTTGAAGATCGTGTAACAATGACAAAAATAATCCCCAGTGTCACACACCCTTCATATATCTGCCATGACCTAAGATCCCTTACTTACATTACGGACACATAACATGCTTTTTTTGAAATAAATCTCGTTTCTGTTACATTATCTAATATCTCTAGATAATTCTCTTAGAAGGCAGTTCTTCAAGATGTGACATATAGTAAATATGGGAACATAAAGAAACATGGGACATCAAACAATATGTACATACATAAACACATACTATTGAACATTTTAACATTAATTAATTACTGACATTTAAGCAAGGCTGAAAGCAAAGGAATTTATGAAAACATTAAAAAAGTACCACGCTTTCTCAGAGACCCTTCCTTGAAAACTATGATCACACACTACCTGACAGAAATAAGCAATGGACCACATAGATGATGATGGAGATCCCATTCTATACATTCCAGCAGAAAAATACCTATCATGAAGTAAATGCATTAGAACATGAACAGCCGCCACAGAAAGAATACCAGAACAAGCTAATAAACTTCTTTGAATGGATTTGCTACACATACAAAAAACTTTAATACCTACTCCAATGTCTCAAATTACTGACTATAACCACTGTTGGTGATATCCTCCATTACATTTAAGCGAACATGGTAAATCATTTACTTCCTCCAAGGCTATAGTAAAAACAAATTTAAAAGTTTATTTTCTCAAAATTGAATACATTTACTAAATCCAAAGTCATCAAATCTTATATACAAATAGGGTCGCTCTCTTCTATGAGTTCTTTTCTACTTCTCGATCTCAAGATATATAAAGATTTAAGATATTTACAGTACTAGAGACATGGATTGGCAGTGAAGTTCATTCCCAGAACCTAGGTCAGGTTTTTACAATGTTCTATAATTCCTGTTACAAGAAGTTCATAAGGTCTGTTCTTCATGGAAACCAGAATGGACAGGAACATAAACTCAAAAAGACATACTGAGATCACATAACAGAAATTAAAGCAAATTCTTAAACTAATATATTTACTCATGAGTGTGTTGTGTAGGCATTCATTCCTGGAACTCAGGTGTTGAGGCATCTACCAGTTTCTACAGAGTTTTTCTTCATAAAGTCCTTCATGTAATAGAAATCAAACATGTAGTTTTGAAGTCAGAGAAATGAATCCTCATTGTTGGAATCATTTGTGAACAGGAAAAGCAGCCCTCTTGAAGAAGTATGTTACTTGGCGTGGGATTGATAGTTTCAACTGCATAGCATCTGTAATTCCCACTCTCTGCTACATGCTGCAGGTTGAGGATGTGAGCTCTGAGCTTCCTGCTTTAGCGACCATGTATGACACTTGTGATTCCCATTTCATAGAGATCCCATATCCCACTGGAACCGTAAGGCAAACCAACACATTTGGAAGTTGACATTGTGTTTTGTTACAGAAATAGCACTAATACACACACATAAATTTTATAACTGAATGATTTATTTCAAGTAATTGAAGAGAATTGAGAAATCTATGAAGGTTACCTTACGGTTTAAATTCCTAGGCCTTTTTTCCATATTGACTTTTAATTGGAAACAAAAGAAGGATGGAATGTCATAATGCATGAATACATTGTTGACACTTGTTAGAATTTTCCTCCCAAATAATCTCCTGTAATTGAATGCAAGTTAGTTGATCAAAGACCTTCACAAATCTTTTATCCTAACAGATTTTCTTGAGAATGAGTTCTTTCAGGTTCTCAAAGACTACTGTGATATGCAAAGGCTTTAAGAGGTTGCTCACACACCAAAACTTTTACTCTTCTATACTGGTACAATGAAGTGCAAAAGTGTACCATACTGACTACGTTCATAAGGTTTCTCTGGAGCATGACTTTTTCTTCTGATTTCAAAGACAACTCCATGAAAAGGATTTACCACATTGCTTATCCAGAGGGTCTTAGTGCAGTATGTGTTCTTCTATGTATGTGGAGATAATTGCATTAAGAAAAGGTTTTATCACATTGCTTACATGTGTAAGGTTTCTCTCTACTATCCCTTTATAGACTTTGACTTTCAAGTTGACTTTGACATGCAAAACATGCAAAATTAATTTGCATGTTGGAACATGGTAAAAAAATTAATACCTATTTATTGCTTTTTAGGTACCAGCCTCCACTAAATTTTAGAGTGACATTTTACATCAGGTGACACCTTCAATGACATAAACAAATCCCATATCCCTAAATCATGACTGATTAAAAAATTAGTTGTAAAACAGCATATATATTATGATTTTCAAGCTCAGAACCTCTATAACTTTCTGGTTCACTGGGTGGATATGTATCACAGATCAGTTCCCAAGAGTGCTATGTTACTAATCATTAAGTAGTTACTGGTGACAATAAATTTTTGTTATTTGCATTGAGCTAGTGTTTGAGTTATTTTGGATCCAGCAGACCAAAGTATACAAAGGCCTTACCATATTTCTTATATTTTGAGAATTTCTCTCCAGTATGAACTTATGATAATGAAGAATGTAGATATGTACAAAACCCTCATATTTAACACATTTATAATGTTTCTCTCGAGTAGGAATTCTTTCATGATGATGAAGAGTATACAAATGTGGAATAGCTTCACCATGTTAAATGCACTCATAGTCTTTCTGTCCAATATGAATTCTTTCATGAATTTCAAGATGATTTTGAAGAGCAAGTTTTACCACATTGGTTACATTTGTAAGGCTTCTTCCCAGTATGTGTTCTTTATCTTATAGGACAATAATATTACATCGAAAGGCTTTATCACATTGGTTTCTCTCCAGTGTGTACTCTCCAATGTACATGAATATTATTATGGCATTTAAAGGCTTGACACATTAGTTACATTAATAGGGTTTCACTGCATGAGGTGTTCTTGTTCAAGATGACTCTTACATGAAAAGCCTTTATGATATTGGTTAAATTCATAGAGATTTCCTGCAACATGCATTTTTTATACTTAAGAGATGACTGTGTTGTACAAAGGAGATGCCACACTGATTACATTAATAAAGTGTTTTTTTTTTTTTTTCTCCAGGGTAAGTTATGTTTTCAGAAATTACTCTGAAATGCATACACATTATCACGTTAGGTAATTCAAAGGATTTCTCTCCAGTATGTGTTCTTTTATGGACTACCAGATGACTGTTCAGTGCAAAGGCTTTACCTCGTTGGTTACGTTCAAAAGGTTTCTTTCCAGTGTGGGTTCCTTTAGGTCTTAGGAGATCACTGTTACATGCAAAGGCTTTACCACATCATTTATGTTCATAAGTTTTATCTCCAGTATGGGTTCTTTTATGTACTAAGAGATGACTCTTACCTGCAAAGCCTTTACCACATTGGTTACATTCATAAGGTTTCTCTCTAGTGTGAGTTCTTTTATGTACTAGGAGATTACTGGTAGCTGCAAAGGCTTTACCACATTGGTTGCATTCATAGGGTTTTTCTCCAGTGTGAGTTCTGCTATGTAATAGGAGAGCACTCCTTCGTGCAAAGGCTTTCCCACACTGGTTACATTTATAAGGTTTCTCTCCAGTGTGAGTTCTTTTATGTATTAGAAGAACACTGTTATCTGCAAAGGCTTTACCACACTGGTTACATTCATAAGGTTTCTCTCCAGTGTGCGTTCTTTTATGTCTTAAGAGATGACTGTTATCTGCAAAGGCTTTACAACACTGGTTACATTCATAAGGTTTCTCTCCAGTGTGAGTTCTTTTATGAATTATGAAAACATTCTTGTATGCAAAGGCTTTACCACACTGGTTACATTCATAGGGTTTTTCTCCAGTGTGAGTTCTGTTATGTGAGAGGAGAGTACTCCTCTGTGCAAAGGCTTTACCACATTGGTCACATTCATGCGGTTTCTCTCCCGTGTGAGTTCTTTTATGTAGATGGAGATTACTGTTAGTTGAAAACGCTTTACCACATTCATTGCATTCATAAGATTTCTCTCCTGTGTGAGTTCTTTTGTGTATTTGAAGATTACTATTACATGCAAAGGCTTTTCCACATTGTATACATTCATAAGGTTTCTCTCCAGTGTGAGTTCTTTTATGTATTAAGAGATCACTACTATGTGCAAAGGCTTTACCACACTGGTTACATTCATGGGGTTTTTCTCCAGTGTGAGTTCTGTTATGTAATAGGAGAGCACTCCTCTGTGCAAAGGCTTTATCACACTGGTTACATTCATAAGGTTTCTCTCCAGTGTGAGTTCTTTTATGTCTTAGGAGATGACTGTTGTGTGCAAAGGCTTTACCACACTGGTTACATTTATGGGGTTTCTCCTCTATATGTGTCCTTTTATGTCTTAGGAGATAACTGTTATTTGCAAAAGCGTTACCATATTGTTTTGATTCATAGCGATCCGCACCAGTGTGCATACTTTCATATGTGTGGGAATTCCTGTGATGTGCAAAGACTTCATCATATTGAGTATCTTCAGGGGGGTTGTGTCCACTATGACTGTTTTCATACCTGCAAAGATAATTAGCACATATGAAAGCTTTACCACATTCATTACACTGATGAATCTAATTGTCCATGTCACATAATTTTACATTTTGGTTTAAAGGTAAATAGGAATTACATCTTGAGTTTTCATCATTATTTTTACTTTCATGGTGTTCTCCTTCTCTAGCGGTTGTTTTGCATATTTGAAAATACTTGTGATGGTAAAAATATTCACCTGGCTCACATTTATATCATACTTTTTTCTATAAGATATTTTTCCACAGATTTATAGAAAACTGCAAGACCTCAAAACTTTAACACAGTGGCTAGATTAATAAATTTCCCTATACTGTGCACCATGGTAAATTGGCAAAGATAAATGTGACAAGCAGAAGAATTTTATATTCTTAAAACTACATTTTCTGAAGTGTGATTTTGTGAGAATTCCTAATGAAGTTGAATGACTAGTTAATTGATGTTGGTGTATATTGTGTGAAAATGTGTCAGTGTGTGTGAGAGAATGCTGATTGTTGAGTCAGCAGAGAGCTAAGTGCTTACCAGATTGCAGAATTGCTCTTTTTATGGATCATCACCTGCCCTATATTTTGTAGATATTTGTCCATCCTTACTTATCTTTTGTAAATAATAAAGAGCTGACAACTGATAGCAGGGCACAAAATGGAAGCCAGAGCTTCTGAGAGAGGATTGCTGGGAAGAAGAAATCAAATGACAGGCGATTCACCAGCAGGGCACTGAGGGTAACAGATGGACATGGAATTGAACAAAGAGGTACAGCTGGACATGTATTGGGACACTGTGCTAGGTTCATTTGAGTTAGGGAAAAAAGGGTTCAGAATCTGCCTAAATTGCCTAAGCTGTAAAGTATTAAAAAAGCCTCTGTGTCATTATTTGTACTGCTTGCATCTCTGAATACCCCATGTAAAGCATAATAGGTATCACCTTATAAACATCTACTCAAAATGGGGAATACTACATATTTTATTTGTTCTGGGTGGTACATTGTTTCTTTCAATAAACCTATACTAATATGACTTGTATTCAGTGTGATATATAATAGACCTATTAAAAGAAAATTAATAAATGACATGGTTTTATGTTGTATTTACACATTTGATTTTTGTTCATCATAGACATGTGCTATAGGGATTATGGTTTTTCCACAATATTCTTGACTCTAAAAAAAACTGCACTTCTCACAAAACTTAGCAACATTACTATAAGTACATGAGTAATCCCAGCTTTACTATGGACTAGTTTATGAGGATAATGTTTTGGACATACTTTCATCACCTATTTAATGTGAATACCTGTGGCAATATCTTAGTTATAGGAGATTAAACAAATTGCAGATTGTACCTTACAGTGCTAACAGGTCTATGATTTAAACATTGATCTTGCATAAGGTATGATTTCCTTGTATTCTTTGTTAGAGGAGTGCCTTGCAAACACACATCAAATACCTAACATGAAGGTACATGGTTTAGTAACAAGTTAGTAATCCTCAATAAATACACTTAAAGCAGCTCATTGACACTGTTCCTTCTTTGTCAAATATGTCTTCCAGGATATATTAAAATTTTCACAGAACCATATTCACATCAGCTTACAGATGAAAATTACCTTGAATGTCTTCTAGAACTTTGACAATGCTATTCAACATTATGACCTTCCCAATTAT